>NC_091287.1:14227697-14543697 GCF_032444005.1 Ranitomeya imitator | reverse complement strand
CTCATTGTGTCGGCCCCGGCCTCTGCAGACCCCGTTCCTCCGCTTCGAGCCCCCGGCGCTCCAGCTGACCAGGCCGCAGCGGCGCCCCAGGGCAGACGCTTGGGGCGGTCTTCCCGTCCTCCCGCGCGCCTACATGTTGGGGGGGAGCCGGCGCTGCCAAGTCGCCGTGCTGCTGCCCCACGTGTGGCACCGGGATGCGCGGCGGACGGCTCAGCGCTTGCTTCAGGCGCCGGTGCCAGGCGCCAGCTCCATACGCTGATCGCGTCCGGGCCCCGGGCACTTCTTGTCCCCGCTCTGAAACCCGGGGCCCGGCGCGCTTATTAGAACCCCCGCCCTGTTGTCCTGTTCAGGCCCGCCCTGCCTCCCAGAGTGCAGTGCGGGCCGGGCGGGACACGCCCACTTCCGGCCCCACTTCCTCCTGCAGGCGGGGGGCCGCCCGCTGCCTCGGTCCCCTCGGCGACGCGCCAGATGCTCGGGGGGACCGGGGGCCAGCGTGGGCAGCCGGCCCAGGCACACTGCTGGTCCCCTGCAGCGTCAGGGAGACCCCTCTCCCTGATGCCGGCTTGGGACCGCCAAGCACGGCCAAATAACAGCGGCGGGGCCTCAACCCGCCAAATCGGTCGGGGGGGGCCCTCAAAAGCGCTCACAAGCCCCCGAGCCAGGCCCCTCTACGGGGTGCTGCCAGGACTGCAGCACCGTGGACCTCTGACCAGCCCACCCCTGGCCCGCCGCGTCACCCAAGCAGGCACATTAGCGTTGCCTGTGCGGGGGGCGGGCGGTCGGGGGCCAGAGCCACAAGCACGGCCGCGGAGCGTGATGACTGGTCTATCCAGACCAGCCAGCACGCCCCGCAGCCAGGAATGTACGCACCAAACACGCACACAGTCGCACCAAAAACTCACACAGCCGCATTAAATTATGCGCCGCCAACACCCCCATGCTCCCAAATGCAAATCGCAGACATTTCCCTATCAGTCCCCGCCCCTTTTGCGCTCACCCTGCGGTGACAGCCTAATAGTCTCCGCACCTTCCCCGGCTCTACCCCCTGCACTACCACTCACGCCCCATGGCCAAGGTAACGTCCCCCCTACTCCCGAGGTAAACGCACCTAACGCAACCCCTAGACAGGGCTATCACAGGCATAGATGCCACAGATTGTCCTCACCCTCATCAGTAGATTCCCGCACCGTTCCCGCTGTCCCTCTAGCTGTCGGCATTCCCACTCAAGAAGCCGACACCACTCACACAGGAGCCACCATAGATCCCGCTCCTCCAGATGGCGCAATCGCTCGCCATCCACAACCGGCTCAGATAGATCGGGGAGTTACAACGAGGGGTACCGGTCGCATGCCGAAAGACGGCGGTCTCACCGGACACCCAGAGCGGGTACTCGGTGGTAACAGACACTGACACCCCCCGTTACCGATCAGGCAGAGATCGGAGCCCCAATAGCCTCTCATCCTCGAGCACACGACAGATGTCATCCGTCACGTGCTCCGTCCTGGGCTGACGCACAGGGAGACACGACATACGTACCTCCCCGGTCCACCAGCCAGCACCGAGCTCCGTCCTGGGCTGACGCACAGGGAGACACGCCATACGTACCTCCCCGGTCCACCAGCCAGCACCGAACCATCTAAACAATAGAAGCCGGAGCACCTCCCTTTCCGGGGGACGCTCGGCAACAGACACAATGCAGCAGAATACATCCCCGTGCCACGCCGCTGGCCTGCCATCTTCATCCTCCTGGGCGGGCGGCCAGCACCAGGACAGCGCCACGGCAGGAGCCAGAGTACCTCCGTCCGGAGACACTCGGCCTGCATCTGACAGCGGTGACTTCTTTGATGTTGGTGAGCACTCTACAATACAAAATGTGGGAGAAAGCGAGCTGGCAGCCGATATTAACACCCTAGTTCAGCAGTTGACACGCCCAGGCGTACCGACTGACACTAGCACCACCCAAGCAGCTAGTCTGCACAAGGATGCATTTTTCTGTGGAGTAAGCCCGCTAGGAGCGCACTTTGAGTTGGAGACAAGGCAAAAAATTTGGGATAATGCTTACGTTGATATATGGTCACTGTTATTGGCCGACCAACAGTCCGTGGACAAGGAAAGGAGAATTGGTGAGTGGTTACAAGATAGGAGCAAACCAAAAATAGCTCAAACGATGAATAACTGGCTCCAGGCCTTCGCGGTTCTCGGCTGCATCATGGGCCAAAAGCACCCAGAACGTTGTTCCGAATTATTTATTTACCAAGATCTAATATATAATTCATATAAGTGTCACAGCGGGTCTGCATGGAAACGGTACGACGAGAAGTTCCTCAGGCGGTTGGCCATGCAACCGGATTTGGATTTGGGCTGGGGGGGTTAAAGCGACGGACGTTTGGTTACGACTGATGCTGTCCCAAAACACCCCCCCCCCAGCAGCAGGCCAGAACACAGTGGTCGTACGCGGACCTGGGGCCTGCTTACTGTTTAACGATGGATACTGCCGTTTCCAAGGGCGCAATGGGCCCTTGGCTAAGCCTTTATCCCAATAAAGAAGCGGCGGAACAACTATAGTTCGGTTGTAAACACGGTTTTTATATCCCTTTCAAACCCAGCCCCTCGCCAACTACTGCAAATAATTTAAAATCGGCACGCGAATTCCCTGCTATTCTACAGCAAAAAAAAAAAAAAAAAGGAAGTTGAACTGGGCAGGATGGCGGGACCTTTTAGATCCTTGCCATTTAAGAATCTCAGAATCTCGCCTTTAAGTATCGTTCCCAAAAAAGAGGCAGGAAAATATCGGCTAATACATCACCATTCCTACCCAAAAGGTGCATCGGTTAACGACGCGATACCCGCGGAAGAGTCGTCCATAACCTACTCTTCTTTTTCATTACTTCGAGCTTTTCAGCACCATCCTAGACCGGGTATTACGATACGAAACCGCTAGCAACTCAACGATTCACTACCTCGACGATTTTTGTTCGTCGGTCCCGGGAACTCCAGACTCCGCTCTTTTCTTCTCCAAAAGTTTAAGTTTTTAGCCGGAAAATTTGGAGTACCACTCTCACCGGATAAAACAGTCGCCTTGTAACATTTTGCCCTTTCTCAGTATTGAAATAGACACCAGTGCAATGGTGCTTCAATTACCAGCTGATAAACTGCAAAAAAAAAAAAAAACTCTGCAAATGTTTCAAAATTGCTATGAAGCAAAAAAAAAAAAAAAGTCACCCAGCAACAGATGCAGTCCCTACTAGGATTGCTCAACTTTGCCTGTCGTGTAATGCCAGCGGGCAGAGTTTTTTCACGCCGACTATCACTAGCAACCAAGGGCATAGCCCATCCGAGCCACAGAATTAGGCTAAACCGCTCCCTGAAGGCAGACTTGCTGATCTGGAGGACACTTCTGGAGTCCTACAATGGGCATACATGCGTTATGGCGCAGGAGACGCCAAGCAAAGATTTAGGCCTAGCAGTTGGTGGAAATATTACAGATGGTTTTGCGGCAATCTACAAAGACCAGTGGTGAAAAGGCCAATGGCCTAAACTATGGACCACGGCCGCATAGGGCCGTGACCCATCACTGGTGGAAATTCTGGCAATCTGTGTGCGCGGTATAAATCAATAATGAATTAATGCCGAACGAGGCAGTTACTTGAATTGATGCCAAAAAAGGCGGTTACTACAACTATGACACATCACTAATAAATCAATGCCAAACGAGGCTTTTACGGCAAATGCGAATAAACTACACTGAAGCAGGAGTTCCTCCATCAATGGGAGTCACTCTGCCAGAATCAGACAGCGGTGAGTGTTTTCATTTTGACAAACTCAAGGGTCCTGGGCTCATCGGACGGTGGAACGAGGGTCCCTGAGGTGGACTTTGAGAATGGTGGAATATGGTTTCATAATGCGGACAAGGACCAGTGGTGCAAAGGCCAATGGCCTGAACTATGGACCACGGCCGCATGGGGCCGTGACCCATCACTGGTAGAAATTTGGGCAATAGTAACATCAGGCGAGCTATGGGGTGCCCAATTGGAAAATATGAGCATCAGATTGACAACCCAACAGCTGAGAACAGCAAAAGCCCTAAACAGCATGTCCTCTTTTTCTCAGCCAGCACTCGCGCTGTTGCGCCGCCTAGCACTATGGTGCCTCAAACACAACATCTGTTGCCGTGCCAGCTTTACAGCAAATATAGATGATAAAATCGTTAACTTTGTTATCTTCCGATTAGCAGGCCTTCAAAGTTTTCCTTCCTTCCCAATGCCCAGCCATCGGTCCTACAGTGTCCTGCTTCCCCCTAGGCCACGGTGGCCAAGCACTGATTCCCTTAATCCGTGCTCCAGTGACATCGGCTACTTGGCAGGTCTACGGTAAGGCGTGGGAGGAGTGGTGCTCGCTAACTTAACGAAGACCAGTCAATAGGTGCGACCGGGTGTTAGTAGTACTCTTAGAACGGTTCAGGCGTAGAGGTGAGTCAGGGAAATTAGCGCAGCGTCATTTATCGGGAATAGCTTTCTTCTTTCTGCTGCTAGGGTGGGTGCACGTAAACAAATATTTTTCATCAAGCAAGCCGTAAAGGCTGTGAAAAGCGTCAACCTAGCCAGGAAGGCCGTCGCCCACTTTCTTTACGGCCACTGGACGGCATAATTGCAATATCTTCATCAGCGTGCAAGTCGCAACACGAGGCCACGCTGATATCTGCAGCGTTCGCAATCGCCTTCTTCGGGGCACTTCGCATCAGGGAATTAGTGCCGCAGTCAAAAAACAGCATCAGTAGGCGGCTTAATCAATGAATACCTCGTCATATGCAGCGAAGCTCTGCGCATTAGAGTACGGAGATCCAAATGCGACCCCACCGGGAGGGGGACATGGGTATTGGTCAAGGCGTCAGGTGGCCCTATATGCTCTCTAGAAATAGCCGATCACTATACAGTAGTAAGACGTACGGGTAGCTAGAGCGGGGGTATCGGAAGTCTCGAGGCGCAGAGAATGGGCTGCTGGGAATCCGCATGCTTTGTCAGATACATAACACCAGACCTGCTTTAACAACTATTTGTCTCTTACAGGTAGCGTTAAGCCCACAGTTCAGGTAGTGGGGCATTCTTTTTGTCTTCTGGGCGTACGAAAGAGCCAAACTACGGCCGGGCGGAACAACATTTGGCTTCCCGAAGCTGGACGTCAACTGTAGAGGCATAAGAGGGCTCCGGTAGCGTCAGATCTTCCCGGAGAGGGTCGACATAGACATCGAGCGGTTTGTTTAGTACCGGATATGGTGGTGGTGTGGTCCGAGATAATTCCTCGAGCGGTTTCGCACGGAGCCGAGGATGTGAAAGCCATCGAAAAATCAAGAAAAAGGATTAACACAAAGATGTCGAAGATTGTGAGAGAAAATTACAGCATTGTGGTTCTCCACCAGGAGCTAGAAGGGAACAATTTAGCTTTACTAAGACCGGACGGCAGGCACTTCACGGACGTCGGGCTCGACATATTCTTGACGGGTTTGCAGGATGGGGTTGAACAGGCTCTAATGCTGCTGTGTGGGGGTCGGAGTCCTGTGTAGGTCATACACATGATCCTCCGTGGCGGTAGGTAGAGGGGGGCAAAGGTTCGTAACCTCTCATCGGCTTGCTGGCCCAGCGGTCGTCGGCTGGGGCCTTCAGCAATGAGTGCGTCGCGATGTGTAATTGCCCTTCTCTACTTTGCAAATAATAAAACTGTGACCGACCTGTTCAACCCATCCAGGTTTGTTGGTGTCTTTTATTACGGAATGGTGGGACGGGGGAAGGCACTGGTTAGGACACACGGGTCTCCGCAGTCTGGTAGGCACGGTACTGTATAAGGAACGTGCCTCTGACTGCAGAGCCCCTAAGGGATAGCTAGAGGGGAAATCTGTGCAGTGCCCAATTCCCCCCTCCCACTACCTCCCCAGGTGAGGTCATGATTGGGACGCCCAGCGGACCAACCGGGGAGAAGAGGGGAGTTAGGCCACACCCTCAGGGGTTAAATGCTAGCGACGGGACCAGGTTCTCCCTCTTTCTCCCCGGCTGACCCTTGGAAGCTGTTGTCCCACCCTCCCTCCCTTATAAACTGGTAAATGTACTGCGCTATTATTGTTAAAATGTTTTGAATTTTAGATTTAAAAAAAAAAATAAAAAAAATAATAATAATAAAAAAAAATGTTCTTTTATATACGTCACAGCGGTAGGTAGAGGGGGGCAAAGGTTCGTAACCTCTCATCGGCTTGCTGGCCCAGCGGTCGTCGGCTGGGGCCTTCAGCAATGAGTGCGTCGCGATGTGTAATTGCCCTTCTCTACTTTGCAAATAATAAAACTGTGACCGACCTGTTCAACAAATCCAGGTTTGTTGGTGTCTTTTATTACGGAATGGTGGGACGGGGGAAGGCATTGGTTACGACACACGGGTCTCCGCAGTCTATATATACAGGACAGGAGGAGTGGTACTGTGCAGTGAATATATACAGGAGGAGTGGTACTGTGCAGTGTATATATACAGGACAGGAGGAGTGGTACTGTGTGGTGTATACATACAGGACAGGAGGAGTGGTACTGTGCAGTGTATATATACAGGACAGGAGAAGTGGTACTGTGCAGTGTATATATATATATATATATATGTATATACAGGACAGGAGAGGTACTGTGCAGTGTATATATACAGGACAGGAGGAGCGGTACTGTGCAGTGTATATATACAGGACAGGAGGAGCGGTACTGTTCAGTGTATATATACAGGACAGGAGGAGTGGTACTGTGCAGTGTATATATACAGGACAGGAGGAGTGGTACTGTGCAGTGTATATATACAGGACAGGAGGAGCGGTACTGTGCAGTGTATATATACAGGACAGGAGGAGCGGTACTGTACAGTGTATATATACAGGACAGGAGGAGTGGTACTGTGCAGTGTATATATACAGGACAGGAGGAGCGGTACTGTGCAGTGTATATATACAGGACAGGAGGAGTGGTACTGTGCAGTGTATATATACAGGACAGGAGGAGCGGTACTGTTCAGTGTATATATACAGGACAGGAGGAGTGGTACTGTGCAGTGTATATATACAGGACAGGAGGAGTGGTACTGTGCAGTGTATATATACAGGACAGGAGGAGCGGTACTGTGCAGTGTATATATACAGGACAGGAGGAGCGGTACTGTACAGTGTATATATACAGGACAGGAGGAGTGGTACTGTGCAGTGTATATATACAGGACAGGAGGAGTGGTACTGTGCAGTGTATATATACAGGACAGGAGGAGCGGTACTGTGCAGTGTATATATACAGGACAGGAGGAGCGGTACTGTGCAGTGTATATATACAGGACAGGAGGAGCGGTACTGTGCAGTGTATATATACAGGACAGGAGGAGTGGTACTGTGCAGTGTATATATACAGGACAGGAGGAGCGGTACTGTGCAGTGTATATATACAGGACAGGAGGAGCGGTACTGTGCAGTGTATATATACAGGACAGGAGGAGCGGTACTGTGCAGTGTATATATACAGGACAGGAGGAGCGGTACTGTGCAGTGTATATATACAGGACAGGAGGAGCGGTACTGTGCAGTGTATATATACAGGACAGGAGGAGCGGTACTGTGCAGTGTATATATACAGGACAGGAGGAGCGGTACTGTGCAGTGTATATATACAGGACAGGAGGAGCGGTACTGTGCAGTGTATATATACAGGACAGGAGGAGCGGTACTGTGCAGTGTATATATACAGGACAGGAGGAGCGGTACTGTGCAGTGTATATATACAGGACAGGAGGAGCGGTACTGTGCAGTGTATATATACAGGACAGGAGGAGCTGTGCAGTGTATATATACAGGACAGGAGGAGTGGTGCTGTGCAGTGTATATATACAGGAGGAGTAGTACTGTGCAGTGTATATCTACAGGACAGGAGGAGTGGTACTGTGCAGTGTAGATATACAGGACAGGAGGAGTGGCGCTATGCAGTGTGTATATATATACAGGACAGGAGGAGTGGTACTGTGCAGTGTATATACAGGAGGAGTGGTACTGTGCAATGTATGTATACAGGACAGGAGGAGTGGTACTGTGCAGTGTATATATACAGGACGGGGGAAGTGGTACTGTGCAGTGTATATATACAGGACAGGGGAAGTGGTACTGTGCAGTGTATATATACAGGACAGGAGGAGTGGTACTGTGCAGTGTATATATACAGGACAGGAGGAGTGGTACTGTGCAGTGTATATATACAGGACAGGGGAGTGGTACTGTGCAGTGTATATATACAGGACAGGAGGAGTGGTACTGTGCAGTATATACAGGACAGGAGGAGTGGTACTGTGCAGTGTATATATACAGGACAGGAGGAGTGGTACTGTGCAGTGTATATATACAGGACAGGAGGAGTGGTACTGTGCAGTGTATATATACAGGACAGGAGGAGTGGTACTGTGCAGTGTATATATACAGGACAGGAGGAGTGGTACTGTGCAGTGTATATATACAGGACAGGGGAGTGGTACTGTGCAGTGTATGTATACAGGACAGGGGAGTGGTACTGTGCAGTGTATATATACAGGACAGGGGAGTGGTACTGTGCAGTGTATATATACAGGACAGGGGAGTGGTACTGTGCAGTGTATATATACAGGACAGGATGAGTGGTACTGTGCAGTATATACAGGACAGGAGGAGTGGTACTGTGCAGTGTATGTATACAGGAGGAGTGGTACTGTGCAGTGTATATATACAGGAGGAGTGGTACTGTGCAATGTATATATACAGGAGGAGTGGTACTGTGCAATGTATATATACAGGAGGAGTGGTAGTGTGCAGTGTATATATACAGGAGGAGTGGTACTGTGCAATGTATATATACAGGAGGAGTGGTACTGTGCAGTGTATATATACAGGAGGAGTGGTACTGTGCAGTGTATATATACAGGAGGAGTGGTACTGTGCAATGTATATATACAGGAGGAGTGGTACTGTGCAGTGTATATATACAGGAGGAGTGGTACTGTGCAGTGTATATATACAGGAGGAGTGGTACTGTGCAATGTATATATACAGGAGGAGTGGTACTGTGCAGTGTATATATACAGGAGGAGTGGTACTGTGCAATGTATATATACAGGAGGAGTGGTACTGTGCAGTGTATATATACAGGAGGAGTGGTACTGTGCAGTGTATATATACAGGAGGAGTGGTACTGTGCAATGTATATATACAGGAGGAGTGGTACTGTGCAGTGTATATATACAGGAGGAGTGGTACTGTGCAGTGTATATATACAGGAGGAGTGGTACTGTGCAATGTATATATACAGGAGGAGTGGTACTGTGCAGTGTATATATACAGGAGGAGTGGTACTGTGCAATGTATATATACAGGAGGAGTGGTACTGTGAAGTGTATATATACAGGAGGAGTGGTACTGTGCAGTGTATATATACAGGAGGAGTGGTACTGTGCAATGTATATATACAGGAGGAGTGGTACTGTGCAGTGTATATATACAGGAGGAGTGGTACTGTGCAATGTATATATACAGGAGGAGTGGTACTGTGCAATGTATATATACAGGAGGAGTGGTACTGTGCAGTGTATATATACAGGACAGGAGGAGTGGTACTGTGCAGTGTATATATACAGGACAGGAGGAGTGGTACTGTGCAGTGTATATACACAGGACAGGAGGAGTGGTACTGTGCAGTGTATATATACAGGAGGAGTGGTGCTGTGCAGTGTATATATACAGGACAGGAGGAGTGGTACTGTGCAGTGTATATATACAGGAGGAGTGGTACTGTGCAGTGTATATATACAGGAGGAGTGGTACTGTGCAGTGTATATATACAGGAGGAGTGGTACTGTGCAGTGTATATATACAGGAGGAGTGGTACTGTGCAGAGTATATATACAGGACAGGAGGAGTGGTACTGTGCAGTGTATATATACAGGACAGGAGGAGTGGTACTGTGCGGTGTATATATACAGGACAGGAGGAGTGGTACTGTGCGGTGTATATATACAGGACAGGAGGAGTGGTACTGTGCAGTGTATATATACAGGAGGAGTGGTACTGTGCAGTGTATATATACAGGACAGGAGGAGTGGTACTGTGCAGTGTATATATACAGGACAGGAGGAGTGGTACTGTGCAGTGTATATATACAGGACAGGAGGAGTGGTACTGTGCAGTGTATATATACAGGACAGAAGGAGTGGCGCTGTGCAGTGTATATATATATGCAGGACAGGAGGAGTGGTACTGTGCAGTGTATATATACAGGAGGAGTGGTACTGTGCAGTGTATATATACAGGACAGGAGGAGTGGTACTGTGCAGTGTATATATACAGGACAGGAGGAGTGGTACTGTGCAGTGTATATATACAGGACAGGAGGAGTGGTACTGTGCAGTGTATATATACAGGACAGGAGGAGTGGTACTGTGCAGTGTATATATACAGGACAGGAGGAGTGGTACTGTGCAGTGTATATATACAGGACAGGAGGAGTGGTACTGTGCAATGTATGTATACAGGACGGGGGAAGCGGTGCTGTGTAGTTTGTGAACATTACAGTGGCCTCCAGGCTTTTCTTTCCATGTGGAGTGTCCTGTTGCCGTGGTGACAATGTTGGTTTACACTATGCCTCCGCGCCATCTCAGGCAGGAGGAGGCCCCAGTTCTTGCTGTGGGACAGATTTTGGAGCCTCTCTGTGACAGGTGGGTGCCATTGACCCCTTATGATACAGATTTGTGAAATCATAGGCCAATTAATGATCTGTGAAGTGATATAATACATGATAGAATTAGATACAGCAGCTCAGAGGAGTACCTACGATCAGATACACGGCTAGTTTTTGGCAAAATGGGGTCCTGGACAAAAATGTCCTTTAGGGCGTGAGCTGATTTCTTACTGTCAGACGATCTCGATGATCTGTATTGAGGTCGTTCCCGGGCTCAGAACCACTATAGATCGCTCTGTTCCCATACATGTTATCGGCAGCACGTCTCCTGGTTACACCGAGCAATGTGCTGCTGAGAACAAGGATGAAGACGGATATTATCGCCATGTGATGACCATATGGCGGTAGATACCAGTCCTGCAGGTCATGTAACAGATGGCAGTGCAGAAATAGATGGTGACTTATGGCTGACGTGTCTTCACTTTTCCATCTTGCTCAGACCGCCATGACTTCCTCAGCAGCGAGCGTCAGTAGACTTTACCTCAGACACATTTTCTGCTCACATTTCCAGCATCGTCCCCATCTATTCTCTGTCAATACAAACTCCCCATCCTCCTATCACCCCAACACCGTATGTGTCCCTATTATTGCACCTGCTCTGTGACATGGTAGCAGCGGTCCTCTTAGTGCCCCACATACTGATGCCCGCCACTGTGCCCCTTGCATATTACCGTAATAATGCCTCTTTTGTACCTCATATGTTCCAACTTAACACTTAATATTCTCAGCTGAGTGCCCCTAAAAAGTAATAATGTCTACTAATGCCCCAACACTCCCCCTATACACAATACAGTATGATGGTCCCCCACAGTTCCCCTATATACAGAAAGAGGTCTCCCACAGCTCCCTATACACAGTATGGGATTCCCACAACCACCTACAGTATATACAGTATAATATGCCAATGACTCCCCTATAGACATTATGATGGTCCCCCACAACTCCCCTATATACAGTATGATGGTCCCCCACAACACCCTATATATAGTATGATGGTCCCCCACAACTCCCCTATATTATATACAGTATGATGGACCCTCACACCTCCCCTATATACAGTATGATGGTCCCCCACAGCTCCCCTATATACAGTATGATGGTCCCCCACAGCTCCCCTATATACAGTATGATGATCCCCCACAACTCCTCAACCAAGTATCTGCAAAAACCCTAGTCCATGCCCTCATCATCTCTCGCCTTGACTACTGCAACCTCCTGCTCTGTGGCCTCCCCTCGAACACTCTCGCACCCCTCCAATCTATTCTAAACTCTGCTGCCCAACTAATCCACCTGTCCCCCCCCTATTCCCCAGCCTCTCCCCTCTGTCAATCCCTTCACTGGCTCCCCATTGCCCAGAGACTCCAGAACAAAACCCTAACCATGACGTACAAAGCCATCCATAACCTGTCTCCTCCATACATCTGTGACCTTGTCTCCCGGTACTTACCTACATGCAACCTCCGATCCTCACAAGATCTCCTTCCCTACTCCCCTCTTATCTCCTCTTCCCACAATCGTATACAAGATTTCTCTCGCGCATCACCCCTACTCTGGAACCCTCTACCACAGCTCATCAGCCTCTCGCCTGAAACCTTCAAAAAAAACCTGAAGACCCACCTCTTCTGACAAGCCTACTGTCACGATCTATGTTTGGATCTGTGGCAGATCTGGTTTCCTTCAGATTAAAACGTTTTTTCCTTTCTGGTCATTGGGGGTTAATGCAGTTTTCTCCCCCCGCTGGCCGCTGGTGATATTGCATTGCATTGCTGCTGGGTCAGCTGATGTTTGTTACCACTCCCACCTTCCTTTAAAAGGTTACCTGGTGCATCAGCTGACTGTTGATTATACAGGTCCTTTGGATACCAACCTTGCTGGAATTGCTGCTTGCTAAGTGCTTTGGTTCTGCAGCTGAATCCTCATTCCTGGTGCCTTACTCTGCTGTGCGGTGCATTGCAGCAGAGAAAGCTAAGTGTGGTGTTATTGTTTCTTTGTCCCTTTGTTGTGTAACTCTCCTTGTGTTGTATTAGTGCAGCGGTGGGACCAGTGCTCTCACCTGCCAGTTCCCTACATAGGGATTAGAGCAGGGCAATTGAGGGACAAGGTATCTGTTGTGAATTCTGTTGTCGGGCTCCCTCCTGTGGTCATGAACGGTACTTCGGCTGGTTCTATCCATGGAATTCCTCTGGTGGCTGTGGGTGTTTCTGAGTTTCCTTCCACAGGTGACGAGGTTAATTCGTTAGCTGGCTGCTCTTTAACTCCACTTAGATCTTTGCTCCATGCCACCTGTCAATGTTCCAGTATTGGTCTTGTTCACTCCTGGATCGTTCTTGTGACCTGTCTTCCCAGTAGAAGCTAAGTCCTGCTTGTTTTTCTCTGGTTTGCTATTTTTCTGTCCAGCTTGCTATTTTGTTGTTGTCTTGCTTGCTGGAAGCTCTGGGACGCAGAGGGAGCGCCTCCGCACCGTGAGTCGGTGCGGAGGGTCTTTTTGCGCCCTCTGCGTGGTCTTTTTGTAGGTTTTTGTGCTGACCGCAAAGCTACCTTTCCTATCCTCGGTCTGTTCAGTAAGTCGGGCCTCACTTTGCTAAATCTATTTCATCTCTGTGTTTGTATTTTCATCTTTACTCACAGTCATTATATGTGGGGGGGCTGCCTTTTCCTTTGGGGAATTTCTCTGAGGCAAGGTAGGCTTTATTTTTCTATCTTCAGGGCTAGCTAGTTCCTTAGGCTGTGCCGAGTTGCATAGGGAGCATTAGGAGCAATCCACGGCTATTTCTAGTGAGTGTGATAGGATTAGGGATTGCGGTCAGCAGAGTTCCCACGTCCCAGAGCTCGTCCTTTATTATCAGTAACTACCAGGTCATTCCGTGTGCTCTTATCCACCAGGTCCATTATTGTCCTGACCACCAGGTCATAACAGGTATCCTGGTCGGCGACAAGTTGAAAGAACCCGTATAGGGACGGTAGTAAGATCAGGGCACAGCCTCAGGTGAGTGCAGGAGGTGCCCATTCCCCGTTCCCTACTGTCAGGGCCCACCGTTGTTTAAGTGTCCCCGGTGTACCCTTGTGTGTTCTGTCGTTTTGTGACCGACCCGTCAGGTCGTGTTACACCAGGACAGTCACTTTGTGACATTATAACCAACCATTCTGTTTTTTTTCTGGTGAGCCATGGCCCAAATGCAGGCCTTTGCCCAATTGCTACAGATTCTCACCGACGAGTGTAAGGTGCTGCGTAGTGAGGTGGTGCAGCAGCTGCAGCAAATGTTGGGGTTTTGGGCCTCGGCTCAGGTACAGGCTCAACCAGAACCCAAGATATCTCTCCCAGACAGGTTGTCTGGAGGGAGAGATACATTTTTGGTCTTTAAGGAAGCCTGCAAGTTGTACTTCAGGCTCCGCCTTCGTTCATCAGGGAGTGAGGAACAACGGGTGGGAATCATCGTTTCCCTTCTTAAGGGTGATCCCCAATCCTGGGCCTTCTCCCTGCCGACCGGTTCTCCATCCCTACGGTCGGTGGACGAGTTTTTTACGGCTCCAGCGCTGGTGTATGGTGGTCCAGATGGCGTTTCCCTGCGGAATCCCGACTCCGTAAGATCAAGCAGGGGGGTCGGCTGGCTGAGGAGTACTGTTCAGAGTTCAGGAGGTGGGCCACAGACACACAGTGGAATGACCCTGCCCTTAGGAGCCATTTTGTGCAGGGTCTGTCTCCTAGGTTGCAAGATACTCTGGTACAGTACGCCGCCCCCAAGTCGTTGGGGGACGCCATGTCCCTTGCCATCTGGGTGGATAGACGCTTGAGGGAGAGGCATACACCAAATGTGCCCCCAGTAGTCCTTGCTAGGGAGGAGGACACACCTGGGCAGGCGGACGAACCCATGCCGGTGGGAGGAGTTGGTTCCCAAACTGGGTTGACTGGGGTTCGCCGTGGTGTGGGGGCATGTTTTTACTGTGGGCAGACTGGTCATTTTATCAATGTCTGCCCAGCTCGCGCCAAAATACCTGTTCCATCTAAAAAGCCGCGTCCCCCTGGTTGTGTGGAAGGAAGTGACCAGGAAGTGTATATTTCCTCCATTTTCTCGTCTCAGTGTACCTTACCTGCTGAGGTGGTTGTTGGTGGGGTAACTGAGAATGTTTCGGTGCTTGTGGACAGTGGAGCAGGAGTCAATTTGGTGGATGCTCATTTTGTCCAGTCCCGTGGCCTGATGAGTAGGTCGCTAGCTAGACCCCTAAGCGTCCAGGCCATTGACTTTGCCCCACTCAGCCAGGGGAGCATTACCCAAGTCGTAGACAATATACATCTGCGTATAGGGGCTTGTCATGAAGAGTCCCTGTCATGCTACATCTTGGAGGGCATACCAACTCCCATGGTCTTAGGTCTCCCTTGGTTGAAAAAACACAACCCGGTCATAGACTGGCGGTCCAGAGAAGTAGTTAGCTGGGGTCAGTCGTGTGAGGACTGCTGCCCAGGAGCTACGATCTCAGCCGTCCTTCTACCACCTACCCCTTCTTCTCCTGTGGGGGCAGTAGAGGTGCTCGAAGGGAGTAGGGGCAAGACTCTACCCTCACTACTTTCTAACCCGGTATGTCAGAGACCTCTAAGGAGGAGGGGTCAGAGGAGGGTGGTGGTTCCCTCGGTGCATAGTGGGGGTGTGAGTTTGGTGACACAGGGGGACGCCTCTGTTGTCGGTTCTGTAAAGAGTTCACCATCTTTTGGCAGACGCATGCGTGAAAATAAACGTCCAGGTCCAGACCTGTGTGTGAATGATTACGTATGGGTGTCGACCAAAAATATCAGGTGGAAGTGTGGAACTGGAATCTGGAGTTCGAGGGTAATCGGGCCATATCGGGTGTCAGCCATTGTCAGTCCGAAGACTTACCAGTTGGAGTTACCCTCAGTAATGCCCATACACAACTCATTCCACAGGTCGGCACTCTGGAGATTTGTGCCACCTACGTTGTCATCTCCATCGTGCTGTGTTCACCGTAAACCTGAGGGTCAGGTGACTGAGAAGGTGAACTCTGGTGAATCGAGACGTTCTCACTGTAGGTTGTTTACTGGTGAGGTCCAGTGTTGAGGGTCCAGAGGCCCCTCATTGAAAGGGGGGTACTGTCACGATCTATGTTTGGATCTGTGGCAGATCTGGTTTCCTTCAGATTAAAACGTTTTTTCCTTTCTGGTCATTGGGGGTTAATGCAGTTTTCTCCCCCCGCTGGCCGCTGGTGATATTGCATTGCATTGCTACTGGGTCAGCTGATGCTTGTTACCACTCCCACCTTCCTTTAAAAGGTCACCTGGTGCATCAGCTGACTGTTGGTTATACAGGTCCTTTGCATACCAACCTTGCTGGAATTGCTGCTTGCTAAGTGCTTTGGTTCTGCAGCTGAATCCTCATTCCTGGTGCCTTACTCTGTTGTGCGATGCATTGCAGCAGAGAAAGCTAAGTGTGGTGTTATTGTTTCTTTGTCCCTTTGTTGTGTAACTCTCCTTGTGTTGTATTAGTGCAGCGGTGGGACCAGTGCTCTCACCTGCCAGTTCCCTACATAGGGATTAGAGCAGGGCAAGTGAGGGACAAGGTATCCTGGTCGGCGACAGGTTGAAAGAACCCGTATAGGGACGGTAGTAATTTCAGGGCACAGCCTCAGGTGAGTGCAGGAGGTGCCCATTCCCCGTTCCCTATCGTTAGGGCCCACCGTTGTTTAAATGTCCCCGGTGTACCCTTGTGTGTTCCGTCGTTTTGTGACCAACCCTGTTGTGAATTCTGTGGTCAAGCTCCCTCCTGTGGTCATGAGTGGTACTTCGGCTGGTTCTGTCTATGAGCTTCCTCTGGTGGATGTGAGTGGGGCTGCGGCTTCTGAGTTTCCTTCCTCAGGTGACGAGGTTAAGTCGTTAGGTGCTGCTCTATTTAACTCCACCTAGTTCTTTGTTCCTGGCCTCCAGTCAATGTTCCAGTATTGGTCTTGCTTTCTCCTGGATCGTTCTTGTGGCCTGTCTGCCCTGCATAAGCTAAGTTCTGCTTGTGTTACTTTTGTTTGCTATTTTTTCTGTCCAGCTTGCTATATTGGTTTTTCTTGCTTGCTGGAAGCTCTGAGACGCAGAGGGAGCACCTCCGTACCGTTAGTCGGTGCGGAGGGTCTTTTTGCCCCCCTCTGCGTGGTTTGTAGGTTTTTGTGCTGACCGCAAAGCTATCTTTCCTATCCTCGGTCTATTCAGTAAGTCGGGCCTCACTTTGCTAAACTCTATTTCATCCCTGTGTTTGTATTTTCATCTTAACTCACAGTCATTATATGTGGGGGGCTGCCTTTTCCTTTGGGGAATTTCTCTGAGGCAAGGTAGGCTTATTTTTCTATCTTCAAGGCTAGCTAGTTTCTCAGGCTGTGCCCGAGGCGTCTAGGTCTGGTCAGGAACGCTCCACGGCTACCTTTAGTGTGGTATGATAGGATTAGGAATTGTGGTCAGCAGAGTTCCCACGTCTCAGAGCTCGTCCTATGTGATTAGCAACTATCAGGTCATTTTCTGTGCTCGTAACCACCAGGTCCATTGTGGTTCTGAATCACCTGTTCATAACACGACCCGTCAGGTCGTGTTACACCAGGACAGTCACTTCGTGACACCTACAACCTGCAGTAACCACCGATCGACCAAACCGCTGCATGACCAGCTCTATCCTCACCTACTGTATCCTCACCCATCCCTTGTAGATTGTGAGCCCTCGCGGGCAGGGTCTTCTCTCCTCCTGTACCAATTGTGACTTGTATTGTTTAAGATTATTGTACTTGTTTTTATTATGTATACCCTTCCTCACATGTAAAGCGCCATGGAATAAATGGCGCTATAACAATAAATATAATAATAATAATAACTCCCCTATATACAGTATGATGGTCCCCCGCAACTCTCTTATATACAGTATGATGGTCCCCAACTCCCCTATATACAGTATGATGGTCCCCCACAACTCCCCTATATACAGTATGTTGGCCCCAGATTTCCCAATATACAGTATGATGCAGTTCCGTCTGGGCAGTATGATGTCCCTATAAGCCCCCTATATACACTATAGGACTTTCACAACTTCTTATCAATGCACCCAGCGTGGTTTAGGCCTCAGTGGGGTCTTCTCATGGATGGGGACCTTGTGCATTTGCCTAGTCTGAAAACCACCACCCTCCATCCTAGGCCTGTGCAGAGCTCAGCAGTCAGTATCACACATGATGGGATTAGATACACAACTCAGCAGACAGTATCACACAGGATGGGATTATATACACGGCTCAGCAGTCAGTATCACACAGGATGGGATTATATACCCGGCTCAGTAGACAGTATCACACAGGATAGGATTAGATACACGGCTCAGCAGACAGTATCACACAGGATAGGATTATATACCCGGCTCAGTAGACAGTATCACACAGGATAGGATTAGATACCCGGCTCAGTAGACAGTATCACACAGGATGGGATTATATACACGGCTCAGCAGAGTGATTGGATGTTTGGCCAGTGACGTGCCTCTCTCACACATGGGGGCCTCTGCTCGGTGCTGGGGGGAGGCTGCTTTGTAGCTGGATGTTCTCAGCCGCGGCTCCATCCTTGTCTCACTGTGAGTGTGATATGTAGGTCAGTACGTTATCTATAGGGTATCACACGGAGATGGGGAGGATCGTACATGTAATGTCACCCCTTGTATTATCTATAGAGAATCACACGGGGATGGGGAGGATTGTACATGAAATGTAACCCTGTGTATTATCTATAGGGTATCACACGGAGATGGGGAGGATCATACATGTAATGTCACCCCGTGTATTATCTATAGGGTATCACACGGAGATGGGGAGGATCGTACATGTAATGTCACCCTGTGTATTATCTATAGGGTATCACACGGAGATGGGGAGGATCATACATGTAATGTCACCCCGTGTATTATCTATAGGGTATCACACGGAGATGGGGAGGATCATACATGTAATGTAACCTCGTGTATTATCTATAGGGTACCACACGGAGATGGAGAGGATCGTACATGTAATGTAACCCCGTGTATTATCTATAGGGTATCACACGGAGATGGAGAGGATCGTACATGTAATGTCACCCCGTGTATTATCTATAGGGAATCACACGGAGATGGAGAGGATCGTACAGGTAATGTAACCCCGTGTATTATCTATAGGGTATCACACGGAGATGGGGAGGATCATACATGTAATGTCACCCCGTGTATTATCTATAGGGTATCACACGGAGATGGGGAGGATCATACATGTAATGTCACCCCGTGTATTATCTATAGGGTATCATGGGGAGGATCGTACATGTAATGTCACTCCGTGTATTATCTATAGGGTATCACATGGATATTGGGATGATCGTACATGTAATGTAACCCAGTGTATTATCTATAGGGTATCACACCGAGATGGGGAGGATCGTACATGTAATGTCACCCTGTGTATTATCTATAGGGAATCACACGAAGATGGAGAGGATCGTACATGTAATGTCACTCCGTGTATTATCTATAGGGTATCACACGGATATTGGGATGATCGTACATGTAATGTCACCCCATGTATTATCTATAGGGTATCACACGGAGATGGGGAGGATCGTACACATAATTTCACCCCGTGTATTATCTATAGGGTATCACACGGAGATGGAGAGGATCGTACATGTAATGTCACTCCGTGTATTATCTATAGGGTATCACACGGATATTGGGATGATCGTACATGTAATGTCACCCCATGTATTATCTATAGGGTATCACACGGAGATGGGGAGGATCGTACACATAATTTCACCCCGTGTATTATCTATAGGGTATCACACGGAGATGGGGAGCATTGTTCATGTAATGTCACCCCATGTATTATCGATAGGGAATCACACAGAGATTGGGAGGATCGTACATGTAATGTCACCCTGTGTATTATCTATAGGGAATCACACGGAGATGGAGAGGATCGTACATGTAATGTCACCCCGTGTATTATCTATAGGGAATCACACGGAGATAGAGAGGATCGTACAGGTAATGTAACCCCGTGTATTATCTATAGGGTATCACACGGAGATGGGGAGGATCATACATGTAATGTCACCCCATGTATTATCTATAGGGTATCACACGGAGATGGGGAGGATCATACATGTAATGTCACCCCCTATATTATCTATAGGGTATCATGGGGAGGATCGTACATGTAATGTCACTCCGTGTATTATCTATAGGGTATCACATGGATATTGGGATGATCGTACATGTAATGTAACCCAGTGTATTATCTATAGGGTATCACACGGAGATGGGGAGGATCATACATGTAATGTCACCCCGTGTATTATCTATAGGGTATCACACGGAGATGGGGAGGATCATACATGTAATGTCACCCCCTATATTATCTATAGGGTATCATGGGGAGGATCGTACATGTAATGTCACTCCGTGTATTATCTATAGGGTATCACACGGAGATGGGGAGGATCGTACATGTAATGTCACACCATGTATTATCTATAGGGTATCACACGGAGATGGGGAGCATTGTACATGTAATGTCACCCCATGTATTATCAATAGGGAATCACACAGAGATTGGGAGGATCGTACATGTAATGTCACCCTGTGTATTATCTATAGGGAATCACACGGAGATGGAGAGGATCGTGCATGTAATGTCACTCCGTGTATTATCTATAGGGAATCACACGGAGATGGGGAGGATCGTACATGTAATGTCACCCCATGTATTATCTATAGGGTATCACACGGAGATGGGGAGGATCGTACACATAATTTCACCCCGTGTATTATGGTATCACACGGAGATGGGGAGCATTGTACATGTAATGTCACCCCATGTATTATCGATAGGGAATCACACAGAGATTGGGAGGATCGTACATGTAATGTCACCCCATGTATTATCTATAGGGAATCACACGGAGATGGAGAGGATCGTACATGTAATGTCACCCCATGTATTATCTATAAGGTATCACACGGAGATGAGGAGGATCATACATGTAATGTAACCTCGTGTATTATCTATAGGGTATCACACGGAGATGGAGAGGATCGTACATGTAATGTCACCCCATGTATTATCTATAGGGTATCACACGGAGATGAGGAGGATCATACATGTAATGTAACCTCGTGTATTATCTATAGGGTATCACATGGAGATGGAGAGGATCGTACATGTAATGTCACCCCGTGTATTATCTATAGGGAATCACACGGAGATGGAGAGGATCGTACATGTAATGTCACCTCGTGTATTATCTATAGGGAATCACACGGAGATGGAGAGGATCGTACATGTAATGTCACCTCGTGTATTATCTATAGGGTATCACACGGAGATGAGGAGGATCATACATGTAATGTCACCCCATGTATTATCTATAGGGAATCATGCAGAGATGGGGAGGATCGTACATGTAATGTAACCCCGTGTGTTATCTGTCTGCCTGTGTGAATCCTCTCTTGGGCTAAAGCCTACATTTATATGGGAATGAAGGATGTCACGATATTGTATGAAATATCATATAAGTTTAGTTTCTCTACCAGCACATATAGGGTGGGCGTTGACCCCCCTTCACTCTGTGTTTAGCTTGCCTTGTCAATGTATGTGGGGAAGTTTTATTGAAGAAAAGTATTTACGATTGGCATAGCTGCAGTGGAAAGTTGTACTAGCTAAAACCGGTCTGATTCCCTTCTGTAAATGCAAGAAGTCGTTTGTTCCATTCTTGTAAGATATTGGGCTAACGATTTAGGCTAGAAAAGGAAAAATACATATTTTTTACGTCAATCACCGGATCTGTCAACCGCTGTAAACATGAGCTTCTAACTCCATCAGGTAAAAAAGTAGGGATTTCTCTGTAATTATGCATCACAAATAGGACATATTTGATCTCATTAGAATGCCAATGTTAATACGAGATGAATGCTGGGTTTGTTATGACTATGACATGTTCTGTAGCGGAGTTACAGGCATTAGACAAATTTAGGTTAAATTTAGTTAAACTGAAGAGGTAGGAGGGTCTGGAAAAAACAGCCCTTTCTGTGATGTCATCAGGTTGAGCTATAAGTCTGTCTGTCTGCTGGAGCCTATGTGAGTCTGACTTGAAGAGCTGTTCCTAACCAGAGTCCTCATGCACTGGGACATTTGGGGAGCTCCGCCCACCAGCATGGTTTTGCCTGATATGAACTGAGAACATGTGAGTTGTACCTTTTCTTATTTAATCCCTGTTTATTTTATGATTTACCTTGTACATATTTCAATTGTCTCATATTATAACATCTTTTTATAGACACTGCCTTAATTCTAACGGAGTAAAATATATAAATTACTAGTTTTCGTTCTTCCTGTTCTAAAACGTACCCTAAGTCTTCTGAAGGGAATTACGCTACTGTTTTGGGTTAGCTTCGGACCCGTTTAATCGAAGCTGGTGGCAGCATACATTTGTACAGTGCCTTTGGGTGTCGTTGTAGCGACTGCGGCGTTGATAATTATTGTTCCTGCCTGAGTGGGAGTAGTTTATCGCATCGCTGCAGCGTGCCCAATAGCCAGTACATAGCAGGCAGCCTCTCTGGCGACTAATTACCCTAGGTGCAGTACCTAATCTGACCTGAGAGTAAGGAGGGCGCCAAAGAGCTGCAAGTTTCAAGGGGAACTGTAAGTGGGATATACATAAATCTCTGCAGTTTGTGGTATATTGAAGAGCAGTGGGATACTTAAAATATGCCCCTGCTGTAAACTAAGAGGTCAATAGCCTTGTGTGTGTTTTTTCATCACATTGTGGAGTGGAGGGATAACTAAGATAAGCCCCCCTGCACATGTGATAGCCATCTGTTGGCCTAAAGTCACCCCGACCCGTGACGTGGGGGTGACAGTCACGGTGTGAATCGTGACAAAGGATCCTACTGTAATTAAACGCCTGAGGCTGAGAGGTGGAGGGCTTAGTCAGAGAGCATAAGTATACTAAGTGCTACTCTGTGTTAGTTATATTTGGAGATGGCTATTATTAGGCCGGTGTCCCACTTGCAACTGCAATGCGAGGAACTCGCGCCTCAATACCCAGCACAGCCGCTGGCAGTTCGAACCGGAGCATTCAGCTGCATAGAAATGCATGTGGAGCGCCCCCAGACGCAGGGCCGCGGGGTACTCGGTACCAGTCCTCTCTGTCTCGGTGCTGGGGTTGTCATGGTGGCTGGACCCGGTCCGTGACCATGCTAAGGGGCGTCCAATAAAAGGGGTGATGGAATGTTTGTCAAGGGTTCGTGACGCCACCTGTGGTATTCGGTCAGGGTGACCGACGCTGCTTAGGGGTCTGCTGGGGTGATGGAATGGCAGCTAGATGGTATACCTTCCCACAGGTGAAGTATGTCCCCAGGGCTTCCCAGTAGTGTAGGTGGCGATGATGTGAGGCGCAGTGTTGTGAATTCTGCTCTTGGGCTCCCTCCGGTGGTTATAAGTGGTAGCGCTGCTGTCCTTGGATCGCAGCATTCATCAGGTGTGTCCACTTATTACAATTCGGACTGGGCTATTTAGTCTTGCTTGACCCTTTAGTCAGTGCCAGTTGTCCATTGTTCCTGGAGGATTCACATTCCTGCCTGGTCTCTCCTGCTTTGCTGTTCATTTCAACAAAGATAAGTTCTGGCTTTGATTTTTGCAGACCACATGCTGTCGACCTTATTGTTCAGTTCTTTTCCATGTTTTGTCTTGTCCAGCTTGGTCTGTATAAGGATTTGTTTAGCCAAGCTGGTATCTGGAGATGCAGATATACCCTCCATGCCTTTAGTTAGTTGTGGAGATTTTGTATTTTCTGTGGTGGATATTTTCTAGTGTTTTAATACTGACCGCTTAGCACTCTGTCCTATCCTTTCTATTTAGCTAGAGTGGCCTCCTTTGCTAAATCCTGATTTCAGTCTGCGTATGTTATTTCCCTCTCCTCTCACAGTCAATATTTGTGGGGGGCTGTCTATTCTTTGGGGATTTTCTCTGAGGCAAGATAGTTTTCCCTTTTCTATCTCTAGGGTTATTTAGTCCTCCGGCTGTGTCGAGATGTCTAGGAAGTGTTAGGTACATTCCACGGCTACTTCTAGTAGCGGTGTTAAGTTCAGGGTCTGCGGTCAGTACAGGTGCCACCTTCTCCAGGGTACGTCTCATGCTGCTCCTAGGCCACCGGTTCATAACAGCGCAGTTAATAACGAGGACACGGGGTTGCAGTCTCTTTACCTTTTACTGAAGGCTTCAGGATCCGCAATCCAGAGCACTGCTAACAGGGCTGGCTGAGTCCGGCCGGTCCGAAGGCACATCCAGAGTTCCCTTTGCAGGTGGAAATCAGTGCCTACCAACTAGCACCTGTGTGTTATAGTCCTTCCCTGCTGAGCATTTGGGATAGTCCTCACAACTTTCATATCTGTTCTTTCTCTTTCTCTCCGTCCCCCAAGTTTATATCTGGATAGGACGCACCCGTTTGACGGGAAGGCTCGGAGCTATTCTGGGACGCTAGAGACGCCCCTCTCCAACTTTGCCCCCTATGTCTGCTTAGGTGATGTAAGGTAGACAGCCAGCCTAAAATTAACTGTCCTGCCGCTGTTTGAAGTAATGCTTGAAGTCTGTTACTTCCTCGGCGTTCCGGCCATCGGCTACGCGCCTGAGTAGGATGTTGCAGATCTCGGTGCACGACTCCTACTGGTTTATCTCCTTGTGCTGCGATTTCGTTTCTCACTTCTCCACACTATCCTTCGCTTTGTGTCCTTCCTTAGGATGCCGCCGCAAAGTAGTGCAGGCGCGGCTCCGTACGTTCTGTCCTTTCTTCTAGGTACCTGCCAGGAACCCACCCCTGACAGTTCCTCCCTGGAGCTCTCCCAGGCTGCGTTCTGTCCTAACTTCCTATCCAACCCCCAGTTTTACCAGAGTGTGAGGAGTGGCCTAATACATAGTGCCTTTTGCTCCCTCTGGTGGCCGGAGTGTGAAGTGTAATGTGTGACTGTGATACCTGGTCAGGTGAACTCCTTTAGTGCAATCAGACATAACATCACTTCCCTTAGTGGCAGAGCAACATTACTGCAACGACCAGGACTCTGGGGCGCTGCACTTGCAGCCGCACACTCCGGTCCTGAGTGCCGGCGGCAGTGCCGGGTATTGAGGCGAGAGACTCGCGGGAGTTTCTCGAATGGCAGTTGCAAGTGTGACACCGGCCTTATTAAGCACCTGTTCACACCTGTTTTCTGTCTGGAAGTGACGGTCAATCTTTTGATATTTGAATAAATAGGCTCTCTGACTGAGGGCTCCACCTCTCAGCTTCAGGCATTTAATTACAGCAGGATTCTACCTTCCTATATAAATGTAGACATAAGTGTAAAAGAGGATTCACACAGGCAGGTTCCCAGCAACAAGAATCGCCTTATCTTGGCTGTCGGGCACACATTAATTGGCAAATCACACGGAGATGGGGAGGATTGTACATGTAATATCACCCCGTGTATTATATACAGGGCTGCCACTATGAATTTCAGGGCCCCAAAGTGGCAACATTTTCGGGGGGCCCCTTGAGACTTCCCCCAGGCTCCACCCCTCAAACTGTCCACAGCCCCACCGCTCACTCTTGGAAAAACTCCACTTCTCATCAATCACACATTAACAGTTCCCATTACCAGATCACACACATTGGCAAAAAAAAGATGTTTTAAGCCGCCACCACGACAAGGTAGACTCTTTTGGCCAAGCACTACTCTATCCTAGTAATCATTTGTTAAAATATCCAATATGATTTTGGTATATTTTTATTTATTTTTCAATTTCTAAAATGACCAATAATATCACATACAAGGGACAAATACCATAGCACCATGACCACACACCATATTACCACCACATAGTGACCTATAATACCAAATACAAGGAACAAATACCACCACACCATTTCCCGTGATACTACCCCGTGATCCAACTCCAGCTCTCTCCATTGTATCCATCCTGCACCAGGTGTCTCCATCCTGCCCCATGTCTCCATCCTGCCCCAAGATCCTGCACCATGTGTCTCCATACTGCCCCATGATCCTGCCCCATCTGTCTCCACCCTGCTCCATGATCCTGCCCGTGTCTCCATCCTGCTCCATGTGTCTTCATGCTGCTCCCTGTGTCCCCATTCTTCCCCCTCTGTCTCCATTCTTCCCCCTGTGTCTCCCATCCTGCCCCCGTGTCTCCCATCCTGTCCCCCTGCCGCTTTCAATAAAAGTTTAAAAAAAAAACTTTCCCCTTACCTTGCCCCCAATCTCTGTGACAAAGTTCAAGTGCGCACTCGCCGGCGAATGACAATGACGTCATACGCCGGTGATGTGCACGCTGACATCAGCTGTCAGCCTCCAATTGGCTTTTAACTATTGCCGTGCGGGCCTCAGCCGGCATGGCAATAGAGTTTAACTGAACCTGCGTCTCGGATGCACCGGCAGTATCCTGCCGCTGGGGCTCGATGCGGAACTCCTCTGGTCATCAGGCCCCATATACCAGTCAGGGCAGTAATGCCCTGATGGCGGCCCTGATTATAGGCTTACCACACAATGATGGGGATTATCGAACGTGTAATATCCATAGAGGTATCACACAGAGATGATTTGAACTTTTGACTTGCAGGCTCCATATCTCACCATCCACTTCTGCTTCAAACATGAGACTACCAATATTTTATAGGCAATCATCTTTTCTATCTCATGCATAAATTTGACTTCCAGTAATTTAGCATATGATTAGTTCTCCACTTCTCATAGTCCCCATCTCATCTTCAGATCGCTCCCGCTCCCGCCCTAGGCCTCGACGTTTGTGTTTGACCAGGCCAGAAGTGTGGCTGGTTCCGCACCCAAAAAGGTTATAGCTCACGCTGTGATGTTATCATGCTGGAACCTTTTGCTTCATGTCATCACGACCTTTGCAAGAACAAGTATAGAATTCTCAACGGTCTAGTCAAACCTGGAAGTCTGATCCCAGTGTGAGACTCCAGGGGATTTCAGAGCGAGCAGGGACGATATGAAGGAGGTGGTGAGGACCAGATTGTTAATATGAGGAGCGTGAACCCTGAGTGGTGAGCAGTGAACAGAGTACAATAATTTCTTTTATTTTTTAACATTCTAATTGCCTTTTGTGGTTCAGTTTATGGCCTTTGCTGAATACGGTTTACGGATTTTTTTTAGTTTGCACGAAAGCTTGCAATTTGGTTATTGTGAATTTTTATCAAATTTGAGTAAAATTAAATTGCCATTTTATTATCTAATCTATAGAGTGTATGTATGTGCTCTGCCTATACGTGTGTGTATATGTGCTTTGGTATACATATATGTGTGTGTTCTGTGTATATATACAGTACAGACCAAAAGTTTGGACACACCTTCTCATTTAAAGATTTTTCTGTATTTTCACGACTATGGAAATTGTAAATTCACACTGAAGGCATCAAAACTATGAATTAACACATGTGGAATTATATACTTAACAAAAAAAAGTGTGAAACAACTGAAAATATGTCTTATATTCTAGGTTCTTCAAAGTAGCCACCTTTTGCTTTGATGACTGCTTTGCACAGTCTTGGCATTCTCTTGATGAGCTTCAAGAGGTAGTCACCGGGAATGGTTTTCACTTTACAGGTGTACCCTGTCAGGTTTAATAAGTGGGATTTCTTGCCTTATAAATGGTGTTGGAACCATCAGTTGTGTTGTGCAGAAGTCTGGTGGATACACAGCTGATAGTCTTACTGAATAGACTGTTAGAATTTGTATTATGGCAAGAAAAAAGCAACTAAGTAAAGAAAAACGAGTGGCCATCATTACTTTAAGAAATGAAGTTCAGCCAGTCCGAAAAATTGGGAAAACTTTGAAAGTGTCCCCAAGTGCAGTTGCAAAAACCATCAAGCGCTACAAAGAAACTGGCTCATATGAGGACCGCCCCAGGAAAGGAAGACCAAGAGTCACCTCTGCTTCTGAGGATAAGTTTATCCGAGTCACAAGCCTCAGAAATCGCAGGTGTACAGCAGCTCAGATTAGAGACCAGGTCAATGCCACACAGAGTTCTAGCAGCAGACACATCTCTACAACAACTGTTAAGAGGAGACTTTGTGCAGCAGCCTTCATGGTAAAATAGCTGCTAGGAAACCACTGCTAAGGACAAGCAACAAGCAGAAGAGACTTGTTTCGGCTGAAGAACACAAGGAATGGACATTAGACCAGTGGAAATCTGTGCTTTGGTCTGATGAGTCCAAATTTGAGATCTTTGATTCCAACCACCGTGTCTTTGTGCGACACAGAAAAGGTGAACGGATGGACTCTATGTGGCACCCCAGGAGTTCGAGTACCACAGTAGTGCTGTCTTCCTCACGGGGAGGATAGTGCTATGTCTGGAGACAAGTGAGGTTTCCTTTGGCAGGTTTACACACACACACAACACCTTCCACTTCCAGGCCAGGAGGGGGAGCTCTAAGCCCTGTTCAATAATGTCCCTTAGTCTGTTTCAGTAGGCTCGACAATCATGGGGAAGACTGCTGACCTGACAGATCTCCAGAAGGCGTCACTGACACACTCCACAAAGAGAGGAAGCCACAAAAGGTCATTACTAAAGAAGCCAGCTGTTCACACAGTGCTGTATCCAAGAATATTAATGGAGAGTTGCATGGAAGAAAAAAGTGTGGCAAAAAAAGGTGCACAAGCAACCAGGATAAGCACAGCCTTGGAAGGATTGTCAACCCCTTAGCGAACGCTGATATGCCTTTTAACAGTGGCAGTTAAGGGTACTTATTCCTTAAAAATGGCACTGAGAAATAAGGTTATAGCGCCCTTCCCAGTGTCTGAAAAACTCCAGAGTATCGGCTACCGGGAGTAGCTGAGATCCCGGAGAACATAATTCGGATCGGTTTTTACCGTCCCCAGTGTTGCGATCTCTGTTATTTACGGATTAAGGGCAACCGGCAAAAAAAAAAGTCAGATTTTCCCTTTGTTTCTCTCTCTTCTAATATGACCCAGCACATCAGATGAGAGAGAAATAGGGTCCCCTGAGCCCTCTGGCTCTGTCCCCCTGCCCTCGGTATCTTCTTCCAGGAAGAAAATGGCGGGCACATACCCACCGATATCTGCCGGCCGGCACCAGGCAACAATAGGAGATTTTTCCTATTGGTTAATTTTGATCACTGTGATAGACCATATCACAGTGATCAAAATAAAAAAAATTGTAAATCATACCCCTTTATGACCCCCTTAGTTAGGTAAAAATAATAAAATTTTAATAATGTATTTTTTCCATTAGGGTTAGGTTTGGGGTTATAGCTGGGGTTGGGCTATGGTTAGGGCTAGGGTTAGGGTTGGGGTTCGAGTTAGGATTGGGGCTAGCGTGAGAGCTAGGGTTAGGGATGAGCTAGGGTAAGGGTTGGGGATAGGTTTAGGGTTGGGGAGGGGATTGTGGTGTTTGGGTTATGGTTTGGGTTGGGATTAGGGGTGTGTTGGGGTTAGGGCTGTGTTAGGGTTGGAGTTACAATTGGGGTGGTTCCACTGTTTAGGTACATCAGGGGGTCGCCAAACGCAGCATGGCATCCACAATTGATTCCAACCAGTTTTGCGTTCAAAAAGTCAAACTGCACTTTCTCCCTGGCTTCCCCCCACATACGAGGTATTGGCGTACTCAGGAGAAATTGCACATCAAATTTTGTGGTCCATTTTCTTTTGCTACCCTTGTGAAAATAAAAAAAAGTTTGGTTCCAAAGTAAATTTTTTGTGAAAAAAAGTCAAATGTTAATTTTTTTCCTTCCACTTTGCTTTAGTTCTTGTGAAGCACCAGAAGGGTTAATAAACTTCTTGGATGTGGGTTTGTGCACCTTGAGGGGTGCAGTTTTTAGAATGGTGTCATTTTGGGTATTTTCTGTCATATTGACCCCCTAAAACTCACTTCAAATGACTTCAAATGTGAGGTGGTCCCTAAAAAAATGGTTTTGTACATTTTGTTAGAAAAATTAGAAATTGCTGGTCAACTGTTAACCATTATAACGTCCTAACAAAAAAAAAAATTATGTTTCCAAAATTGTGCTGATGTAAAGTAGACATGTGGGAAATGTTATTTATTAACTATTTTGTGTGACATATCGCTCTAATTTAAGGGCACAAAAATTTCAAGTTTGAAAATTGCAACATTTCTGCCCATTTTCTTTTTTTTGTTTTTTTTTCATAAATAAACGTCATGTCAAATAAATTTTACCACTAACATGAAGTACAATATGTCACAAAAAACAATCTCAGAATCAGTGGGATTCATTTAGGCATTCCAGAGTTATTACCTCATAAAGTGACAGTGGTCAGAATTGTAAAAATTGGCTTGGTCATTAAGTACAAAATTGGCTCTGTCACTAAGGGGTTAAGAAAAGGCCATTCAGTAATGTGGGGGAGATTCACAAGGAGTGGACTGCTGCTGGACTCATTGCTTCACCACACACAGACGTCTCCAGGACATGGGCTACAAGTGTCACATTCCTTGTGTCCGGCCACTCATGACCAATAGACAAGGCCAGAAGCGTCTTACCTGGGCCAAGGAGAAGAAGAACCAGACTGTTGTCAGTGGTCCAAGGTGTTGTGTTCAGATGAAAGTAAATTTTGCATTTCATTTGGAAATCAAGGTCCCAGAGTCTGGAGGAAGAGTGGAGGCCACAATCCGAGCTGCTGGAGGTCTGGTGTGAAGTCTCAACAATCAGTGATGGTTTGGGGAGCCATGTCATCTGCTGGTGTAGGTCCACTGTGTGTTATCAAGACCAAAGTCAGCGCAGCCGTCTACCAGGACATTTTAGAGCACTTCATGCTTCCCTCTGCCGACAAACTTTTTGGAGATGGAAATGTCATTCTCCAGCAGGACTTGGCCCCTGTCCACACTGCCAAAAGTACCAATACCTGGTGTAAAAACAACAGTATCACTGGGCTTGATTGGCAGCAACCTCACCTGACCTTAACCCCATAGAGAATCTATGGAGTATTGTCAAGAGGAAGATGAGACACCAGACCCAACAATGCAGATGAGCTGAAGACTGCTATGAAAGCAACCTGGGCTTCCATAACCCCTCAGCAGTGCCACTGGCTGATCGCCTGCATCCATTGATGCAGTTATTGATGCCAAAGGTGCCCGACCAAGTATTCAGTGCATTTACTGAACAGACATTTCAGTAGGACATTTCGAATTATAAAATCATTTTTCAAGCTGGTGTTATAAAGTATTCCAATTTACTGAGATAATGACTTTTGGGTTTTCATTGGCTGTAAGCCATAATCATCAACATTAACAGAAATAGACACGTGAAATAGATCACTCTCTGTGTAATAACTCTATATAATACAGCTATGGCAAAAATTAAGAGACCACTGCTAAATTTTCAGTATGTCTGATTTTTCTCTTTATAGGTATATTTTTTAGTAAAATGTAAATTGTTCCTTTATTCTATAAACTACTGACAACATGTCTCCGAAGTTCCAAGCAATACATTTTGTATTTATTTTCTGAAAATGATAAATGGTCAAAATAACAACAACAAAAAAGATAAAGAAAGGAAGGAAAAAAAAAACAGCTCTTCACATATGTCATCTGTTACTCATATTGTCTTGAAATATTCTTGGCTTAATTGCCTTTGTTAGGACCCTGTGCGGCCAGGATTCTTATGTTTATTGTAAAATGTCTGTTTGTTATGTGAGAAAATTCAATACAAACGATTGGGCAAAAAAATAACAAAAAATTCATTGCTTGCAGACCTCAAAAAATGCAAAAAATGCCAAATCCATAATCATTTACAAACAACAATACTAATGTTTTAAGTCAGGAAGAGTTCAGAAATCAATATTTTGTGGAATAACCATGATTGTTAATCCCAGCTTTCCTGCATCTTGGCAGCTTTCCACCAGTCTTTCACACGGCTTCTGGGTGACCTTATGCCACTCCTGGTACAATAATGTCAGCAGTTCTTCTCTGTTTGATGGCTTGTGACTGGCCATCTTCCTCCTGATTACATTCCAGAGGTTTTCAGTGGGGTTCAGGTCTGGAGATTGGGCAGCCATGACAGGAATTTGATATGGTGGACCTTCATCCACACCTTGATTGACCTAGATGTGTGCCATGGTGCATTGTCTTGCTGGAAAAACCAGTCCTCAGAGTTGGGGAACATTGCCTGAGCAGAAGAAAACAACTGTTTTTCCAGGATAACCTTGTATGCGGCTTGATTCTTACGCACTTTGCAAAGAACAACCTGCCCAATTCCAGCCCTGCTGAAGCATCCACAGATCATCGCAAAATTTCACAGTGGGTGCAAGACACTGTGGCTTGTACGCCTCTCCAGGTCTCCGTCTAAACATTAGACGACCAGGTGTTGGGCAAAGCTGAAAATTAGACTCATCAGAGAAGATTATCTTACTCCAGTCCTCTATGGTCCAATCCTTATGGTCTTTGGCAAACTTCAGCCTGGCTCTGCTTTGCTTCTCATTGATGATGCTTTTTTCTAGCTTTACATGACTTGAGTCCTGCCTCTATGAGCCTGTTATGAACTGTTCTTGCCGTGCACTTCACCCCAGCTGCCATTTGCCATTCCTTTTGTAGGTCACTTGATGTCATCCTGCGGTTGCTGAATGACATTAGAATAAGATGACGGTCATTCCGGTCAGTGGAGAGTCGTTTTCGCCCTCTGCCGGTCTGTAGCTTTGTTGTCCCCAATGTCTGCTGCTTGACCTTGTTGTAATGGACTGCCATCTTAGAAATTTTAAAGATCAGGCAACATGACGCTCACTGTGTCCCTCTGCTGGTAAAGCCAGAATTGAGCCCTTCTCTTCCTCACTCACGACTTTTCTTTTCAACTCCTTTGACATGGCTAAAAGTTATGTTTTCATTCCTATTACTTTTGGGATATTCCTAGGACATGCTTTACCATCCAGCTTGTCCTATTGCAGGAGGATTGTGAACACCACAGCAGGGTTTTTATACTTTCCTTCGTTAAATAAGATTTGGTTCAGGTGATCACCTAATCAGAAGCACATTAAGTACAATGAGGTGTCCTCTGGTGGGAATTCACCTGACACTGGAATGGAATGGCTGTCAGACATGGAGAGGAGCAGATTTTTATATAACTGTGCAGTGGTCTCTTTATTTTTGCCAGAGCTGTATATGAGTTTCACTTTTTGCATTGAAGTTCTTTGTGTATACATACGTGTGTATGTGATCTGTGTATACATGTGTGTGTTCGCTATGTGTATATACATTTGTGTGTATAACATGCAGTGTTTGTACACGTATGTGTATCATACTGTATGTGTTTTATAAATACTGGCAGCAAAGACAAGAGTTAATAGGTGTAAACATGTCGGCATTCACCCACCCAGTGAGCAAAATGATGCTTATTCATTGGGTGATTGATTTATGCTGCTGCACAAAATGATCAAGAAGCGGCTGTATACAAAATCCAGGGCATGCGTATGAGAAAATAAAACCAAACTAACGCATATGGGTACAGAGGAATGGGACTGATCGCTGCAAGGTAATAAACATAGAAAACTGCAATTCCGGCTGCATAATAAAATGTTATACAGTATATTGCAATGAAGTTTAGTACAAATTACTCATGTTACATCTGCATAAAAGGTCAATTCTATGTACAGTTTAAATAAGAAGTTTCCATCCACTATATATAAAGACACATCTGTTGGTTTTTTTCAATATCTGACATGAAATCAGAAAAAAACTTTCCCGTTTTAGGTCAATTAGGATTACCATAATTACTAATATTTGACAAATGCCAGAATAATGAGAGGAATTTTTCAGGCATTTTTTTATTACTTACCCCAAAGTCAAAAGTATCCATCCATTTAATTAGTAATTGGTACAACTGCCTTTAAACTGAATGACTTGGGTTAGCCGTTTGGGATCTCCTTCCACAAGCTTCTCACAATAGCTGGTTGGAATTTGGGCCCATTCCTCCTGACAAAACTGGTGTAACTGATCCAGGTCTGTAGGCCACCTTGCTTGTACCGGCCTTTTCAGCTTTGTGATGGCCGCTCCAAAACATTGACTTTGTTATCCTTAAAGGGAACCTGTCACCCCGTTTTTTGAGATTGAGATATAAATACTGTTAAATAGGGCCTGCGCTGTGCGTTACAATAGTGTATGTAGTGTACCCTGATTCCCCACCTATGCTGAGAAATACATTACCAAAGTCGCCGTTTTCGCCTGTCAATCAGGCTGGTCAGGTCGGGTGGGCGTGTTCACAGCGCTGTTTCTTCCTCAGCTTTACGTTGGTGGCGTAGTGGTGTGCGCATGTTGAAGTGACTAATCCACTGTGGGCACGTGAACAAGCAGCACGCGATCTGCGCTGTCATCCCTTTCATCGGTGGGGGCGGCCATCTTCCTGGGGCCGCGCGTGCGCAGATAGAGTGCTCTGCTGCACGGGGCTTCAGGAAAATGGCCACGGGATGCCGCGCTTGCGCACAAGAGATCGCGGCGGCCATTTTCCCAAAGCCGAGTTTGCATCTCGGCTTTGGGAAAATGGCCGCCGCGATCTCTTGTGCGCACGCGCGGCATCCCGCGGCCATTTTCCTGAAGCCCCGTGCAGCAGAGCACGCTATCTGTGCACGCGCGGCCCCAGGAAGATGGCCACCCCCACCGATGAAAGGGATGACAGCGCAGATCGCGCGCTGTGTCTTCACGTGCGCGCAGGGAATTCGGAACTTGGACATGCGCACACCACTACGCCACCAACGGAAAGCTGGGGAAGAAAAGAGCGATGTCACCACGCCCACCCGACCTGACCTGCCTGATTGACAGGCGAAAACGGCGACTTTGGTAATGTATTTCTCAGCATAGGTGGGGAATCAGGGTACACTACATACGCTATTGGAACGCACAGCGCAGGCCCTATTTAACAGTATTTATATCTCAATCTGAAAAAAACGGGGTGACAGGTTCCCTTTAAGACACTTTGTCACCTTTTTGGCAGTATGCTTCAGGTCTTTGTCCATTTGAAAGACCCATTTTCGCCCAAGCTTTAACTTCCTGGCTGATGTCTTAAGATTATTCTGATATTCTATGGAGACCGGTAACGTGGATCAGAGTGAAGACAGAAATACGGTATATCAAGACTTAATAGAGTCTATTGTAAGAAAACAGGCTTCAGGTGAAAAGCAAGCAGAGGCTCTAAGAATCAAGCAGCAGACAAATGCAGACTCAGGAATATAAGGGTGTTGTCAGTACAGACCGGTGATTAGAGTTCAAGCCTGGAAATGCAGGTTCCAGAGGTCCAGAGCCCAGACTGGGCTCCTAGCGTGGAGCAGGCCGCATGAGAGGTGGGTGCAGAGCAGATCCGGAGAAGTAGAGTCTTTCAGATGGGAGGCAGACCAGTAGCAAACGGGGTATCCCAATGAACAGAAGAGACAGGCAAGATACAAGTCCTTCTAGCTTGGCAGCAGGTGAAGTACGAGATACACAAGCAAGGTATAGTGTGCAGAGTCCCTTCTTATATGCAGCAAACAGAAAACAAGGAATATCAAACAGGAAACAAGATGGCCCCGTGAAGCCACTAACTCCATCTTAGATAAGGGCAAGATCATGCAAAAGAGGTACACAATTCAGGTCCTTACATGTTGCTTCAGTATTGCCACATAATCTTTTTTCATGATGTCATCTATTTTGTCAAGTTCACCAGTCCCTCCTGCAGCAAAACAACCCCACAATATGATGCTGTTGCCACCATGTTTCACAGTTGGGATGGTGTTCATAGGGTTCCAAGCTTCTCCCTTTTTCCTCCAAACATAATGATGATCATAATTGCCCAAAAGCTTCAATTTTAGTTTCATCAGACCACAAGACATGTCTCCAAAAATTAAGGTTTTTTTTTCCTGTGTGCATTTGCAAACATTAATCTGGCTTTTTTATGTTTCTTTTGGAGTAATGGCTTCTACCTGGCAGAGTGGCCTTTTCAGCCCATGTTGATACAGTATTCATTTCACTGTGGATATTTAAACAATCTTACCAGCTTCCGCCATCATCTTCACAAGGTCTTTTGCTTTTGTTCTTGGGTTGATGTGTACATGTCTGACCAAAGCACATTTATCTCTGGGACACAGAATCCATCTCCTACCTGAGCGGTACGATGGCTGGACATTCCCATCTTGTTTGTACTTGCGTATTATTGTTTGTGCAGCTGAACGAGGCACCTTCAGGTGTCTTGAAATTGTACCCAAGGATGAGCCAGACTTGTGAAAGTCCACAATTCTCTTCCTAATATCTTGGCTGATTTCGTTAGACTTTCCGATGATGCTACACAAAGAAGCAGTGTGTTTCAGGTGTGCATTAAATACATCCACAAGTGTCTCTAATTAACTCAGATGTTGCAAAGAAAACAGAAGCTTCCGAACACCTGACATCATCATATGGGCAGTCCAGAATTGTTTAAAGGCATAGTAATCTTAATATACAGTATGTAAACTTTTGACTAAGTAATAAAAACGCCTTAAAACATTCTCTCTCATTATTCTGGCATTTGGCAAACATTAATAATTATGGTAATCCTAATTTTCCTAAAACTGGAAAGGTTTATTCTGATTTCGTGTCAGATATTGAGAGAAACCTGCAGATGTGTCTTTCTATATAGTGGATGGAAACTTCTGGTTTGAACTGTATGTATCAAGATAAAGTTTGTGAGAAATCAGAATAAGTGTAATAGGGAACGATAATCCCAATAATGAATAAAAAGATCAAAATGTCTAAAAAGTATGAAAGCTTATAAAGAAACTTATAAAAAGAATCCAATCATGATGTTTGAGCGAATACTTTCTAAGTATTGAGTAAATAAAATAAATAACTGGCATGGAATGATAATGGAGGCGTAAATAATTACTATTTTGCAAACCACAATAGAAATAAGCACAGCCCAACATGAGAGTAGCCATGCTAAATATTTCATGGAGCCAGAACAAGATTTTCTCTCCGTATACCAGTTTATTAGACTATGTAGTCTCATATACTAATAATAAAGGAATATCTGCCTCCATTTGTGGTGGGTTTCTGGTACAGGGACCATTCTTGGAACCTCTGTGTGTTCTCCCAATAATCCTTTGGGCAGAGGCCTGAATAATGTTCAGGAGCTCATACAAGTTTGTCTTCTTTGCTTCGGGCTAGCTGTATGAATGGCTTAGATACAGTGGCAATAACACACACTATATGTTTGGATTTAGCAACTCAGTAAACAGGATCACATTCGAGTCAGTGCAGGAAATGTTTACCCTGATAAATAACTGTAATTTTTTTTTTGTATTTTTCAGAAATTTGTGAACCATCATAGAAGTCATGTGACGCATTCTTTCTTCTGGACCACTGGTTGACAAATTAGTATATGAAACATCTCAACCACATCTTGGCCAAGGAGACATCTTGAGGCAGGATATATCTAGTGGATTGAACTAGTTGAAGTTTTAGAACTTTTTCTTGGCCATGGAAACCAGGAACAACAAAGATCAGAACCCAGAGCATGCCAGGATCACCCCCGAAATGCTGAAGTCTAGAACTGGGGAGTTTGACCTGGAGTCCATCCTGTTTCTCAAGTTGCGAGGCTTGGGACTGCAGGAGTTGGGTTGTATAGGAGAATGCTTGAACCTGGAACGCTTAGACCTGTCTAATAACCACATTTCACACCTTGCTCCATTGTCCTCTCTCAAACAGATGGTGGCCCTAAATCTTTCCTGTAATCGGATCTCTTGCTTGGAGCCTCTGTCATCTTGTGACTACTTGCAGACCCTAAATGTGGCGGGGAACCTGCTTTGCAATGTCGAGAATTTGCAGTGTCTGAAGGGTCTTCGTAGGCTTGAGAGCATCCGTCTTCGGGACCCTGTGTATAACTTGAGCAATCCACTTTGTGCCAATGGGTCATACAGACATGCCGTGTTGGACACCATCACCAGCGTCAGAGTCATTGATGGTGAGAGGGTGACAGGTTCTGGGAGTGACCTTTACCATCTTTGTAAAGACATTGATAATTCCTTAAAGAGATTCATTGGTAATGGAGCAGTGGAGGTTTCCGGGGCCGTCAAACCCTGGGTGGATGAAGGCTTTTGGGAATTGAAACCCTCACACAGCTCCATTATTGAGGAGACCTATAAACAATTTAATGATATCCTACAAGAGTGTAAGGAACTGAGCAAGAGGGCTGACGATGCCATCGCCCAGGCTGAAAGAACGCTCAACATAAGAAGTGACACCAACTCCTATGTCTTCTGAGCCTGGATTTGGTCTGGCTGCATCTGTTTTGATTGCTTTTCCTTGCCCTCTGTGGCCCAATTTTTTTGATGAGTCTCCACTCTTAGACATCAAAGTTCTGCAACCCCATAATTCTTCACTGACCTTCCATCTTTAAGACTAAACTCTTGAAGGACTTAGGATACATCCACATAGGTTGAAAACACTGCTAATTTTTCAACTGGATTTGCAGAAGGAAAATCCACATTGGGATTGCTCAGCACATGTGGGCAAACCTCAACTTGGGAATAGCAGCAAATCCTACATGTGTGAACATAACTGTAATTAAAGTCCAAATCTCTCCTAACTGGGCTAACTCTGAGTATATGAGCCCAAAGAGCTTCTTAAAGGAGCACTAATCTTAAAAATGGGGTTCATAAAAGCAGATTTTTTTTTCCTGGACAATCATTCTTGGAAAAACATTGCAGTCAGCCTCTGAGATAACTGATAACATAGAACAGTAGATTGCATTCAACAGAACATTAAAGGTGTTGACTTGTGATGTAGACTCCCTTTAATACTTGACAACTTTCCTTGGAAATGACCCATGAGGAGAAGTCATCTGTAACGGCACAACTTTATGGAATTCCTTGCCACACTAGTGGCTGCCCCTTTACCGAGCCCCATCCCTCATACTTTGACTTAGATCCTGTGTATAATGTCCACTCACAGACAAAATCATGGACTAAGTTAATCTGTAATATGGTCACATAGCGCCAAGTGAAGGACCTGAGAAACCGCACCCGAACCCTATTCAAGTAGCATTTTTCACAGATCCCCTGATCATGGTTATGTAATGACATTTCCAACTCGTTTCCCCTGCATTACCTGTGCGTCAGTCCACAGTGAAGTCTGGGAAGGTTAAAAACACAATCTAAATGTTACTGTGATCGCAGAATACACAATAAACCCAAAGCTAATCCTCCTATATAATGCTGCATTGGTGGCCGCCTATGTCTATGGATAAACCCTGAACAAAAAGATTAGGGTGCGATTTTTAAAGGAAACTGGTCACCTTGAAAACCACTATTTGCCTGCAAAATATAGAATGTATCGGAAGGTAAATAGTGCTACAATGCTGATGAACTTATTTTCTCCCGGGAGCCGCCGGCTTTCAGTCATTGAGTCGTACATGCAGTGATTACAGTCATCGCGCACAGAACCGCTTAGTATACTGTGATTGTACGCGCACTTAGCACTTTGATTAACAGCTTGATCTACACAGATGAGATGCAGTTCTGGCAATAGTGACCGGTGCTGATAGCGGTGACTGCGGCGACTCTGTGAACCCAGATGACTGAAAGCCGGCGGCTCACGGGAGGAAATGACTTCATCTTTTCCCGATAGCTGCGCTTTCAGAGAGATCTGAGATTGTACTTTATGTTAATGGTAAATTTAGGTCAATTAAATTTGCATTTATTTGTGAAAATGTTGAAAATGTAGCAATTTTTAAACTCTGAATTTTGATGCCCTTACAGCAGATAATCACAACAAATAAGATGTTTAACAAATCACATTTCCCGTATGTCTACGTTACATGAGTATCATTTTTCCAATGATATTATATTTTGTTGGGATGATAGAAAGGTTTAAAATTTTTGCAGCAAATTTAAATTAAAAAAATGTACAAATACTATTTTTTTTTACCTATTTATTCAGGTTTGTAGGAACTTTCAGGGGCCTATTTAAGAGAAGAAGACCCCCAAGAAGTGATACATTGAAGGCTGCAGTTTATTTTTTTAAATAGTATTAAAAAATGTTGTCAGAAAGTTTGTTTCACAAATAGTTTTTATCAAATTTTTACAAGTACGTTATAAACAGTATGAGATAAATAATTTTTACTACAATAAAGAAACACGACAAGGGTGAGTCAGGATGAGAAAGAAAACGAAGGTTAGGTATGGGAAGGGAAAATATGGGTAGAAAGGGAATTAGATAGATGGGAAATGGAGAGAAGGAAAGGTCTAAAACAAGATGGGGAGAAATAAAAAAAAAAAAACACAAGACAGGAGTTTAGTAATATTTATGGTGATTATTTGATTCAGTTAAAGATAACGTTCACTAGAATTATTTATACTGGGAGTCATTTCATCCCATATTAATTAGTTGTCATACCAGTCGCCTGAGAGATAGATAAGCACAATAGTAATAAAACAATTGGAACTTTTTTGTTGCAGACTGACCGATTCCTTTCCTATTTGACAATATTATCTGTTCTTGAAGCGTGGACGTGTTCATAGATGTTAAGTGCCGCTATTCTCTCAATAATAATTCCTAATGTAGGGAAATCATTTTGTTTCTTCCAAAATGTTGCTTTTAGATGGTTTGTAGTAATTAAAATATGTGATATAATAAATTCATGTTCTTCTAAAAGTGTGTCGATATTTAGTGGTAGTATTGCCATTTGTGGGGTGAGAGATATACTAACAACAATAATACCTCAAAAGAGCGTTTCAACCTGATTCCAGAGGGCGGTGATTGTATTTCACTCCCAAAACAGATGAGATGACCAGTATACCCACATTCTCTCCAATATAGGGCAGATTTGGAGGGAAAAATTGTGCAAGACATGGACCGAACATCCAAAAATCATACGTCGATCTAAAGCCACTGGGCAAAAATGTATATAACTGAACATTTACTTTGTGTGAACACAGCCTTACAGACGTGTTTGATAAAATGGCATTTAAAAAAATACAGCTCATCTTGAAAAAAGCTAAACTTTATATAGTAAAAAAAAAGTTTCTATTTCATTGGAGCAGTATTATAGTAGTTACACTCTTGTATATGGGGAGCAGTATTATAGTAGTTACCGTATATACTCGAGTATAAGCCGGCCCGAGTATAAGCCGAGACCCCTAATTTTGCCACAAAAAACTGGGAAAACTTATTGACTCGAGTATAAGTGGATCGCCCCCAGACAGAGGCCACGGGTTACTCGGTACCGGTCCTCTGCTGGCTCAGTTCTGGGAATGTCACGGTGCCTGGACCCGGTCTGCGACCCTGCTAAGGGGCGTCCAATGAAAGGTGATAGGAGTCTGTCAAGGTTTCGTGACGCCACCTGTGGTGTTCGGTCAGGATGACCGACGCTGCTTGGGGTCCGCTGGGGTGATGGAATGGCAGCTGGATGGTATACCTTCCCACAGGTGAAGTATGTCCCCAGGGCTTCCCCGTGATGTAGATGGCGATGGTGTGAGGTGCAGACAATAACGAGGACACAAGGTTGCAGTCTCTTTACCTCTTTACTGAAGACTTCAGGATCCGCAATCCAGAGCACGTTTAACAGGGCTGTCTGAGACCGGCCGGTCCGATGGGCACTTCCAGAGTTCCCTTTGCAGGTGGAAATCATTGCCTACCCATAGCGCCTGTGTGTTGTAGTGCTACCCTGCTGAGCATTCGGAATAGTCCTCACAACTTCTGTTCTCGTTCGTTCGTTCTTTCTAGTTCTTTCTAATTATTTCTCTCTCTCTTGTTCCAGGTGTTACTAGTTTCTCGTCCCCCAGTATGTTTTGGCTAGGATGCACCCGTATGACGGGAAGGCTCGGAGCTCTTCCGGGACCCTAGAGACGCCCCCCTCCACACGTTGCCCCCTATGTCTTCGTAGGACATTTAAAGGTAGACAGCCAATCTATAATTAACTGACCTGCGGAGTTCGAAGTAAGGCCTAGAGTCAGTTACTTCCGCGGTGTTCCGGCCACCGGCTACGCGCCTCAGTAGGAAGTTGCCTTGGTCTCACGGCACGACTCCTACTGGCTCTCCTTTGTGCTTGATCTCGTTTCTCACTGTTCCACAATACCCTTCGCTTCGTGTCTCTTTCTTAGGATACCGCCGCAAGGTAGTGCAGGCGCGATTCCGTAACGTTCTGCTCTGTTCACTAGGTACCTGCCAGGTTCCCACGCCCGACAGGGACCCCCCTGTGTCTTCTCCCTGCAACACCCCCTGCCACGGGATGTTGCCTGAATCCAACCCAGTCAGCTTCTGCCTAACTTCCTACCCAACCCCTAATTTTACCAGTGTGAGGAGTGGCCCAATAAATAAAGCCTTTTTCTCCCCCTAGTGGCCGGAGTGTGAAGTGTAATGTGTGCTGGTGATACCTGGTCAGTAGAACTCCTTTAGTGCCATCAGACGTACCGCTGCTCCCCTTAGTGGCAGAGTGTCATACTGCAACGACCAGATCTCTGGGGCGCTGCATAAGCCTAGGGTAGGAAATGCAGCAGCTACCGGTAAATGTCAAAAGTAAAAATAGATACCAATAAAAGTAAAATTAATTGAGACATCAGTAGGTTAAGTGTTTTTGAATATCCATATTGAATCAGGAGCCCCATATAATGCTCCATACAGTTCATGATGGGCCCCATAAGATGCTCCATACAAAATACGCCCCATATAATGCTGCACAAAGGTTAATGATGGCCCCATAAGATGCTCCATAGAATATTATGCCCCACATAATGCTGCACAACAGTTGATGGCCCCATAAAATGCTCCATAGAATAGTATGCCCCATATGCTGCTGCTATAAAAAAAAAAATGACATGCTCGCCTCTCGTCGCTCAGGCCCCCAGTACTTGCGATATTCACCTGTCCCCTTTCCAGCGCCGTGCGCAGCTCTGTCTTCTGGCTCTGTGCATTGACTGTTCAGGCAGAGGGCGGCGCGCACTAAACACGTCATCGCGCCCTCTGACCTGAACGTCACAGCCAGAGGACGCAGAAGACGGAGTGGCGCGCAACGGTGGAACGGGGACAGGTGAATATCGCATGGCTCACCCTTCCCATCATACTCACCCTCCTGGCGCAGTCCCTGCTTCTCCTGGGCGATGGTTTCTGACGCCGACAGCTTGGTCCTGTGTTCAGCAGTCACATGGTACCGCTCATTAAAGTAATGAATATGCGCTCCGCCTATGGGAGTGGGGTCGTGTCCGTATTCATTTACTTTAATGAGTGGTACCAAGTGACCACTGAACACAGGAACAAGCTGTCGGCATCAGAGACCATCTGATAAGCAGGGACCGCGCCGGGAGCAGGTGAGTATGATGTTACAGCTGCCGCTCCCCCTCCCCACCGACCCCCTGGGACAATGACTGGAGTATAAGCCGAGAGGCGCACTTTCAGCCTAAAAAAATGGGCTGAAAATCTCGATTTATACTTGAGTATATACGGTATATTCTTGTACATAGGGGCAGTATTATAGCAGTTATATTCTTATACATAGGAGCAGTATTATAGTAGTTATTTTCTTGTACATAGGGGCAGTATTATAGTAATTATATTCTTGTACATAGAGGCAGTATTATAGTAGTTATATTCTTGTACATAGGAGCAGTATTATAGTAGTTATATACTTGTACATAGGGAGCAGTATTATAGTAGTTATATTCTTGTACATAGGAGCAGTATTATAGTAGTTATATTCTTGTACATAGGAGCAGTATTATAGTAGTTATATACTTGTACATAGGGAGCAGTATTATAGTAGTTATATTCTTGTACATAGGAGCAGTATTATAGTAGTTATATTCTTGTACATAGGAGCAGTATTATAGTAGTTATATTCTTGTACATAGGAGCAGTATTATAGTAGTTATATTCTTGTACATAGGAGCAGTATTATAGTAGTTATATTCTTGTACATAGGGAGCAGTATTATAGTAGTTATATTCTTGTACATAGGGAGCAGTATTATAGTAGTTAGATTCTTGTACATAGGAGCAGTATTATAGTAGTTATATTCTTGTACATAGGGAGCAGTATTATAGTAGTTATATTCTTGTACATAGGAGCAGTATTATAGTAGTTATATTCTTGTACATAGGGAGCAGTATTATAGCAGTTATATTCTTATACATAGGAGCAGTATTATAGTAGTTATTTTCTTGTACATAGGGGCAGTATTATAGTAGTTATATTCTTGTACATAGGGAGCAGTATTATAGTAGTTATATTCTTGTACATAGCAGCAGTATTATAGTAGTTATATTCTTGTACATAGGGAGCAGTATTATAGTAGTTATATTCTTGTACATAGGGAGCAGTATTATAGTAGTTATATTCTTGTACATAGGAGCAGTATTATAGTAGTTATATTCTTGTACATAGGGAGCAGTATTATAGTAGTTATATTCTTGTACATAGCAGCAGTATTATAGTAGTTACATTCTTGTACATAGAGGCATTATTATACTAGTTATATTCTTGTACATAGGAGCAGTATTATAGTAGTTATATTTTTCTACATAAGGGACAGTATTATAGTAGTTATATTCCTGTACATAGGGAGCAGTATTATAGTAGTTATATTCTTGTACATAGGAGCAGTATTATAGTAGTTATATTCATGTACATAGGGGCAGTATTATAGTATTTATATTCTTGTACATAAGAGCAGTAATATAGCAGTTATATTCTTGTACACAGGGGCAGTATTATAGTAGTTATATTCTTGTACATAGGGGCAATATGATAGAAGTTTTATTCTTGTACATAGCAGCAGTATTATAGTAGTTATATTCTTGTACATAGGAGCAGTATTATAGTAGTTATATTCTTGTACATAGGGAGCAGTATTATAGTAGTTATATTCTTGTACATAGCAGCAGTATTATAGTAGTTACATTCTTGTACATAGGGGCATTATTATACTAGTTATATTCTTGTACATAGGAGCAGTATTATAGTAGTTATATTTTTCTACATAAGGGACAGTATTATAGTAGTTATATTCCTGTACATATGGAGCAGTATTATAGTAGTTATATTCTTGTACATAGGAGCAGTATTATAGTAGTTATATTCATGTACATAGGGGCAGTATTATAGTATTTATATTCTTGTACATAAGAGCAGTAATATAGCAGTTATATTCTTGTACACAGGGGCAGTATTATAGTAGTTATATTCTTGTACATAGGGGCAATATGATAGAAGTTTTATTCTTGTACATAGCAGCAGTATTATAGTAGTTATATTCTTGTACATAGGAGCAGTATTATAGTAGTTATATTCTTGTACATAGGAGCAGTATTATAGTAGTTATATTCTTGTACATAGGGAGCAGTATTATAGTAGTTATATTCTTGTACATAGCAGCAGTATTATAGTAGTTACATTCTTGTACATAGGGGCATTATTATACTAGTTATATTCTTGTACATAGGAGCAGTATTATAGTAGTTATATTTTTCTACATAAGGGACAGTATTATAGTAGTTATATTCCTGTACATAGGGAGCAGTATTATAGTAGTTATATTCTTGTACATAGGAGCAGTATTATAGTAGTTATATTCATGTACATAGGGGCAGTATTATAGTATTTATATTCTTGTACATAAGAGCAGTAATATAGCAGTTATATTCTTGTACACAGGGGCAGTATTATAGTAGTTATATTCTTGTACATAGGGGCAATATGATAGAAGTTTTATTCTTGTACATAGGGGCAGTATTATAGTAGTTATATTCTTGTACATAGGGGCAGTATTATAGTAGTTATATTCTTGTATATAGGGGCAATATTATAGAAGTTATATTCTTGTACATAGGGGCAGTATTATAGTAGTTATATTCTTGTATATAGGGGGAATATTATAGAAGTTATATTCTTGTACATAGGGGCAGTATTATCTATAATATAACGCTGGGAGCGTCACTCTGTCCGAAGCCTTTATAGACTGCGCTGGCGCAAGCGTCGGCGCAGTCTGGGCCTCACAGAGTGACGCTCCCGGGAGATCGCGGTATGCGTTCACACTGAACGCACACCGCGATCTCCAACAGAGAAGCAGGGACCGCCAGGAGGGTGAGTATCGGCCATATTCACCTGTCCTGCTTTCCACCGCTGAGCGCCGCCATCTTCCCGGTCTTCGGCCTGTGACCTTCAAATCAGAGGGCGCGATGACGCGCTTAATGCGCGCCGGCGCCGCCCTCTGACTGAACAGTGACAGCCAGGAGACCGGGAAGATGGCGGCGCTCAGCGGTGGAACGCAGGACAGGTGAATATAGTAAGTGCTGGGGGGCCTGAGCTGGTGGCGATACCGGCACCTGACCCCCACAGCGCGCCAGTGTCCCCGCCTGCTCAGGCCCCCGAATGGGTGCAGCACATGACAGGATGGGGACGCAGGATGGTTGCAGCACATACCAGGATGGGGACACAGGATGGGGACGCAGGATGGTTGCAGCACATACCAGGATGGGGACGCAGGATGGGGACGCAGGATGGTTGCAGCACATACCAGGATGGGGACGCATGATGGGTGCAGCACATGACAGGATGGGGACGCAGGATGGGTGCAGCACATACCAGGATGGGGACGCAGGATGGGGACGCAGGATGGGTGCAGCACATACCAGGATGGGGACGCAGGATGGGGACGCAGGATGGTTGCAGCACATACCAGGATGGGGACGCATGATGGGTGCAGCACATGACAGGATGGGGACGCAGGATGGGTGCAGCACATACCAGGATGGGGACGCAGGATGGGGACGCAGGATGGGTGCAGCACATACCAGGATGGGGACGCAGGATGGGGACGCAGGATGGGTGCAGCACATACCAGGATGGGGACGCAGGATGGGTGCAGCACATGACAGGATGGGGACGCAGGATGGATGGGTGCAGCACATGACAGGATGGGGACTCAGGATGGGTGCAGCACATACCAGGATGGGGACGCAGGATGGGTGCAGCACATGACAGGATGGGGACGCAGGATGGGTGCAGCACATGACAGGGTGGGGGCGCATGATGGGTGCAGCACATGACAGGATGGGGACGCAGGACGGGTGCAGCACATGACAGGATGGGACGCAGGATGGGGGCAGCACATGACAGGATGGGGACGCAGGATGGGTGCAGCACATGACAGGATGGGGATGCAGGATGGGGACGCAGGATGGGTGCAGCACATACCAGGATGGGGACGCAGGATGGGTGCAGCACATGACAGGATGAGGGCACAGGATGGGTGCAGCACATGACAGGATGGGGACGCAGGATGGGTGCAGCACATGACAGGATGGGGACACAGGATTGGTGCAGCACATGACAGGATGGGGGCGCAGGATGGGTGCAGCACATGACAGGATGGGGACGCAGGATGGGTGCAGCACATGACAGGATGGGGACGCAGGATGGGTGCAGCACATGACAGGATGGGGACGCAGGATGGGTGCAGCACATGACAGGATGGGGACGCAGGATGGGTGCAGCACATGACAGGATGGGGGCGCAGGATGGGTGCAGCACATGACAGGATGGGGACGCAGGATGGGTGCAGCACATGACAGGATGGGGACGCAGGATGGGTGCAGCACATGACAGGATGGGGGCGCAGGATGGGTGCAGCACATGACAGGATGGGGACGCAGGATGGTTGCAGCACATGACAGGATGGGGACGCAGGATGGGTGCAGCACATGACAGGATGGGACGCAGGATGGGTGCAGCACATGACAGAATGGGGACGCAGGATGGGTGCAGCACATGACAGGATGGGGACGCAGGATGGGTGCAGCACATGACAGGATGGGGACGCAGGATGGGTGCAGCACATACCAGGATGGGGACACAGGATGGGGACGCAGGATGGTTGCAGCACATACCAGGATGGGGATGCAGGATGGGTGCAGCACATGACAGGATGGGGACGCAGGATGGGTGCAGCACATGACAGGATGGGGACGCAGGATGGAGCAGCACATGACAGGGTGGGGGCGCATGATGGGTGCAGCACATGACAGGATGGGGACGCAGGATGGGTGCAGCACATGACAGGATGGGGACGCAGGATGGATGGGTGCAGCACATGACAGGATGGGGACTCAGGATGGGTGCAGCACATACCAGGATGGGGACGCAGGATGGGTGCAGCACATGACAGGATGGGGACGCAGGATGGGTGCAGCACATGACAGGGTGGGGGCGCATGATGGGTGCAGCACATGACAGGATGGGGACGCAGGACGGGTGCAGCACATGACAGGATGGGACGCAGGATGGGGGCAGCACATGACAGGATGGGGACGCAGGATGGGTGCAGCACATGACAGGATGGGGATGCAGGATGGGGACGCAGGATGGGTGCAGCACATACCAGGATGGGGACGCAGGATGGGTGCAGCACATGACAGGATGAGGGCACAGGATGGGTGCAGCACATGACAGGGGCAATATTATAGAAGTTATATTCTTGTACATAGGGGCAGTATTATAGTAGTTATATTCTTGTATATAGGGGGAATATTATAGAAGTTATATTCTTGTACATAGGGGCAGTATTATCTATAATATAACGCTGGGAGCGTCACTCTGTCCGAAGCCTTTATAGACTGCGCTGGCGCAAGCGTCGGCGCAGTCTGGGCCTCACAGAGTGACGCTCCCGGGAGATCGCGGTATGCGTTCACACTGAACGCACACCGCGATCTCCAACAGAGAAGCAGGGACCGCCAGGAGGGTGAGTATCGGCCATATTCACCTGTCCTGCTTTCCACCGCTGAGCGCCGCCATCTTCCCGGTCTTCGGCCTGTGACCTTCAAATCAGAGGGCGCGATGACGCGCTTAATGCGCGCCGGCGCCGCCCTCTGACTGAACAGTGACAGCCAGGAGACCGGGAAGATGGCGGCGCTCAGCGGTGGAACGCAGGACAGGTGAGTATAGTAAGTGCTGGGGGGCCTGAGCTGGTGGCGATACCGGCACCTGACCCCCACAGCGCGCCAGTGTCCCCGCCTGCTCAGGCCCCCGAATGGGTGCAGCACATGACAGGATGGGGACGCAGGATGGTTGCAGCACATACCAGGATGGGGACACAGGATGGGGACGCAGGATGGTTGCAGCACATACCAGGATGGGGACGCAGGATGGGGACGCAGGATGGTTGCAGCACATACCAGGATGGGGACGCATGATGGGTGCAGCACATGACAGGATGGGGACGCAGGATGGGTGCAGCACATACCAGGATGGGGACGCAGGATGGGGACGCAGGATGGGTGCAGCACATACCAGGATGGGGACGCAGGATGGGGACGCAGGATGGTTGCAGCACATACCAGGATGGGGACGCATGATGGGTGCAGCACATGACAGGATGGGGACGCAGGATGGGTGCAGCACATACCAGGATGGGGACGCAGGATGGGGACGCAGGATGGGTGCAGCACATACCAGGATGGGGACGCAGGATGGGGACGCAGGATGGGTGCAGCACATACCAGGATGGGGACGCAGGATGGGTGCAGCACATGACAGGATGGGGACGCAGGATGGATGGGTGCAGCACATGACAGGATGGGGACTCAGGATGGGTGCAGCACATACCAGGATGGGGACGCAGGATGGGTGCAGCACATGACAGGATGGGGACGCAGGATGGGTGCAGCACATGACAGGGTGGGGGCGCATGATGGGTGCAGCACATGACAGGATGGGGACGCAGGACGGGTGCAGCACATGACAGGATGGGACGCAGGATGGGGGCAGCACATGACAGGATGGGGACGCAGGATGGGTGCAGCACATGACAGGATGGGGATGCAGGATGGGGACGCAGGATGGGTGCAGCACATACCAGGATGGGGACGCAGGATGGGTGCAGCACATGACAGGATGAGGGCACAGGATGGGTGCAGCACATGACAGGATGGGGACGCAGGATGGGTGCAGCACATGACAGGATGGGGACACAGGATTGGTGCAGCACATGACAGGATGGGGGCGCAGGATGGGTGCAGCACATGACAGGATGGGGACGCAGGATGGGTGCAGCACATGACAGGATGGGGACGCAGGATGGGTGCAGCACATGACAGGATGGGGACGCAGGATGGGTGCAGCACATGACAGGATGGGGACGCAGGATGGGTGCAGCACATGACAGGATGGGGGCGCAGGATGGGTGCAGCACATGACAGGATGGGGACGCAGGATGGGTGCAGCACATGACAGGATGGGGACGCAGGATGGGTGCAGCACATGACAGGATGGGGGCGCAGGATGGGTGCAGCACATGACAGGATGGGGACGCAGGATGGTTGCAGCACATGACAGGATGGGGACGCAGGATGGGTGCAGCACATGACAGGATGGGACGCAGGATGGGTGCAGCACATGACAGAATGGGGACGCAGGATGGGTGCAGCACATGACAGGATGGGGACGCAGGATGGGTGCAGCACATGACAGGATGGGGACGCAGGATGGGTGCAGCACATACCAGGATGGGGACACAGGATGGGGACGCAGGATGGTTGCAGCACATACCAGGATGGGGATGCAGGATGGGTGCAGCACATGACAGGATGGGGACGCAGGATGGGTGCAGCACATGACAGGATGGGGACGCAGGATGGAGCAGCACATGACAGGGTGGGGGCGCATGATGGGTGCAGCACATGACAGGATGGGGACGCAGGATGGGTGCAGCACATGACAGGATGGGGACGCAGGATGGATGGGTGCAGCACATGACAGGATGGGGACTCAGGATGGGTGCAGCACATACCAGGATGGGGACGCAGGATGGGTGCAGCACATGACAGGATGGGGACGCAGGATGGGTGCAGCACATGACAGGGTGGGGGCGCATGATGGGTGCAGCACATGACAGGATGGGGACGCAGGACGGGTGCAGCACATGACAGGATGGGACGCAGGATGGGGGCAGCACATGACAGGATGGGGACGCAGGATGGGTGCAGCACATGACAGGATGGGGATGCAGGATGGGGACGCAGGATGGGTGCAGCACATACCAGGATGGGGACGCAGGATGGGTGCAGCACATGACAGGATGAGGGCACAGGATGGGTGCAGCACATGACAGGATGGGGACGCAGGATGGGTGCAGCACATGACAGGATGGGGACACAGGATTGGTGCAGCACATGACAGGATGGGGGCGCAGGATGGGTGCAGCACATGACAGGATGGGGACGCAGGATGGGTGCAGCACATGACAGGATGGGGACGCAGGATGGGTGCAGCACATGACAGGATGGGGACGCAGGATGGGTGCAGCACATGACAGGATGGGGACGCAGGATGGGTGCAGCACATGACAGGATGGGGGCGCAGGATGGGTGCAGCACATGACAGGATGGGGACGCAGGATGGGTGCAGCACATGACAGGATGGGGACGCAGGATGGGTGCAGCACATGACAGGATGGGGGCGCAGGATGGGTGCAGCACATGACAGGATGGGGACGCAGGATGGTTGCAGCACATGACAGGATGGGGACGCAGGATGGGTGCAGCACATGACAGGATGGGACGCAGGATGGGTGCAGCACATGACAGAATGGGGACGCAGGATGGGTGCAGCACATGACAGGATGGGGACGCAGGATGGGTGCAGCACATGACAGGATGGGGACGCAGGATGGGTGCAGCACATACCAGGATGGGGACACAGGATGGGGACGCAGGATGGTTGCAGCACATACCAGGATGGGGATGCAGGATGGGTGCAGCACATGACAGGATGGGGACGCAGGATGGGTGCAGCACATGACAGGATGGGGACGCAGGATGGAGCAGCACATGACAGGGTGGGGGCGCATGATGGGTGCAGCACATGACAGGATGGGGACGCAGGACGGGTGCAGCACATGACAGGATGGGACGCAGGATGGGGGCAGCACATGACAGGATGGGGACGCAGGATGGGTGCAGCACATGACAGGATGGGGATGCAGGATGGGGACGCAGGATGGGTGCAGCACATACCAGGATGGGGACGCAGGATGGGTGCAGCACATGACAGGATGAGGGCACAGGATGGGTGCAGCACATGACAGGATGGGGACGCAGGATGGGTGCAGCACATACCAGGATGGGGATGCAGGATGGGGACGCAGGATGGGTGCAGCACATACCAGGATGGGGACGCAGGATGGGTGCAGCACATGACAGGATGAGGGCACAGGATGGGTGCAGCACATGACAGGATGGGGACGCAGGATGGGTGCAGCACATGACAGGATGGGGACACAGGATTGGTGCAGCACATGACAGGATGGGGGCGCAGGATGGGTGCAGCACATGACAGGATGGGGACGCAGGATGGGTGCAGCACATGACAGGATGGGGACGCAGGATGGGTGCAGCACATGACAGGATGGGGACGCAGGATGGGTGCAGCACATGACAGGATGGGGACGCAGGATGGGTGCAGCACATGACAGGATGGGGGCGCAGGATGGGTGCAGCACATGACAGGATGGGGACGCAGGATGGGTGCAGCACATGACAGGATGGGGACGCAGGATGGGTGCAGCACATGACAGGATGGGGGCGCAGGATGGGTGCAGCACATGACAGGATGGGGACGCAGGATGGTTGCAGCACATGACAGGATGGGGACGCAGGATGGGTGCAGCACATGACAGGATGGGACGCAGGATGGGTGCAGCACATGACAGAATGGGGACGCAGGATGGGTGCAGCACATGACAGGATGGGGACGCAGGATGGGTGCAGCACATGACAGGATGGGGACGCAGGATGGGTGCAGCACATACCAGGATGGGGACACAGGATGGGGACGCAGGATGGTTGCAGCACATACCAGGATGGGGATGCAGGATGGGTGCAGCACATGACAGGATGGGGACGCAGGATGGGTGCAGCACATGACAGGATGGGGACGCAGGATGGAGCAGCACATACCAGGATGGAGACCATATACCAATATAAATGCTCGCCACCCGGGCGTAGAACGGGTTCAATAGCTAGTAGTAGTTATATTTTTGTACACAGGGGCAGTATTATAGTAGTTATATTCTTGTACATATCAGCAGTATTATAGTAGTTATATTCTTGTACATAGGGGCAGTATTATAGTAGTTATATTCTTGTACACAGGGGCAGTATTATAGTAGTTATATTCTTGTACATAGGAGCAGTATTATAGTAGTTATATTCTTGTACATAGGGGGCAGTATTATAGTAGTTATATTCTTGTACATAGAAGCAGTATTATAGTAGTTATAGTCTTGTACATAGGGAGCAGTATTATAGTAGTTATATTCTTGTACATAGGAGCAGTATTATAGAAGTTATATTCTTGTATATAGGGGCAGTATTATAGTAGTTATATTCTTGTACATAGGGGCAGTATTATAGTAGTTATATTCTTGTACATAGGAGCAGTATTATAGTAGTTATATTCTTGTACATAGGGGCAGTATTATAGTAGTTATCTTGTACATAGGAGCAGTATTATAGTAGTTATATTCTTGTACATAGGGGCAGTATTATATTCTTGTACATAGGAGCAGTATTATAATAATAATAATAATCTTTATTTTTATATAGCGCTAACATATTCTGCAGCGCTTTACAGACATTATCATCGCTGTCCCCAATGGGGCTCACAATCTAAATTCCCTATCAGTATGTCTTTGGAGTGTGTGAGGAAACCGGAGTGCCCGGAGGAAACTCACGCAAACACGGAGAGAACATACAAACTCTTTGCAGATGTTGTCCTTGGTGGGATTTGAACCCAGTATTATAATAGTTATATTCTTATCCATAAAGGAATTATCTTTAGATGTTGTTCTGTGCCCTACAAGGGAAAATTAGAACAAAAAAATGTGTTTAGTATATCTAAATCACAACACGTCTTTCTCATGATTCTTGCCCTGTCAGTTGTAGCTTTCGTCTGCCTTTGCCCCATAGTCTCAGCGTTTGTAGCTTCTTGGAATTCTTGAACATTTCTGACAATGAGGAAATGAGAATCTCTATTACCTCTTCAGGCATCCCCAATGTTTGCTGCCTACTGTCTTCTTTTCAGCTAATTCTTGGTTTAGTTCACCTCTGACTCTGGTAAATGTATGATTTATAGGGGCATCACTCATCTTTCTATATAATCTCAGTGTCATAAATGACTTTATACAGCTGCATCCTCTTCTCTGTCCCGACTGCTTTGTTTCTCAGTTTGTAGCTCCGCCATGGACCGTATTCACGTTGCCTATGTCTTGGTGTCCTCCTGTTGAGAAATACAGGCAGATACTTGAAGGCTACAGGCAGTCACCTATTGATTGGATCTAGATTTCTTTTCTGTTTAATAATTTTGCATTTTATTTGTTACTGTTTGTCACAGTTACTGTTATTCAACCATAAAAAGACCACTGAGTACGAAAGTCAGAAAAACCCCTAATATCTTATGAATTACACTATTACTTATCTGCCCTACCAAAATAGTAACACTAAGAATTAAAGTAAGGGGCTTGCCCATTATCTACTCAAACCACATTCCTGCACCTACGTGTGTTTCGCTTTCCTCTTCTTCAGGGGGTCACTTATGTAATTTCCTTCTCTCCTATAATTACCTGCTCCGACTGACTGTGGCACCACTAGTTGTTATGGTGCAAGCATGGTGAAACCAGCCTCATAACTCTGTCCTACAACCGTCCATTACACTGTGGTGTACGTTAGTAGAACGATGTCTCCTAATTATATCACAGGTGTGCACTAAGCGAAACACCATCACTCTCCACACAACCTACTGTGTTTTTAACCCCTTAACGACCGCCGATACGCCTTTTAATGGCGGTAGTTAAGGGTACTTAAACCACAACGTCATTAATTAACGGCACTGTGGAAAAAGTGTATAACGCCCCCCCAGAGTCGGATTTTCTCCGGTGTCTCGACTGCCAGGGGTAGCCGAGACCCCAGAGAACATGATTCGGGTTAGTTTTTACCGACCCCGGGTTGCGACCGCTGGTAATTAACCGTTTACCGTCGGCCGCAAAAAAAAAAGCGCAATTTGCCATTTAATTTCTCTGTCATCTGATGTGATCGCAGGAGAGAGAAATAGGGTCCCCGATCGCCCCCCCCCCATACTTACCAGTGTCTCCCGGTGCTCCTCGGCCCTCCTGCTTCCTCTGCTGGGCGTCGCCATCTTTATCAGGGAAAAAAATGGCTTGCACATGCGCAGTGCGCCCCCCGAGATCTGCCATCAGGCATCCGGCAACAATAGGAAGATTTTTCCGATTAGGGTTAGGGTTATGGTTATGTTGGGATGAGGGTTAGGTTTGTAGTTAGGGTTGTGATTAGGGTTAGGGGTGTGTTGGGGTTAGGGTTGTGATTAGGGTTATGGTTAGGGTTGGGATTAGGGTTAGGGGTGTGTTGGGGTTATGGTTGTGATTAGGGTTGTGATTAGGATTAGGGTTAGGGGTGTGTTGGGGTTAGGAGTTTCCACTGTTTAGGTACATGAGGGGGTCTCCAAACGTGACATGGCTTCACCATTGATTCCAGCCAATTTTGCGTTGAAAAAGTCAAATGGTGCTCCCTCCCTTCTGAGCTCTGCAGTGCACCCAAACAGTGATTTACCCCCACATATGGGGCTTCAGCATACTCAGGACTAATTGGACAACAACTTTTGGGGTCCAGTTTCTCCTGCTACCCTGGGGGAAAAAAAAATTTGTTGGCTAAAAAATCATTTTTGTGGAAAAAAAAATTTTTTTATTTTCATGGCTCTGCGTTATAAACTTCTGTAAAGCACTTGGTCGTTCAAAGTGCTCACCACACATCTAGATAAGCTTCTTGGGGGGGGTCTAGGAACCAAAATGGGGTCACTTGTGGGGGGTTTCTACTGTTTGGGCACATCTGGGGCTCTGCAAACACAACATTACGCCTGCAGACCATTGCATCAAAGTGTGCATTTTAAAATGTCATTACTTTCCTTCCGAGCCCCGCTGTGTGCCCAAACAGTGTTCCCCCTACATATGGGGTATTGGCGTACACAGGACAAACTGGACAACAACTTTTGGGGTCCAATTTCTCCTGTTATCCTTGTGAAAGTAAATAATTGCGGGCTAAAAAAATCATTTTTGAGGAAAAAAAAAGATTTTGTATTTTTACGGCTCTACGTTATAAACCTCTGTGAAGCTCTTGGGGGTTCAAAGTGCTCACCACACATCTAGATAAGTTCCCTAATGGGTCTAGATTCCAAAATAGTGTCACTTGTCACTTGGGTTTCCACTGTTTAGTCACATCAGGGGCTCTCCAAACGCAACATGGCGTCCTATCTCAATTCCAGACAATTCTGCATTGAAAAAAAGTGAAACGGCGCTCCTTCCCTTCCAAGCTCTGCCGTGCGCCCAAACAGTGCTTTACCCCCACATATGGGGTATCGGCGTACTCAGGACAAATTTCACAACAAATTTTGTGGTTCATTTTCTCTTTTTACACTTGTGAAAATAAAAAAAATTGGTTGTGAAGTAAAATGTTTGTAAAAAAAAACGTTAAATGTAAATTTTTTCCTTCCATATTGCTTCACTTCCTGTGAAGCACATAAAGGGTTAATAAAATTCTTAAATGTGGTTTTGAGTACCTTGAGGGGTGTTGTTTTTAGAATGGTGTCACTTTTGCATATTTTCAGCCATACAGACCCCTCAGAGTGACTTTAAATGTGAGGACAAATTGCACAACAACGTTTACAGTCTAATTTCTCCTGTTACCCTTTTGAAAATAAAAATTTTGGGGCAAAAATATAATTTTTGTGGAAAAAATGTGATTTTTTTTTTTTTTAACGACTCTACGTTATAAACTCCTGTGAAGCACTTGGGGTTCAAAGTGCTCACTACACATCTAGATAAGTTCCTTAAGGGGTCTAGTTTCCAAAATGGTGTCAACTGTGGGTGGTTTTCACTGTTTAGGCACATCAGGGGCTCTCAAAATGCAACATGCTGTCTGATCTCAATTTCAGCCAATTCTGCATAGAAAAAGTCAAATGGCACTCCTTCTCTTCCAAGTTGTGCCGTGTGCCCAAACAGTGGTTTACTCCCACATATGAGGTATTGCTGTACTCAGAACAAATTGCACAACATCTTTGGTGGTCTAATTTCTCCTGTTACCATTGTGAAAATAAAAATTTTGGGGCGATAAGATCATTTTTGTGGAAAAAAAATACGATTTTTGATTTTCACGACACTACGTTATAAACTCCTGTGAAGCACTTGGTGGGTCAAAGTGCTCACCGCACATCTAGATAAGTTCCTTATGGGGCCTAGTTTCCAAAATGGTGTCACTTGTGAGGGGTTTCCACTGTTTAGGCACATTAGGGGCATCCTAAACACAACATGGCATCCGATCTCAATTCCAGCCAATTCTGAGTTGAAAAAGTCAAACGGCGCTCCTTCTCTTCCAAGCTCTGCCGTGCGCCCAAACAGTGGTTTACCCCCACATATGGGGTATCAGCCTATTCAGGAGAAATTTCACAACAAATTTTGTGGTTCATTTTCTCTTTTTACACTTGTGAAAATAAAAAAAATTGGTTCTGAAGTAAAATGTTTGTAAAAAAAAAAAAAAAGTTAAATGTAAATTTTTTCCTTCCATATTGCTTCACTTCCTGTGAAGCACATAAAGGGTTAATAAAATTCTTAAATGTGGTTTTCAGTACCTTGAGGGGTGTTGTTTTTAGAATGGTGTCACTTTTGCATATTTTCAGCCATATAGACCCCTCAGAGTGACTTTAAATGTGAGGTGGTCCCTAAAATAATGATTTTGTAAATTTTGTTGTAAAACTGAGAAATTGCTGGTCAACTTTTAACCCTTATAACTTCCTAACAAAAAAAAATTTGTTTCCAAAATTGTGCTGATGTAAAGTTGAAATGTGGGAAATGTTATTTAATAACTATTTTGTGTGACACATCTCTCTGATTGAAGGGCATAAAAATTCCATATTTCCATTTTTTTCATAAATAAACGCAAGTAATATCGAAGAAATTTTTAAATTTTACCACTATCATAAAGTACAATATGTCATGAAAAAACACTCTCAGAATCAGTGGGATCCGTTAAAGCGTTTCAGAGTTATAACTTCATAAAGTGACAATGGTCAGAATTGTAAAAATTTGCTTGGTCATTAAGCACCAAATTGGCTCTGTCACTAAGGGGTTAAACCTGCACTGATTTGCAGTTTGCACCCTCCTCCCTCCATGGATTTCACCCATTGGCTCCATCCTCCAGTAATTCTAATGCTGTTGACCCTAATAAAACCGTCCCTCATCATTGATCAGACAGCCAGGTTGTAGCACAGATCAGCTATGCTAAGCTCACCTGAGCTGTGTTTTGCCAGCCTTGAAGATCCCACAGGCATCAACTGCAGATGTATCTGATGAGATGGTCTAATTCATGAAAAACAGATGCATCTAATGACCCTATCTATAGAAACCGTCCCAAGATGCCCTCACAGCCTTCTCATTGCACTGACAACCAGTTTGCAGCACAGCTCAGCTAGGCTTGGCTCTACTATGCGTGCAGAGCATGATCTGCTGTGAAGACCTCCACAAACCTTCAATGAAATGCGGAGTTTGCAAATAGCACTGAATGTTGGTCAAAGAGTGATTCATAAGTCAGTACAGGGAAAATTATAAGTGGTCACCTCATCCATATTCCAGCCTTCTCTTGCTGTTTACTATCACAATGATTATTTCATGTGAATATACAGCTCTAGCAAAAATGAAGGGACCACCACATCAAATTCCTGTCATGGCCGCCCAATCTCCAGACCTGAACCCCACTGAACACCCCTGGAATGTAATCAAGAGGAAGAAGGATAGTCACAAGCCATCAAACAAAGAACGGCTGACATTATTGTACCAGGAGCGGCATAAGGTCACCCAGGAGCCGTGTGAGAGACTGGTGGAAAGCTGCCAAGACGCAGGAAAGCTGGGATTAACAATCATGGTTATTCCACAAAATATTGATTTCTGAAATATAACATTAGTATTGTTGTTTCTAAATAATTATGGACTTGTTTTTTTGTTGTTGGTTTTTTTTTTTTGCATTATTTGAGGTCTGCAAGCAATGCATTTTTTTGTTATTTTGACCATTTCTCCTTTTCAGAAAAAATACAAAATGTATTGCTTGGAACTTCGGAGACATGTTGTCAGAAGTTTATAGACTAAAATAATTTACATTTTACTCAAAAATATATCTATACACTGAACATTTTGCAGTGGTCTCTTAATTTTTGCCAGAGCTGTATATTTTTTAACAAATGTAACCTTATAAATTTTTTATATAAACATGTTTATGCTAATGGCAATAACCTGTACAATAACTAGTCTGCTACACGATTTCTCTCTTTCGCTCTCACCTCTTTGTATTTGTTTCTTTTCTTCTTTCGCTCAGTCTCTCCCCTTCTCTGTTTCTGTCTCTTGTCACTCATCCTTTTTTCACTCTCTCTCTCTCTCTCTCTCATTTTCTTTCTTGTTTTCTGTCTCTCATCTCTTTCTATATAATGAGGACACGTTTGGTGTATGTGTTCATAAACAATCAATGGTGATAACATGACTCTATATACTGTAGATTAATTTTAAAGGGAACCTGTCACCTGGCCGCTATAAGATACGGCCACTGCCTTTCAGGGCTTATCTACAACATTCTATAATGCTGTATATAGGCCCCCGGTCCGACCTGAAAAATAAGTTATATTATACTCACCCAGGGGCAGTCCAGTGCAGTCCGGTCCGATGTCTGTCGCAAGTCCCGGTCCAGTCCGATGGGTGTAGCAGGTCCCGGTCCGATGGGTGTCACAGGTCCCGGTCCGATGGGTGTCGCAGGTCCCGGTCTGGTCCGATGGGTGTCGCAGGTCCCAGTCCGATGGGTGTCGCAAGTCCCGGTCCAGTCCGATGGGCGTCACAGGTCCCGGTCCGGTCCGATGGGTGTTACAGGTCCCGGTCCAATGGGTGTCGCAGGTCCCGGTCCGGTCCGATGGGTGTCGCAGGTCCCGGTCCGGTCTGATGGGTGTCGCAAGTCCTGGTCTGGTCTGATGGGTGTCGCAGGTCCCAGTCCGGTCCGATGGGTGTCGCAGGTCCCAGTCCGGTCCGATAGGTGTCACAGGTCTGGGTCCAGCGCCTCCCATCTTCTTGCGCCACCGGCCACCTGCTTGAAGTTGCTTCATCGCTCTCCGGCATCGTGCTTCTGCGCAGGCATACTTATCTGTCCTGTTGAGAGCAGAGCAGAGTACCGCAGTGTGCAGGCGCCGGGCCTCTCAGATCTTTCCCGGCGCACTGCAGTAATTTACTCTCCCCCCAGCAGGACAGATAAGTATGCCTGCGCCGAAGTGTGATGCCGGGGTGCAACGATGCAAGCAGGAGGGCGGCGGCGCAAGAAGATGGGAGGTGCCGGACCTGGACCTGCGACACCCATCTGTCCGGACTGCACTGGACCACCCCTGGGTGAGTATAATAAGTTATTTTTCTTATTTTTCAGGTCAGACCGGGGGCTTATATATAGCATTAGGCTGCCGTCACACGCTCAGTATTTGGTCAGTATTTTACATCAGTATTTGTAGCCAAAACCAGGAGTGGAACAAATAGAGGAAAAGTATAATAGAAACATATGCACCACTTCTGTATTTATCACCCACTCCTGGTTTTGGCTACAAATACTGATGTCAAATACTGACCAAATACTGATAGTGTGACGGCAGCCTCATAGAACGCTGTAGATAAGGCCTCTTTCACACTTCCGTCTTTTGTCCTCGGTCGCAATCCGTCGGTTGGGGCAAAAAACGGATCCTGCAAATGTGCTTGCAGGATGCGTTTTTTGCCCATAGACTTGTATAAGCGACGGATCGCGACGGATGGCCACACGTCGCGTCTGTCATGCATGTTTTGGCGGACGCAACGCACAAAAAAAAGTTTGATTTTTGTGCATCGCATCCGCCATTTTCGACCGCGCATGCGGGGCCAAAACTCCGCCCTGTCATTGTGACGGGCCCGTACCGATGGAAATGTGAAAGTAGCCTTAGCCCTGAAAGGCGGTGGCCGTATCTTATAGCGGCCAAAACAGGTGACAGGTTCCCTTTATCTAGATCAATAATGTTTTTTATAAACCAAAGCGCTGATACGCTAAAGTGCATATTGATTACTATCAACTATAAGAGATCATCACACACCAACAACACTTAATAATCTCACCCACAAAAAAACAGAGAAAAAAAGGGCAACTACTAAACCGATAGAAAACAACTGAAAATTATGAAGAATCCATGAAAAGTCGGGTAAATTCTATAGTTTCCAAGATACCAAATTCACAAGTCTTGAATGCTGCACATGTTAGACTATTACCCTGCTGAATCGGCTGCACCCAGGACTCGATGTCTACGCGACTCCTGCTATCCATAGACGACTGGGGGAAAATTCTCCAAAGTGCCACAAGATGTCATGATCTCATGAAAATATTGCACTAAATTTATCACAACGGTTAATGTAATACGCTTACACGCTGCTGTCCTAGACACTTCATTTCCCCTTCTGCATGTACTCGTGTCTTTTTCCCTGCACTTTAATTCGTGCACTTTTTATTTAGTGAATCCCCTCAGAATATTTTAGGACTTTCTGTCTTGTAATTCGGAAAGTCCATTTAAACCGAGCGGTCACGACAACAACCTCAGAGTCACATGAAAGGTTTTACAGTGAAAAGGTCCACAATATAGTTACACAATGTTGCTGAGGTTTGTTACATTGTTTCACTTTTCATTTGTTAAATACGCCGCTCCCCATCCCCAAATATGGATATTGCGGAGTAAGTTCCTGTGGACAGTCCAGATGTGCTCAGATCATATTCTGGAAAATCCTGGGTGATCTAATCATTTTTAGCTATTGTTAGATTTAGGTTTTTTTTTCCTCTTTATGTCCTATGTAGACGCCTGAACAGAGAGGCCTTTGACCCCAACGCCAGAATTGATACCGGCAGCTTGAAACTTCTCATATTAAAGTTGAATTTGGCGAGGTCAGCGTGAGTTTAGTCTGTTCACAGTTCGCCTTGTGCCTTCAGCGCTGGGAAAGTATTCAGCCGCTCCCAATGTCCCATCCTGACCGCTCCCTGATCCCAGGCTTCATGTGATGGTACTCCGCAGTCATCTGATTCCTTAACTCCTTCATTTAGTCAATCAACAGACTTAATAAATGTAATGGATAATGGGATCATGATTGAACCCGGTGGGATGGCTTTTACACTTTTTTTTTTTATCAGGATAGTGTCTGTGAAGTCTCCTGCGTTATGTACTGTGTTGTGTGTTATGTACTATTACTATTTGCTTACTGCAGGGTATTTGCTTATTTTGTTCTTTTTTTGTTTTAGGTTTTGTGTGTCAATGGCCGCAGTGTGAACATGCACAAAAGTGCTTGCAGGATGCGTTTTTTCCCCATAGACTTGTATTGACGACGCATTGCGACGGATTGCCACACGTCGCATCCGTCGTGCGACGGATGCGTTGTGCTTTGGCGGACCGTCGGCACAAAAAAACGCTACATGTAACGTTTTTTGCTGCCGACGGACCGCTTTTTCCGACCGCGCATGCACGGCCGGAACTCCTCCCCCACCTCCCCGCACCTCACAATGGGGCAGCGGATGCGATGAAAATCTGCATCCGCTGCACCCGTTGTGCGGCGCTTACAACGCTAGCGTCGGTAACCTCGGCCCGACGCACTGCGACGGGTCGAGCCCGACGCTAGTGTGAAAGAAGCCTAAGTACCCTCAGAGCTACCCGTCCTGGAATTTCTCAAGTATAGTGTCACCCACCCGCTGCTCACCCAAGCCTCAGCACCTGACCCCGAGTGGTGAATAACACACCTGTATTGGGCACACTGGAAATGTTCCCTGCATGAGTAACCATACCCGAATTACGTGGCAAGACAGCGCCAAGCAGCTCGACACAGGTATGGACACTCTTGTGTTGACCCAGAGCCATCTACGCGCTCACCCAAGGATACTGTCCCGAATGCCAGGTGATACCAGTCTTGAAGGCTTTCCCAAAACACGTTCCGCTCATAGCATAAGTGCGACAGGAGGAGCATATTCAGGGTGAGCTACAACCATCTATACTGTCACCAATATGGCAGAACGTGATAAAACATTACATCTCGGCAGGGGCAGAACGACTCCGCAAACATGGCAGGAAATGTCTCTTGTAAGAGGGTCCAGAGACGGTCTGTTCTAACCCTATTACAAATTATTTATCTTCTTTATAGCTTTATACACTATAAGGAGAAAACCAGACAATGTGGTAGAAGAACATTCAAAGACCCTCGGGCAGGACAGGGTTCAAGACTTCACCACATGACAGAGACCATGGGAGGGGGAGACCAACAAACCATCAGGTCCTTGTAACATTGGGATACTATTGTATAGACAGAGGCGTCAGAGGCCGGGTCCATCCATCTGGCTGCCCAGAGCCTTACTGGCATTGAGCTGCCGGGAGGCACAAACATAAACAGGAGCCATATTGTGTCTGCTGTGCGGGTCCCAGTGGGCACCTGGAGGCTTCATTACCTGGTGACATTGTCGACTTGTGATTGGGGGCCATGTTCTATAATTATGGTCAGTTCTATGCGAGGTGGAGACGTACAAATACCAGCTTTACTTCCCAGAATTTTTTTTTTTCAGTTTTGCTGACAGTAGTGTCCAAAATGAAAAATGAAACAAGATGAGCCTTATATAAGGGAAAATCCCATCACAGAGGCACCAGACAGAGAACAGAGAGGAGCATGGCCGCCCACGGGAGCCCAGAAGGTGACGCAGCACATTACCCCAATGTAGTAGTATCTGCATGCGATGGCATTATACCCTGAGATAGGGGCAGATATGGGCGCAGGATGGGGTAGTAATGAGATACTGAGTATTTACTGTAGAGACGTGTGAGTGATGAGGAACATTATGAGTAACATCTGACGGAATGTGAATGTATCCAGAGTGATGTGTGGAGGAGTACTAGTAGCATCATGGGTAGTGCGTGTAATAACGTAGAGTATCTGTAATAAGGTATAGTATGTATAGTAACTTATAGTATGTGTAATAACGTATAGTATGTGTAATAAGGTATAGTATGTACAGTAACTTATAGTATGTGTAATATCATATAGTATGTGTAATAAGGTATAGTAACATATAGTATGTGCAGTAATGTATGGCATGTGTAGTAGCGTATAGTAACCTATAGTATGTGCAGTAACGTAAAGTGGGTGTAGTAACGTATACTGTGTGTAGCAATGATAACTCCCGATCCTCCTTACAGTAATAATACCCCACATTCCTCCTTATAGTAATGATTCCCCGTTCCTCCTTATAGTAATGATTCCCCCGTTCCTCCTTACAGTAATAATACCCCACATTCCTCCTTATAGTAATGATTCCCCCGTTCCTCCTTATAGTAATGATTCCCCCATTCCTCCTTACAGTAATAATACCCCACATTCCTCCTTATAGTAATGATTCCCCCGTTCCTCCTTATAATAATGATTCCCCCGTTCCTCCTTATAGTAATGATTCCCCCATTCCTCCTTATAGTAATGATTCCCCCGTTCCTCCTTATAGTAATGATTCCCCCGTTCCTCCTTATAGTAATGATTCCCCCGTTCCTCCTTATAGTAATGATTCCCCCGTTCCTCCTTATAGTAATGATTCCCCCGTTCCTCCTTATAGTAATGATTCCCCCCGTTCCTCCTTATAGTAATGATTCCCCCGTTCCTCCTTATAGTAATGATTCCCCCGTTCCTCCTTATAGTAATGATTCCCCGTTCCTCCTTATAGTGATGATTCCCCCGTTCCACCTTATAGTAATGATTCCCCCGTTCCTCCTTATAGTAATGATTCCCCCGTTCCTCCTTATAGTAATGATTCCCCGTTCCTCCTTATAGTGATGATTCCCCCGTTCTACCTTATAGTAATGATTCCCCCGTTCCTCCTTATAGTAATGATTCCCCCGTTCCTCCTTATAGTAATGATTCCCCCGCTCCTCCTTATAGTAATGATTCCTCCGTTCCTCTATATAGTAATGATTCCCCTGTTCCTCCTTATAGTAATGATTCCCCCGCTCCTCCTTATAGCAATGATACCCCCGTTCCTCCTTATAGTATTGATGCCTCATGTTACTCCTTATAGTAATGATTCCCCCGTTCCTCCTTATAGTAATGATACCCCCGTTCCTCCTTATAGTATTGATGCCTCATGTTACTCCTTATAGTAATGATTCCCCCGTTCCTCCTTATAGTAATGATTCCCCCGTTCCTCCTTATAGTAATGATTCCCCCGTTCCTCCTTATAGTATTGATGCCTCATGTTACTCCTTATAGTAATGATTCCCCCGTTCCTCCTTATAGTAATGATTCCCCCGTTCCTCCTTATAGTAATGATTCCCCCGTTCCTAATTATAGTATTGATGCCTCATGTTACTCCTTATAGTAATGATTCCCTCATTCCTCCTTATAGTAATGATTCCCCCGTTCCTCCTTATAGCAATGATACCCCCGTTCCTCCTTATAGTATTGATGCCTCATGTTACTCCTTATAGTAATGATTCCCCCGTTCCTCCTTATAGTAATGATTCCCCCGTTCCTCCTTATAGTAATGATTCCCCCGTTCCTCTTTATAGTAATGATTCCCCCGTTCCTCCTTATAGTAATGATTCCCCCGTTCCTCTATATAGTAATGATTCCCCCGTTCCTCCTTATAGTAATGATTCCCCCATTCCTCCTTATAGTAATGATTCCCCCGTTCCTCCTTATAGTAATGATTCCCCCGTTCCTCCTTATAGTAATGATTCCCCCGTTCCTCCTTATAGTAATGTTTCCCCCGGTTCCTCCTTATAGTAATGATTCCCCCGTTCCTCCTTATAGTAATGATTCCCCCCGTTCCTCCTTGTAGTAATGATTCCCCCGTTCCTCCTTATAGTAATGATTCCCCCGTTCCTCCTTATAGTAATGATTCCCCGTTCCTCCTTATAGTGATGATTCCCCCGTTCCACCTTATAGTAATGATTCCCCCGTTCCTCCTTATAGTAATGATTCCCCCATTCCTCCTTATAGTAATGATTCCCCGTTCCTCCTTATAGTGATGATTCCCCCGTTCCACCTTATAGTAATGATTCCCCCGTTCCTCCTTATAGTAATGATTCCCCCGTTCCTCCTTATAGTAATGATTCCCCCGCTCCTCCTTATAGTAATGATTCCTCCGTTCCTCTATATAGTAATGATTCCCCTGTTCCTCCTTATAGTAATGATTCCCCCGCTCCTCCTTATAGCAATGATACCCCCGTTCCTCCTTATAGTATTGATGCCTCATGTTACTCCTTATAGTAATGATTCCCCCGTTCCTCCTTATAGTAATGATACCCCCGTTCCTCCTTATAGTATTGATGCCTCATGTTACTCCTTATAGTAATGATTCCCCCGTTCCTCCTTATAGTAATGATTCCCCCGTTCCTCCTTATAGTAATGATTCCCCCATTCCTCTTTATAGTAATGATTCCCCCGTACCTCTTTATAGTAATGATTCCCCCGCTCCTCCTTATAGTAATGATTCCCCCGCTCCTCCTTATAGCAATGATACCCCCGTTCCTCCTTATAGTATTGATGCCTCATGTTACTCCTTATAGTAATGATTCCCCCGTTCCTCCTTATAGTAATGATACCCCCGTTCCTCCTTATAGTATTGATGCCTCATGTTACTCCTTATAGTAATGATTCCCCCGTTCCTCCTTATAGTAATGATTCCCCCGTTCCTCCTTATAGTAATGATTCCCCCATTCCTCTTTATAGTAATGATTCCCCCGTACCTCTTTATAGTAATGATTCCCCCGCTCCTCCTTATAGTAATGATTCCCCCGTTCCTCCTTATAGTAATGATTACCCCGTTTCTCCTTATAGTAATGATTCCCCCGTTCCTCCTTATAGCAATGATACCCCCGTTCCTCCTTATAGTATTGATGCCTCATGTTACTCCTTATAGTAATGATTCCCCCGTTCCTCCTTATAGTAATGATACCCCCGTTCCTCCTTATAGTATTGATGCCTCATGTTACTCCTTATAGTAATGATTCCCCCGTTCCTCCTTATAGTAATGATTCCCCCGTTCCTCCTTATAGTAATGATTCCCCCATTCCTCTTTATAGTAATGATTCCCCCGTACCTCTTTATAGTAATGATTCCCCCGCTCCTCCTTATAGTAATGATTCCCCCGCTCCTCCTTATAGCAATGATACCCCCGTTCCTCCTTATAGTATTGATGCCTCATGTTACTCCTTATAGTAATGATTCCCCCGTTCCTCCTTATAGTAATGATACCCCCGTTCCTCCTTATAGTATTGATGCCTCATGTTACTCCTTATAGTAATGATTCCCCCGTTCCTCCTTATAGTAATGATTCCCCCGTTCCTCCTTATAGTAATGATTCCCCCATTCCTCTTTATAGTAATGATTCCCCCGTACCTCTTTATAGTAATGATTCCCCCGCTCCTCCTTATAGTAATGATTCCCCCGTTCCTCCTTATAGTAATGATTACCCCGTTTCTCCTTATAGTAATGATTCCCCCGTTCCTCCTTATAGTAATGATTCCCCCGTTCCTCTTTATAGTAATGATTCCCCCGTTCCTCCTTATAGTAATGATTCCCCCGTTCCTCTATATAGTAATGATTCCCCCGTTCCTCCTTATAGTAATGATTCCCCCATTCCTCCTTATAGTAATGATTCCCCCGTTCCTCCTTATAGTAATGATTCCCCCGTTCCTCCTTATAGTAATGATTCCCCCGTTCCTCCTTATAGTAATGTTTCCCCCGGTTCCTCCTTATAGTAATGATTCCCCCGTTCCTCCTTATAGTAATGATTCCCCCCGTTCCTCCTTGTAGTAATGATTCCCCCGTTCCTCCTTATAGTAATGATTCCCCCGTTCCTCCTTATAGTAATGATTCCCCGTTCCTCCTTATAGTGATGATTCCCCCGTTCCACCTTATAGTAATGATTCCCCCGTTCCTCCTTATAGTAATGATTCCCCCATTCCTCCTTATAGTAATGATTCCCCGTTCCTCCTTATAGTGATGATTCCCCCGTTCCACCTTATAGTAATGATTCCCCCGTTCCTCCTTATAGTAATGATTCCCCCGTTCCTCCTTATAGTAATGATTCCCCCGCTCCTCCTTATAGTAATGATTCCTCCGTTCCTCTATATAGTAATGATTCCCCTGTTCCTCCTTATAGTAATGATTCCCCCGCTCCTCCTTATAGCAATGATACCCCCGTTCCTCCTTATAGTATTGATGCCTCATGTTACTCCTTATAGTAATGATTCCCCCGTTCCTCCTTATAGTAATGATACCCCCGTTCCTCCTTATAGTATTGATGCCTCATGTTACTCCTTATAGTAATGATTCCCCCGTTCCTCCTTATAGTAATGATTCCCCCGTTCCTCCTTATAGTAATGATTCCCCCATTCCTCCTTATAGTAATGATTCCCCCGTTCCTCCTTATAGCAATGATACCCCCGTTCCTCCTTATAGTATTGATGCCTCATGTTACTCCTTATAGTAATGATTCCCCCGTTCCTCCTTATAGTAATGATACCCCCGCTCCTCCTTATAGTAATGATTCCCCGTTCCTCCTTATAGTAATGATTCCCCCATTCCTCCTTATAGTAATGATTCCCCCGTTCCTCCTTATAGTAATGATTCCCCCGTTCCTCCTTATAGTAATGATTCCCCCGTTCCTCCTTATAGTAATGATTCCCCCATTCCTCCTTATAGTAATGATTCCCCCGTTCCTCCTTATAGTAATGATTCCCCCGTTCCTCCTTATAGTAATGATTCCCCCGTTCCTCCTTATAGTAATGATTCCCCCGCTCCTCCTTATAGTAATGATTCCCCCATTCCTCCTTATAGTAATGATTCCCCCGTTCCTCCTTATAGTAATGATTCCCCCGTTCCTCCTTATAGTAATGATTCCCCCGTTCCTCCTTATAGTAATGATTCCCCCGTTCCTCCTTATAGTAATAATTCCCCCGTTCCTCCTTATAGTAATGATACCCCCGCTCCTCCTTATAGTAATGATTCCCCCGTTCCTCCTTATAGTAATAATTCCCCCGTTCCTCCTTATAGTAATGATACCCCCGTTCCTCCTTATAGTAATAATTCCCCCGTTCCTCCTTATAGTAATAATTCCCCCGTTCCTCCTTATAGTAATGATTCCCCCGTTCCTCCTTATAGTAATGATACCTCCCGATCCTCCTTATAGTAATGAGAACTCCCACCCCTTGTGGCTCCTTATAATAATATTAGGGACATTGTGTCCTGACCCTACAATAAACCTGTAACAAGCCCCCGTAAATGCAGCTACAACTATATGTTTGCCATATATCCTGACTGTGTCAATGACATAACAGCAGATCTCTCACCATCTCATATTCATCCATGCAGGTAATGGATTTTGTGGACCTCACATAGAAGATTTGAGAAAAGTGATGTGGATTAAATCAAGTCCTAATCTGTCAAATGAGAATAAGGAGGTCGGACTCCTGAACATCTACAAGATGCTCCTAAATTATGATCCAAAACTCAAGAAATGGGATTTTGGGAATGGAGGTCCAGGGAGAGACAACAAGGTCATAATGATGATTGGTGAAACCGGAGCTGGAAAAACCGTCCTCATCAATGCCCTCGTCAACTACATTTTTGGGATCCAGTGGAAGTACGACTGCAGGATCCAATTAGTTGGAGAACACCCCCTAGGACAGGCCAGGGATTCATGTCAGAGATCAAAGCTCATGGTGTATCAGATCAATCATCAATCGGAATTCTGTATCCCATTCTCTGTAACCATCATTGATACTCCTGGACTTCCGGAGACCCGAGGTGTGAGTCCAGATAGACGAGCTATCCAGCAGATCCGGGAATTATTCTATAACTCGGAGTTAGACCACATTGATGCAATTTGTTTTGTGGCTCAATCATCAATGACCGATTTGTCTCTCACTCAGACATACACGTTTGATTCCCTCCTGGCTATGTTTGGCTCAAGCGTACAAAAAAATATAGTGATCTTCATGACTTCTGCCGATGATGACCAAAACGCACAGATCTGTGCCAGGGTTCCATGTGCAAAAGATAGAAATGGTTGTCCCATCCAGTTCATGTTCAATGATAAAGTGTTATATGCAAATAATTCCCTGGATGACAATACGGCTAATGAGCAGCAGTGGAGTTCGGGGATGGAAAACGTCAAGAACTTTTTTACATTTTTGTCTGGAACCTCGCGAAACAATATAATTTTACCAAAGAACATCCTCATGCAGAACAATGCCACTGAAATCACGGTGGAGGCACTGGTCCATAGAATCAAGGAGGTGATGTCCAAGCAGTACGAGCTGGAGCAAACCGAGAAAATCCTTACTCGACACAGAGTCGAAATAGAAAAGAATGAATGTTTTGAATATGAAGTGACCAAACCAATCAAAAAGAAGATTGAGACCATGAAAAACTGCACCAACTGCCGGGAATGCAGCTCCACCTGTCACCATGATTGCTTTGTGGCCTACAATGCCATCGTCCGTTTGTGCGAAGTGTTTTATTTCAGTGCCACTTGCAAGGTTTGTGAACACGGATCTAGTGAGCACTTCTCTGAGAAGTTTCTATGGCAAAACCTGGTTATCAACCAAAGAGCCACTTACAGAAGCCTAAAGATGAAGTATCAAAGAGACGACCAAGAAGTGTTGACATACCAAATGGTTCTCGAGAGGCTCAAGGCTGAAACGGAGCAGCTTGGAGAAAATGGCGCTCAACTTATCAGGAGGGCAACTGAGCACGTTAGGCAGTGCACTTCCATAAGGTCTGAAGATGAATTTATGGAGCAGCTCATTGAATCTGAGCAGTATACAAGAGATTGCGGATTTCAAGGGAGAATTGAGATGCTTAGAAGAGCCCAAATTCGTATTAGAAGAAGATAGAAGATCTCAAGAATGTTACAAGATCATTAATGGGCACAAGTCAACTTCAGAACCCCAGTTCCTTGTGTCATCTGAATCTCATTTACTACCTGAGTCTTCTCTGACTGTTACATTAGACTGGTGTTTCCAAGAGGAGAGGACTTCAAGCACTCATGCCTCATGCATCTTGATGGAGAATGGCTGTCTCTTGAATGGAAGTGGATACTGACCTGATTCCTGAGATTGATGGTTCTTCCACATACAGAATCATGCCTCAGCGAACAGATGCCCAACCTGTCTACTAGATCTCTACCAGATCCACAATAGACTAACTGATCCCCACCACATCCTCACCAAAGTAAAGCCTCCTCGACCACATAGATACCCAGCTACCAGAGTTACACCATGTCCACTCCCAGCTATCAGATCAACATCCTACTACTAGATCCCCACATCTATTTCATCTTCAAGATCTCATCCCAGCTAAAGGATCCTCACCATATCAACAACCAGCCAGATTTAGATATAGTCATTGGATCCCCAAGACAGCCCAACCCAGCAAGTACATTTTCATCCAGTCAGCAGATCCACACCCATATACCAGACTCTCACCCGTATATCAAATTTACGCCCATGTTCAAGAGATACACCCAGCTACCAGATTCTTACCAATACACCAGATCCTCCACCATAGCTAGACTCCGAAACCACATCCTTGCCCAGATACCATATCCTCATTCAGATACCAGATCCCCATTCAGATACCAGATCCTCCCAGTTCACACCCTGCTACCAGATCCACACAAACACTCCAGACTCCCCCAGATCCTTCCAGCTACCAGATCCAGACTAATTTGACATTTTGAATACGACTCTTCGCGTTTGTTCACACAAGGCCCCTTAATGTAGGCCCCTTAAAAAATAGTGAGGAAAGAATGGTTGTAGATGACGAGGAAAAAGCTAACATATTAAACACCTTCTTCTCCACGGTATTCGTGGTGGAAAATGAAATGCTAGGTGAAATCCCAAGAAACAATGAAAACCCTATATTAAGGGTCACCAATCTAACCCAAGATGAGGTGCGAAACCGGCTAAATAAGATTAAAATAGATAAATCTCCGGGTCCGGATGGCATACACCCACGAGTACTAAGAGAACTAAGTAATGTAATAGATAAACCATTATTTCTTATTTTTAGGGACTCTATAGCGACAGGGTCTGTTCCGCAGGACTGGCGCATAGCAAATGTGGTGCCAATATTCAAAAAGGGCTCTAAAAGTGATCCTGGAAATTATAGGCCAGTAAGTCTAACCTCTATTGTTGGTAAAATATTTGAAGGGTTTCTGAGGGATGTTATTCTGGATTATCTCAATGAGAATAACTGTTTAACTCCATATCAGCATGGGTTTATGAGAAATCGCTCCTGTCACCAATCTAATCAGTTTTTATGAAGAGGTAAGCTATAGGCTGGACCACGGTGAGTCATTGGACGTGGTATATCTCGATTTTTCCAAAGCGTTTGATACCGTGCCGCACAAGAGGTTGGTACACAAAATGAGAATGCTTGGTCTGGGGGAAAATGTGTGTAAATGGGTTAGTAACTGGCTTAGTGATAGAAAGCAGAGGGTGGTTATAAATGGTATAGTCTCTAACTGGGTCGCTGTGACCAGTGGGGACCGCAGGGGTCAGTATTGGGACCTGTTCTCTTCAACATATTCATTAATGATCTGGTAAAAGGTTTACACAGTAAAATATTGATATTTGCAGATGATACATAACTATGTAAAGCAGTTAATACAAGAGAAGATAGTATTCTGCTACAGATGGATCTGGATAAGTTGGAAACTTGGGCTGAAAGGTGGCAGATGAGGTTTATCAATGATAAATGTAAGGTTATACACATGGGAAGAAGGAATCAATACCACGATTACACACTGAACGGGAAACCACTGGGTAAATCTGACAGGGAGAAGGATTTGGGGATCCTAGTTAATGATAAACTTACCTGGAGCAGCCAGTGCCAGGCAGCAGCTGCCAAGGCAAACAGGATCATGGGGTGCATTAAAAGAGGTCTGGATACACATGATGAGAGCATTATACTGCCTCTGTACAAATCCCTAGTTAGACCGCACATGGAGTACTGTGTCCAGTTTTGGGCACCGGTGCTCAGGAAGGATATAATGGAACTAGAGAGAGTACAAAGGAGGGCAACAAAATTAATAAAGGGGATGGGAGAACTACAATACCCAGATAGATTAGCGAAATTAGGATTATTTAGTCTAGAAAAAAGACGACTGAGGGGCGATCTAATAACCATGTATAAGTATATAAGGGGACAATACAAATATCTCGCTGAGGATCTGTTTATACCAAGGAAGGTGACGGGCACAAGGGGGCATTCTTTGCGTCTGGAGGAGAGAAGGTTTTTCCACCAACATAGAAGAGGATTCTTTACTGTTTGGGCAGTGAGAATCTGGAATTGCTTGCCTGAGGAGGTGGTGATGGCGAACTCAGTCGAGGGGTTCAAGAGAGGCCTGGATGTCTTCCTGGAGCAGAACAATATTGTATCATACAATTATTAGGTTCTGTAGAAGGACGTAGATCTGGGTATTTATTATAATGGAATATAGGCTGAACTGGATGGACAAATGTCTTTTTTCGGCCTTACTAACTATGTTACTATGTTATGTTACAAGGCATTTTTGCAGCATTTTTTTCTGCTCCCAAAACTCTCTTGGCAGGAAACGTGCTGTGAACAATATGCATACATTTGTTGTTTTACATGAGTTTTTACTGTATTTTAGTGCATTTCCCAGGTGGATTTCATATGTGCTTTTGTCTACAGTATATGTTAATAAAGTTAGTTAAAAGAATGTCTGAAAAGAGAAGCGATTTTATAATACAAAAACACTGCAAATAGATTTAAAAAAAAATGCTGCAGAAAGTATTTGCATTATATCAGCCTTTTTGCAGGCTGTTATTGCTTTCAGCAGGGGGGGGGAGGGTAAAAATGCTGCAGAAAGTATTTGCATTATATCAGCCTTTTTGCAGGCTGTTCTTGCTTTCAGTGGGGGGTAAAAATGCTGCAAAAGTGCTCAAAAAAATTAACTGCTGCGATTTACGCTCTGAAAAAAAGCAGCATGTGCATGAGATTTCAGAAATCTCACCGATTTTGCTGGTAATGTAAAAGGCTACATTTTTTATTCACCATGTTTGCTGCTCGTGTGAACATACACTTAGGGCTTCAGACGACCGTGCAAATCGGTCCAGGGTCGGATTGCAATGCACAGACTGGCCGCGGCATTCCAGAACCGACAGCTTCATGTCATGATCCGTTCCGGAGTTTTGTCCTGTCTGCCCTTTTTCCGGCCGGATCATGTCAAGGGTTAACTTGCTCTGCCTCATTCTGGGTTCAGGTTTGCTATTTAGCTCCGATGCTTCCTGCCGGCGATGTCAGCTATAGTTCTGCCTTCGGCGTGTGAACCTGACACTGGTAGATCCTGATTTGTCCTGCTGTGATCCCCGACTTGCCCCGTGTCTGTTGACTCCCTCTGTCTGCCCTTTCCCCAGTATTTCCCTGTTAGTTGGTTTGATTCCCTGGTTTTTGACTTGGCTTGTATTCGGACTCGTTCCTGCCTTATTTGTCTTTTCCACTTTCAACCGTTGCTGAACCCCCTGGCTTGTTCCTGACCACGTGTACTGCTGCAACCTCTGGTACTTCTGCTTCGGACTGTTTTTTGACTCGGCTTGTCTGACCGCTCTCTCGCCACTTGGTGGCACCTGTGCTGTTGCTCTGTGGTGCTACTCTGTGTGTGCAGCCTCACTTCACTCCCAAGCTCCCCCTGGTGGAGGTTGTGCTATACTGCACTGCAGCAGCATGACACTTCATGTATGTCCATGAGAGCCGCGCCAGTCTGTGCATTAGCGGACCGTGCTCTGACCGAATTACATGGCAGTCTGCATGAAATCTTAGACTGCTGGAATGAGAATCCCTCCAGACTTTGAGATGCAAATTCAGATCTGCATTTATTACGCCATTGGGTGTCACAAAAGGACAAGAGCAGCGATGATGTCCTTCTTCTGGCTGGCACAGCACGTGGGGAATCCCTGGTGATCCAGATCCTGGAGAGACAGTCACTCTTTTGAGTTTGCCTGGACAGGATCTTGGGCAGTAAGGATCAGAATCTGCAGGATCCACATTCTCTACTCTGGAGGATGAGTGGGTCCATGTCTGAATAATGACGGATGAAAGCGTCTGATCTGACTTACATCGGTCCTGCCACTGCCATGTTGTGTTAGAGCGATGTAACTAATGTATCCAGTAACCTTACAAATATAGATAGAATCCTTCCAAACATTCTGTATAGGATTCATTGCATCAATAAACTCTTAGGTGTCCAGCTGTTGTTATTTTTGGCTCATTTCTTTGTGTTGGTGAGGATTGTAGCGAAAGAGGCGCTGAGCCAGGACCCGGCCCGTGGAGCTTGAGGACTATCATGTCAGAAGATACACAGGGATGATTAGAGGGGCTGTCCACTACTAAGCCCCTGCGCAATACTCTTGTTTCCCCCTTGAAGTATAACAGCACTTATAATATGCTGAAAAAGAACATGGAGCGCACCTCCAAAAATCGCAGTGATCTAATGCTGCTAGGCAAAAATATATATAACTGAGCATGAGGTTCTTAGTTTACCCTTGTGATCAGACTTGTATGAAGCCCACTGCCACGACACGGCGAACCTCATACTGGGACCCTGAGCGGAGCCGTGCGCCGACCACCGCTGCAGCGACAATGCACCGGCAGGGCGGACGGCCTGGTGCCCCACAGCACCCAAACTGCAAGACTTAACATCATGCTCAGTTATATATATTTTTGCCTAGATCATTGTATGATTTTCGGAGGTGCGCTCCATTCTCTTTTTCAGCATATAACACTTACACTCCCGTTCCGGCGGTGACTCCACTGTCTCTCCAGCGATCAGTGCGACATCATGCGACCCCTGCGGCCAATCAGTGGCTGCTTCAGTCTCCCCTCCTTTTACATCTAATATATAAAGCTATATGTGTGTGTGTGTGTGTGTATGTATGCGTGTATGTCCGGGATTGGCATCTGCACCGTCGCAGCTACAGCCACAAAATTTTGCACAGTCACACGTCTGGACCCCGAGAGCGTCATAGGCTATGTTGTGAGGTGAAATTTTAACCCCGCGCTTTCCAATTCACCAAACAATTTTGCCCCTATCTACATAATGGGAAAAAAATGAAAGGAAATGTGTAGGAGGCAAATTGACAGCTGCCAGATGTGAACAAGGGGGACTTAAAGAATGAGAGCGATGGGGCCAAAGAGTATATACCGTACAGTTGCTAAGGTGGGGCCCCGACATGGGATACTCACCACACACGGGGATATGAACACACACACAAAATGCGCCACACACTACCACGTGCTTGAACACATATTACCCTCAGCACACATTTCACCACAAATACACCAACCTCGCCACATAAAAGTAGAAACACAAAAGTCGCCGCTCAAAACTCGCCACGCGCAGAACTCGCCACATGCAAAAACTAGGCTCTTGCAAAACTCGCCACAAGTGCAAAACTCACCTCATGGAAAACTCGCCACACGCAAAACTTACACACGCGTAAAAATTACAACATGCACAAAAGTTACAACACATGCAAAAGTTGCCTCACACAAAACTTGCACATACTCTAAAGGCACCACACATAAAACTCGCCATGCGCAAAACTCGCCATGCGCAAAACTTGCTGCACACAACTTGCTACACTAACCTGTCACATGCAACTCGACACACAAAAAGTTGCTACACGCATGTCGCCACGCAAAACTCATCTCACAAAAGTCGCTACATGCATGTCGCCACACGCAACTCAACACACACAACTTGACAAACGAAACTCGCCCTAAAACACACACAAGTCTGGTATTATCCTTCAAAAATAAAAATCTGATTAATAAGCATACAAACTACAACAAATGTACCATATAGGAAATACGGCAGCTGTCAGTCACATGACCTGTCTATTATGTGTATGTGTGAGCTAATATATACTGCCAGGGGGAGGGCTTCCTGTTGGCTGGGGATTTATCAGGCTGCCAATTTAGCTTACAAATACTGAGGTAAAAATACTGAGCAAATAATGTGTGAACGAGGTCTAATACAGGAGGAGATGACACACAGGTATATACTATATACAGGGGAGATGACACAGATATATACTATATACAGGAGAGATGACACACAGGTATATACTATATAGAGGAGGAGATGACATACAGGTACATATATATACAGGAGGAGATGACATACAGGTATATACTATATACAGGAGGAGATGACACACAGGTATATACTATATACAGGAGCAGATGACCTACAGGTATATACTATATACAGGAGGAGATGACATACAGGTATTTGCTATATATAGAAGATGACATGCAGGTATATACTATATACAGGAGGAGATGACACACAGATATATACTATATACAGGGGAGATGACACACAGTTATATACTATATACAGGAGGAGATGACATACAGGTATATACTATATATAGAAGGAGATGACATTCAGGTATATACTATATATAGGGGAGATGACACACAGCAGGTATATACTATATACAGGGGAGATGACATACAGGTATATACTATATACAGGAGATGACATACAGATGTATACTATATATAAGGGAGATGACAAACATGTATATACTGAGGTGATGAGGTGAAAATGAGAGGTGTGAGGTGAAAATGAAAAGGTGTGAGTGCAAAATGAGAGGAGTGAGGAAAAATAGTGGAGTGATCAGAAAATGACAGATGTGAGGTTGAAATGACAAGTGTTAGGGGGGAATGAGAGGAGTGAGGGAGAAAATGAGAGGAGTGATTGGGAAAATGAGAGAAGTGAGGTGCTATAACTAACCACAGATATTTACTATGCCCAGGGAACGCCGGGCTCTTCAGCTAGTTTCACATACCTGTATATGCGGAGTAAGAGAGTGCGGCGCCCCGTCCTCTGGATATAAGCGGACACCGCTCTGGCTCCATAGCCATCAGATATCTGACAACTTTCCATCCAGCACTATTGAATATGACCCAGTTGTCGCCCCTGTAGTTTCGATACAATCATTTTGCAGACGGTTTATGTTTTACAATGTTTTATTACAGTGTACATCATTCCAGACTTGTGTGTAACCATGTTCTGCCCCCGTCGGGGGTCCTCCAGGTCCTCTATAGCTCAGTGTGTAATATGCATCTATAGTGCGGTACTATGCTGTATACAGTATGGTTATAGGCAGCTATGGGCGCGTCTTCATCACCCCCATACATGTGGGACCTCTTTTTCTACAGTTCCACTAAGGATCTGAAAAAAAAAAAAAGAGTGAAAAATGTAAGGACCTGCAAAAAATAATCACTCCCTTTCCACATACACCCGAAAAATTAGGCTGCATACCCCACATGACCCCCCATTAAAAGGAATCTGTCACCTGCTTTTTCGCTATAGAATCTGATGTAGGGGCAGAGACCATGATTCCAGGGATGTGTCACTTGCTGGGCTGCTTGCTGCAGTTTTGATAAATCCCTGTTTCTCTGCTCCCTCTATGCGGGGATGGCGGCATACTCACTGCCCCAGCCGCAGGAGAGTTCTCGCACTCATCCTTCCCTCTCTGTGCACGCCACACTGTCTTCCAGCAGCACGTCTAGTGAGCGCACGCTCCCCTGCTCTAAAATGGACGGTGTGTGCACATACAAAAGCCCCCAGCTAACAGCTAGGAGACATTTAGTAAAATAATTCACCTACAAGATGGCTCCTAGGCAATAGCTGAGAGGCATCTTGTGTATGAGGCACCCTCCCCAATAGGTAGGTGCCTGAGCAGCCCTTATAGTTAGCCTGTTCCTGGTGCTGGTGTGTGCAACTGTATGTGACCAGGACCCCCGTCTTTAGTCCATTATAGTTATTCCCTATCCTGTACTGTCCCTGTAGTCCTGTTCAGTTTATATGTTCCCCTGAAGCTGTCTGCAGTACTTGAATCCTGCGGCTGTGTCTGCGGTACCTTAACCCTGTGGCCGTGTCTGCGGTACCTTAACCCTGTTGCCGTGTCTGTGGTACCTGAACCCTGCGGCCGTGTCTGCGGTACCTTAACCCTGTGGCCGTGTCTGCGGTACCTTAACCCTGTTGCCGTGTCTGCGGTACCTTAACCCTGTTGCCGTGTCTGTGGTACCTGAACCCTGCGGCCGTGTCTGCGGTACCTTAACCCTGTTGCCGTGTCTGCGGTACCTGAACCCTGCGGCCGTGTCAGTGGTACCTGAATCCTGTTGTCGTGTCTGCGGTACCTGAACCCTGCGGCTGTGTCGGTGGTACCTGAATCCTGTGGCCACGTCAGCGGTATCTAAACCGTTTCCCGAGACCTGTGTGTGTCTGAATGAGAGCCAATCCCCAAAGTCTATATTGTCCACGCTGTCTGTCTCCCAATCCCCGTCTAGCGAACCCCACCCCTGGGATCGGCAGCTGCGGTACCAAGGACTACCTAGGAGTGGTACCTGGCGGCTACCTGCAGCTCAACCCTGACTACACTATCAGGAGCTCCAGTGAACACCAGGTAGCCACTTTGCTACACCCCTTCTGGGTAAACCCGGCCCCGTGGCGCAGTGGGTCTACGGACCATGTGCACCACAGGCGAGTGTGACAGGCAGAAAGCAGCCAATCAGTGGTTGGGGGAGTGATTACACAGATTAGCTGGACTGCCTGGCATGAGACACCTAGTCTTGCAGTGATAATCTCCTGCTGATAAGACACTGATTATATTCAAACTACAGCAAACTGCTGAGCAAGTTACAGATCCCTGGATACACAGCTCAGCAGACAGCATCATACAGGATAGGATTAGATACACGGCTCAGGAGACAGTATCATAGGATAGGATTAGATACAGCTCAGCAGACAGTATCACACAAGATAGGATTAGATACATAACTCAGCAGACAGTATCACACAAGATAGTATTAGATACATAACTCAGCAGACAGTATCACACAGGATAGGATTAGATACATGGCTCAGCAGACAGTATCACACAGGATAGGATTAGATACACGGCTCAGGAGACAGTATCATAGGATAGGATTAGATACAGCTCAGCAGACAGTATCACACAAGATAGGATTAGATATACAACTCAGCAGACAGTATCACACAGGATAGGATTAGATACACGGCTCAGCAGACAGTATCACACAGGATAGGATTAGATACAGCTCAGCAGACAGTATCATAGGATAGGATTAGATACAGCTCAGCAGACAGTATCACACAGGATAGGATTAGATACACGGCTCAGGAGACAGTATCATAGGATAGGATTAGATACAGCTCAGCAGACAGTATCACACAAGATAGGATTAGATACACAGCTCAGCAGACAGTATCACAAAGGATAGGATTAGATACACAGCTCAGCAGACAGTATCACACAGGAGAGGATTAGATACACAGCTCAGGAGACAGTATCACACAAGATAGGATTAGATACACAGCTCAGCAGACAGTATCACAAAGGATAGGATTAGATACACAGCTCAGCAGACAGTATCACAAAGGATAGGATTAGATACACAGCTCAGCAGACAGTATCACACAGGATAGGATTAGATACACAGCTCAGCAGACAGTATCACAAAGGATAGGATTAGATACACAGCTCAGCAGACAGTATCACACAGGAGAGGATTAGATACACAGCTCAGCAGACAGTATCACACAAGATAAGATTAGATACACAGCTCAGCAGACAGTATCACAAAGGATAGGATTAGATACACAGCTCAGCAGACAGTATCACACAGGATAGGATTAGATACACAGCTCAGCAGACAGTATCACACAAGATAGGATTAGATACACAGCTCAGCAGACAGTATCACAAAGGATAGGATTAGATACACAGCTCAGCAGACAGTATCACACAGGATAGGATTAGATACACAGCTCAGCAGACAGTATCACACAAGATAGGATTAGATACACAGCTCAGCAGACAGTATCACACAGGAGAGGATTAGATACACAGCTCAGCAGACAGTATCACACAGGAGAGGATTAGATACACAGCTCAGCAGACAGTATCACACAGGAGAGGATTAGATACACGGCTCAGCAGACAGTATCACACAGGAGAGGATTAGATACACAGCTCAGCAGACAGTATCACACAGGAGAGGATTAGATACACAGCTCAGCAGACAGTATCACACAGGAGAGGATTAGATACACGGCTCAGCAGACAGTATCACACAGGATAGGATTAGATACACAGCTCAGCAGACAGTATCACACAAGATAGGATTAGATACACAGCTCAGCAGACAGTATCACACAGGAGAGGATTAGATACACAGCTCAGCAGACAGTATCACACAGGAGAGGATTAGATACACAGCTCAGCAGACAGTATCACACAGGAGAGGATTAGATACACGGCTCAGCAGACAGTATCACACAGGAGAGGATTAGATACACAGCTCAGCAGACAGTATCACACAGGATAGGATTAGATACACGGCTCAGCAGACAGTATCACACAAGATAGGATTAGATACACAGCTCAGCAGACAGTATCACACAGGAGAGGATTAGATACATCAGTTCGTACTTGTTCTCCTGTAGTCAGATCCTTAGTTAGATTTCAGGAATCCGTAACTTCCAGGTTTGTCAAATCCTTGCTTCATCTCCACGTCGGTGCAGGACTGATTCCTCCTCTGGACTCTCTGCCAGGTGGGTAAAGAGTTGGCATTACATGAGGAGGGTGCAGAGGTATCACGTGCTGCATGTGGCCGAGGCATGCAATGGAATAATGTGAACAGGGCTTGGCTGTTTGGATACGGTTAGTTTGTGAGACCAGCGGATGATATTAATGTTGCCCGCGCCCCCTTTCCATATTGTACAGTCCCATAATTATTATTAATTATATCCCACGCAGGGGGCTGGGGGGCATTGGGGGTCACTGGTTTCTGGGATCTCCAGCTATGAGTGCAGGATACTTTACCGCCTCCACTTGATGAGTGGCGACACAGTCCAGGAGCTGAGACAGAATCTTCTCAGAATGGTAAGAAAACTTGAAACAAGCGAAGCAATTAAATGTCCTCTACAAGAAAAGATAAAAATCAGGTTTACTGCTCATCAGTCTGAACACAGCAGAGAAGACGAGAGCAGAACACTAAGACGGCACTAAAAGATGGCGGACATGGCGGCGCCCATAATAATGCTCCCCAACCCTAGATCACTGGAGTCCTATACAAGAGGAGAGAAGAACAGAGCACAGACAACAACACACCAGCTCTAAATGATCACTTCTACATCAGAGCTTTATAGGCGCGAGCGAATATGTGCAGAAGATATTGAGCAGGGAGGAGGAGGAGGTGAGCTGTGACATCACCTATTGTGAATGGTGGACCCTGTGTAATCTACTGTATATAGAGGTGTTATCAGTCATTGCACAGGAGGAGGAGGTGAGCTGTGACATCACCTATTGTGAATGGCGGATCCTGTGTTATCTACTGTATATAGAGGTGTTATCGGTCATTGTACAGGAGGAGGAGGTGAGCTGTGATATCACCTATTGTGAATGGCGGATCCTGTGTTATCTACTGTATATAGAGGTGTTATCAGTCATTGTGCAGGAGGAGGAGGTGAGCTGTGACATCACCTATTGTGAATGGCGGATCCTGTGTTATCTACTGTATATAGAGGTGTTATCGGTCATTGTACAGGAGGAGGAGGTGAGCTGTGATATCACCTATTGTGAATGGTGGATCCTGTGTTATCTACTGTATATAGAGGTGTTATCAGTCATTGTGCAGGAGGAGGAGGTGAGCTGTGCCATCATCTATTGTGAATGGTGGATCCTGTGTTATCTACTGTATATAGAGGTGTTATCAGTCATTGTACAGGAGGAGGAGGTGAGCTGTGACATCACCTATTGTGAATGGTGGATCCTGTGTTATCTACTGTATATAGAGGTGTTATCAGTCATTGTGCAGGAAGAGGAGGTGAGCTGTGCCATCATCTATTGTGAATGGTGGATCCTGTGTTATCTACTGTATATAGAGGTGTTATTGCAGCGCCCCAGAGATCTGGTCGTTGCAGTAACGTCTCTCTGCCGCTAAGGGGAGTGATGGTACATCTGATGGCACAGAAGGAATTCTCCTGACCAGGTATCACCAGCACACATTACACTTCACACTACGGGAACTAGGGGGAGAAAAAGGCTTTATTTATTGGGCCACTCCGCACACTGGTAAAACTAGGGGTTGGATAGGAAGTTAGGCAGAAGCTGACTGGGTTGGATTCAGGCAACATCCCGTGGCAGGGGGTGTTGCAGGGAGAAGACACAGGGGGGTCCCTGTCAGGCGTGGGAACCGGGCAGGTACCTAGCGAACAGAACAGAACGTTATGGAACCGCACCTGCACTACCTTGCGGCGGTATCCTAAGAAAGAGACACGAAGCGAAGGATATTGTGGAACAGTGAGAAACGAGATCAAGCACAAAGGAGAGCCAGTAGGAGTCGTGCCCTGAGAACGGCAACATCCTACTGAGGCGCGTAGCCGGTGGCCGGAACACCGAGGAAGTAACTGACTCTAGGCCTTACTTCAAATACCGCAGGACAGTTAATTATAGGTTGGCTGTCTGCCTTAAATTTCCTACGAAGACATAGGGGGCAACGCGTGGAGAGGGGCGTCTCTAGGGTCCCGGAAGAGCTCTGAGCCTTCCCGTCATACGGGTGCATCCTAGCCATAACATACCTGGGGGACGAGAAACTAGAAACATCTGGAACGAAATAGAACGAAAGAGAAAGAACTAGAAAGAACGAACGAACTAGAACAGAAGTTGTGAGGACTATACCGAATCCTCAGCAGGGAAGCACTACAACACACAGGCGCTAGTGGTAGGCAACGATTTCCACCTGTAAAGGGAACTCTGGAAGTGCCCATCGGACCGGCCGGTCTCTGATAGCCCTGTTAACTGTGCTCTGGATTGAGGATCCTGAAGTCTTCAGTAAAGAGGTAAAGAGACTGCAACCTTGTGTCCTCGTTATTGACTGCACCTCACACCATCACTGTCCACCTTACTGGGAAGCCCTGGGAACACACTTCACCTGTAGGAAGGTATACCATCTAGCTGCCATCACATCACCCCAGTTGACCCCAAGCAGAGTCGGTCACCCTGACCGAACACCACAGGTGGCGTCTCGAAACCTTGACAGACTCCTATCACCTTTTATTGGACGCCCCTTAGCAGGGTCACGGACCGGGTCCAGCCACAGTGACAACCCCAGAACTGAGACAGAACGGACCAGTACTGAGTAACCTGTGGCCCTGTGTCTGGGGGCGCTCCATTATCAGTCATTCTACAGGAGGAGGAGGTGAGCTGTGACATCACCTATTGTGAATGGTGGATCCCATGTTATCTACTGTATATAGAAGTGTTATCAGTCATTGTACAGGAGGAGGAGGTGAGCTGTGACATCACCTATTGTGAATGATGGATCCTGTGTTATCTACTGTATATAGAGGTGTTATCAGTCATTGTACAGGAGGAGGAGGTGAGCTGTGATATCACCTATTGTGAATGGTGGATCCTGTGTTATCTACTGTATATAGAGGTGTTATCAGTCATTGTACAGGAGGAGGAGGAGGTGAGCTGTGACAACACCTATTGTGAATGGTGGATCCTGTGTTATCTACTGTATATAGAGGTGTTATCAGTCATTATACAGGAGGAGGTGAGCTGTGACATCACCTATGGTGAATGGTGGATCCTGTGTTATCTACTGTATATAGAGGTGTTATCAGTCATTGTACAGGAGGAGGAGGTGAGCTGTGACATCACCTATTGTGAATGGTGGATCCTGTATTATCAACTGTATATAGAGGTGTTATCAGTCATTGTACAGGAGGAGGAGGTGAGCTGTGATATCACCTACTGTGAATGGTGGATCCTGTGTTATCTACTGTATATAGAGGTGTTATCAGTCATTGTACAGGAGGAGGAGGAGGTGAGCTGTGACAACACATATTGTGAATGGTGGATCCTGTGTTATCTACTGTATATAGAGGTGTTATCAGTCATTATACAGGAGGAGGTGAGCTGTGACATCACCTATGGTGAATGGTGGATCCTGTGTTATCTACTGTATATAGAGGTGTTATCAGTCATTGTACAGGAGGAGGAGGTGAGCTGTGACATCACCTATTGTGAATGGTGGATCCTGTATTATCAACTGTATATAGAGGTGTTATCAGTCATTGTACAGGAGGAGGAGGTGAGCTGTGATATCACCTACTGTGAATGGTGGATCCTGTGTTATCTACTGTATATAGAGGTGTTATCAGTCATTGTACAGGAGGAGGAGGTGAGCTGTGATATCACCTATTGTGAATGGTGGATCCTGTGTTATCTACTGTATATAGAGGTGTTATCAGTCATTGTAGAGGAGGAGGTGAGCTGTGATATCACCTATTGTGAATGGTGGATCCTGTGTTATCTACTGTATATAGAGGTGTTATCAGTCATTATACAGGAGGAGGTGAGCTGTGACATCACCTATGGTGAATGGTGGATCCTGTGTTATCTACTGTATATAGAGGTGTTATCAGTCATTGTACATGAGGAGGAGGTGAGCTGTGACATCACCTATTGTGAATGGTAGATCCTGTGTTATCTACTGTATATAGAGGTGTTATCAGTCATTATACAGGAGGAGGAGGTGAGCTGTGACATCACCTATTGTGAATGGTGGATCCTGTGTTATCTACTGTATATAGAGGTGTTATCAGTCATTGTAGAGGAGGAGGTGAGCTTCCAAAAACATTATCAAAAGAATTTAAAATAATATATTTAACATAAACCCTAATTTAAACTATAGGTAATATTCTTATGACACATTTCCATTAATTGTGTCAGATTTTCATGACTTTCTCCTTTCATCTCCTGGCTCTTACAGACGTGGCCTTAGCAGACTGAAAACAGGCAGAATGGAGGAGAGGGCGATAGGTTTAGATAGAAACTTTCACAACTTGATAACTCTCCTAGAGAAGACGTCTCCAGGATCCTCTCTCCTCACTGTCTGCACTGCTGATGCTGCTCCCTCACTCTGTTATAAAGCACAATCAACCTTTACGGCAAAGATGAGCACGGGAATTGTGGAATTGTGGATGACAATGTAATGCACAGACCTACGGGGTAAGCCAGAGCTGTGACTGTATTGGGCACCACGGGCAGGGAAACTGGGAGGAACCTTACCCCATTTTTCAGTAGGCCACAGTCTGTTTTAGTCCAGTGACTTTTGTGGCAAGTCGTCTGTTTTAGTTCTATCTCCAAGTTCACAAATGCACCAGAGATGTAGTCCTAGAAGGAAGAATAAAGGAAGCTAAAAATATAAACATACCCCACTACAATATGAGATAAAATCAATATACTGAAACACAATGACTATTTTTTATTTCTGAACGTACCTCCCCACTACAGTAATTCTGCCCTTATGTACAAGAATAAAACTACTATAATACTGCCCCGATGTACAAGAATATAACTACTATAATACTGCCCTATGTACAAGAATATAACTACTATAATACTGCTCCCTATGTACAAGAATATAACTACTATAATACTGCCCCTATGTACAAGAATATAACTACTATAATACTGCTCCTATATACAAGAATATAACTACTATAATACTACCCCTATGTACAAGTATATAACTCCTATAATACTGCTCCTATATACAAGAATATAACTACTATAATACTGCCCTATGTACAAGAATATAACTACTATAATACTGCTCCCTATGTACAAGAATATAACTACTATAATACTGCCCCTATGTACAAGAATATAACTACTATAATACTGCTCCTATATACAAGAATATAACTACTATAATACTACCCCTATGTACAAGTATATAACTCCTATAATACTGCTCCTATGTACAAGAATATAACTACTATAATACTGCCGCTAAGTACAAGAATATACTATAATACTGCCCCCTATGTACAAGAATATAACTACGATAATACTGCCCCTATGTACAAGTATATAACTCCTATAATACTGCTCCTATATACAAGAATATAACTACTATAATACTGCCGCTATGTACAAGAATATAACTACTATAATACTGCCGCTAAGTACAAGAATATAACTACTATAATACTGTCCCCTATGTACAAGAATATAACTACTATAATACTACACCTATGTACAAGAATATACTACTATAATACTGCTCCCTATGTACAAGAATATAACTACTATAATACTGCTCCTATGTACAAGAATATAACTACGATAATACTGCCCCCTATGTACAGGAATATAACTACTATAATACTGCTCCTATGTACAAGAATATAACTACGATAACACTGCCCCCTATGTACAGGAATATAACTACTATAAAACTGCTCCTATGTACAAGAATATAACTACGATAACACTGCCCCTATGTACAAGAATATAACTACTATAATACTGCCCCCTATGTACAAGAATATAACTACTATAATACTGCCCCTATGTATAAGAATATAACTACTATAATACTGCCCCTATGTACAAGAATGTAACTACTATAATACTGCCCCTATATACTAGAATATACAGTTAGGGCCAGAAATATTTGGACAGTGACACAATTTTCGCGAGTTGGGCTCTGCATGCCACCACATTGGATTTGAAATGAAACCTCTACAACAGAATTCAAGTGCAGATTGTAACGTTTAATTTGAAGGGTTGAACAGAAATATCTGATAGAAAATGTAGGAATTGTACACATTTCTTTACAAACACTCCACATTTTAGGAGGTCAAAAGTAATTGGACAAATAAACATAACCCAAACAAAATATTTTTATTTTCAATATTTTGTTGCAAATCCTTTGGAGGCAATCACTGCCTTAAGTCTGGAACCCATGGACATCACCAAACGCTGGGTTTCCTCCTTCTTAATGCTTTGCCAGGCCTTTACAGCCGCAGCCTTCAGGTCTTGCTTGTTTGTGGGTCTTTCCGTCTTAAGTCTGGATTTGAGCAAGTGAAATGCATGCTCAATTGGGTTTAGATCTGGAGATTGACTTGGCCATTGCAGAATGTTCCACTTTTTGGCACTCATGAACTCCTGGGTAGCTTTGGCTGTATGCTTGGGGTCATGGTCCATCTGTACTATGAAGCGCCGGCCAATCAACTTTGCAGCATTTGGCTGAATCTGGGCTGAAAGTATATCCCGGTCCACTTCAGAATTCATCCGGCTACTCTTGTCTGCTCTTATGTCATCAATAAACACAAGTGACCCAGTGCCATTGAAAGCCATGCATGCCCATGCCATCACGTTGCCTCCACCATGTTTTACAGAGGATGTGGTGTGCCTTGGATCATGTGCCGTTCCCTTTCTTCTCCAAACTTTTTTCTTCCCATCATTCTGGTACAGGTTGATCTTTGTCTCATCTGTCCATAGAATACTTTTCCAGAACTGAGCTGGCTTCTTGAGGTGTTTTTCTGTCTATTTTTGGTATTGATGAATGGTTTGCATCTAGATGTGAACCCTTTGTATTTACTGTCATGGAGTCTTCTCTTTACTGTTGACTTAGAGACAGATACACCTACTTCACTGAGAGTGTTCTGGACTTCAGTTGATGTTGTGAACGGGTTCTTCTTCACCAAATCAAGTATGCGGCGATCATCCACCACTGTTGTCATCCGTGGACGCCCAGGCCTTTTTGAGTTCCCAAGCTCACCAGTCAATTCCTTTTTTCTCAGAATGTACCCAACTGTTGATTTTGCTACTCCAAGCATGTCTGCTATCTCTCTGATGGATTTTTTCTTTTTTTTCAGCCTCAGGATGTTCTGCTTCACCTCAATTGAGAGTTCCTTTGACCGCATGTTGTCTGCTCACAGCAACAGCTTCCAAATGCAAAACCACACACCTGGAATCCACCCCTGACCTTTTAACTACTTCATTGATTACAGGTTAACGAGGGAGACGCCTTCAGAGTTAATTGCAGCCCTTAGAGTCCATTGTCCAATTACTTTTGGTCCCTTGAAAAAGAGGACGCTATGCATTACAGAGCTATGATTCCTAAACCCTTTCTCCGATTTGGATGTGGAAACTATCATATTGCAGCTGGGAGTGTGCACTTTCAGCCCATATTATATATATAATTGTATTTCTGAACATGTTTTTGTAAACAGCTAAAATAGCAAAACTTGTGTCACTGTCCAAATATTTCTGGCCCTAACTGTATCTGCTATAATACTGCCCCTATATACTAGAATATATCTGTTATAATAGTACACTCTACCCCTGACTTCTCCTTTAGATACTTACTATTTCCACAGCTTTGATGACATTTGACACCTTGAATCCGTTTCTGATATGATCTTTGTTATGGAAATGTTCCATGATCATTTTCATTGTTTTGTTCTGGTTCTCGGAGAAGTTGTTCGTTAAGCTCTGACCCTCTGAGCTGACAATTACGAGAACAGATATGATCCACCATGTTATGGCCGCTGCCTTCATTGTGATGACTGTTGTTGTTGGAAGATAATCTGGACAAAATCTGTTTGTTTCTTACGGAAGAAGAAAATGTATTGGTTAATTATCCATCCAATGTGATCAGCTGTAATCAGTCAGAATACAAAGATCTGTGCAACAGATTATAACAAAAAGCTTTTTTGGTTCTGGGTCGGGATGAAACTTCATAGAAAGGGTTAGGGGATTTGTTGCTAGTTTTGTGTTTTTTTTTTTACTGTAGGGATTTAGATGCCGGCTGAGAGTGTGAGGAAACATTTCTCATAATTAGTCCCTGTTTACAGGAAGCGATCACATTCCAGCATCGTGGGGCGCCGCGTCGTCAGAAGTCTACACGCGAATCTGGGACCATCTGTGGCTGAACAGCGCAAATGTGATGAGGGGGGCGTAATATATACAGGTCTACACTGTGTTTAGATAAAGGACGCATTGTCTAATCATTTCCGAATTCTCATTCAATCCCATCGCCCCCCCCAGTATATTCCTTCTGGCCTCATTGTCTAAAGCAGGGGTGTCAAACTGCATTCCTCGAGGGCTGCAAACAGGTCATGTTTTCAGGATTTCCTTGTACTGCACAGGTGATAATTTAATCACCTACACAAATAATGAGTTGGTGATTAAATTATCACCTGTGCAGTACAAGGAAATCCTGAAAACATGACCTGTTTGCAGCCCTCGAGGAATGCAGTTTGACACCCCTGGTCTAAAGTATGTAACATCCGGCTCCCTGGCCCCTCGTGTATAACTTCTGCCCCCCCCCCCCCCCCCCCGCCATGCCATCTACATTAACTACTATGTGACAGAGCGGCCGGTGGTGCAGAGGTCACTGATACCCGCGCGGTCCGGTAATAGGAGCCGCCGGGTACCAAGTCCGTCTATTACATTTCTCCTCCTAAATCTTCCCCATCACCTGTAAGTGATATTATTGAGAAGTGGAAGGAACCGCAGCAACTCGGCCAAAAAGTGGAGACCCCGTAATGTTACAAATCAGGGGTCGAATGCTGAGGGCAGAATAGTCACCACCGCTCTGCTGGCCCCATAACTGCAGAGTCCAGACCTCCTCTGGTAGTAATGTAAAGAGATATCTGCTGGTCAAAGAGAAAGTGAAAGCAGAAGGAATTACAGTAGTAGGAACTCAAGAGTGAAGTGCATGTTCCCTCAGGGAAGAGATTGGAGGAAACGCCAGGTCAGGTGATAGTTGTGGCGCTGTTAGTAATAATAAAAGACTAAGAGGGTAGAGAAGAGGAGGCGTTGACGTCCGAGCCTGTAGTAGGACGGATGTGTGGTACAGTGCGCTGGCTTATAGCCACCATTACGAGAGACCAGATCTGAGTGAAGGAGTCGTGAGACCAGAGCTGGGAGTGCTGAGCAGAACTAGGGCAGAGTGACAGACGATTAGACAGCAGCGGAGGGAGGATCATGTGAGATGTTGTGTGTAGTGTGGACGTACGGTACAAAGTGGAGACCCTCGCCGTGCGTCAAGAAAAGAAAAAGTGGCCAGTGTGATGACGAGTGTACCGAGTAACTCACCAATGTGGTAGAATCATCGACCCCGTTAGGGCCTATGCGACATTTTGCGTTGCCTATAGAGTGACACTGGTGACACCTAGCACGATGCTAAGCGTCTGATGGAGTGGTGCAAAGCTGCCACCACTGGACTCTGGAGGAGACGTGTTCTGTGCAGTGACGGATCGCACTTCTCTATCTGCGTCTGATGGAGGAGTCTGGGTTTGGTGATTCCAGGAGGACGTTCCCCCCCCCCTGACTGCATTGTGCCCCCTGTATAGATGGTGGAGGGGGATAATGCTATGTGCTGTTATCAGGAGGCTCCTCGGACCCTCAGCTCCTGTGATGGGAAATCTTAATCTTCAGCACAAGATGTGGACAATTGTAGCTTCAGCTTTGTGGGAACAGTTTGGGGAAGACCCTCATCTGCCCCCCATGACGGTGCCCAGTGCACAAGCTCCATACAGGCATGGAGGAGGAGGAACATGAGCGGCCGCACAGAGCCCGGACCCCAGCCCCATCCTATAATTGAGATTGTGAGCCCGGACCCCCAACATCAGGGTCTGACCCCACAAATGTCCTTCTGAATGAAGGGGCAAAAATTCCCACAGACGCCTCCAACATCTTGTAGAAAATCTTCCCAGAAGAGCGAGAGCCGTTATATCTGCAGAGGACGACTCCATATTATGTCTATGGGTGTAGGATGGAGGTCAGACTATGGGGGGCACATACTTTTCTCCATATTATGTCTATGGGTGTAGGATGGAGGTCAGGCTATGGGGGGCTCATACTTTTCTCTATATTATGTCTATGGGTGCAGGATGGAGGTCAGGCTATGGGGGGCACATACTTTTCTCTATATTATGTCTATGGGTGTAGGATGGGAGGTCAGACTATGGGGGGCACATACTTTTCTCCATATTATGTCTATGGGTGTAGGATGGAGGTCAGATAATGGAGGGCACATACTTTTCTCCATATTATGTCTATGGGTGTAGGATGGAGGTCAGACTATGGGGGGCACATACTTTTCTCCATATTATGTCTATGGGTGTAGGATGGAGGTCAGACTATGGGGGGCACATACTTTTCTCTATATTATGTCTATGGGTGTAGGATGGAGGTCAGAGTATGGGGGGCACATACTTTTCTCTATATTATGTCTATGGGTGTAGGATGGAGGTCAGAGTATGGGGGGCACATACTTTTCTCCATATTATGTCTATGGGTGTAGGATGGAGGTCAGATAATGGGGGGCACATACTTTTCTCTATATTATGTCTATGGGTGTAGGATGGAGGTCAGACTATGGGGGGCACATACTTTTCTCCATATTATGTCTATGGGTGTAGGATGGAGGTCAGATAATGGGGGGCACATACTTTTCTCTATATTATGTCTATGGGTGTAGGATGGAGGTCAGACTATGGGGGGCACATACTTTTCTCTATATTATGTCTATAGGTGTAGGATGGAGGTCAGACTATGGGGGGCACATACTTTTCTCTATATTATGTCTATGGGTGTAGGATGGAGGTCAGACTATGGGGGGCACATACTTTTCTCTATATTATGTCTATGGGTGTAGGATGGAGGTCAGACTATGGGGGCACATACTTTTCTCTATATTATGTCTATAGGTGTAGGATGGAGGTCAGACTATGGGGGGCACATACTTTTCTCTATATTATGTCTATGGGTGTAGGATGGAGGTCAGACTATGGGGGCACATACTTTTCTCTGTATTATGTCTATGAGCGTAGGATGGAGGTCAGACTATGGGGGGCACATACTTTTCTCCATATTATGTCTATGGGTGTAGGATGGAGGTCAGACTATGGGAGGCACATACTTTTCTCTGTATTATGTCTATGGGTGTAGGATGGGAGGTCAGACTATGGGGGCACATACTTTTCTCTATATTATGTCTATGGGTGTAGGATGGAGGTCAGACTATGGGGGCACATACTTTTCTCCATATTATGTCTATGGGTGTAGGATGGGAGGTCAGACTATGGGGGCACATACTTTTCTCTATATTATGTCTATGGATGTAGGATGGAGGTCAGACTGGGGGGGCACATACTTTTCTCTGTATTATGTCTATGAGCGTAGGATGGAGGTCAGACTATGGGGGGCACATACTTTTCTCCATATTATGTCTATGGGTGTAGGATGGAGGTCAGACTATGGGAGGCACATACTTTTCTCTGTATTATGTCTATGGGTGTAGGATGGGAGGTCAGACTATGGGGGCACATACTTTTCTCTATATTATGTCTATAGGTGTAGGATGGAGGTCAGACTATGGGGGGCACATACTTTTCTCTATATTATGTCTATGGATGTAGGATGGAGGTCAGACTGGGGGGGCACATACTTTTCTCTGTATTATGTCTATGAGCGTAGGATGGAGGTCAGACTATGGGGGGCACATACTTTTCTCCATATTATGTCTATGGGTGTAGGATGGAGGTCAGACTATGGGAGGCACATACTTTTCTCTGTATTATGTCTATGGGTGTAGGATGGGAGGTCAGACTATGGGGGCACATACTTTTCTCTATATTATGTCTATGGGTGTAGGATGGAGGTCAGACTATGGGGGGCACATACTTTTCTCCATATTATGTCTATGGGTGTAGGATGGAGGTCAGACTATGGGGGGCACATACTTTTCTCTATATTATGTCTATGGGTGTAGGATGGGAGGTCAGACTATGGGGGCACATACTTTTCTCTATATTATGTCTATGGGTGTAGGATGGAGGTCAGACTATGGGGGGCACATACTTTTCTCCATATTATGTCTATGGGTGTAGGATGGGAGGTCAGACTATGGGGGCACATACTTTTCTCCATATTATGTCTATGGGTGTAGGATGGAGGTCAGACTATGGGGGGCACATACTTTTCTCCGTATTATGTCTATGGGTGAAGGATGGAGGTCAGACTATGGGGGGCACATACTTTTCTCCGTATTATTTCTATGGGTGAAGGATGGAGGTCAGACTATGGGGGGCACATACTTTTCTCCATATTATGTCTATGGGTGTAGGATGGAGGTCAGACTATGGGGGGCACATACTTTTCTCCGTATTATGTCTATGGGTGTAGGATGGAGGTCAGACTATGGGGGCACATACTTTTCTCTATATTATGTCTATGGGAGTAGGATGGAGGTCAGACTATGGAGGGCACATACTTTTCTCCATATTATGTCTATGGGTGTAGGATGGAGGTCAGACTATGGGGGCACATACTTTTCTCTATATTATGTCTATGGGAGTAGGATGGAGGTCAGACTATGGAGGGCACATACTTTTCTCCATATTATGTCTATGGGTGTAGGATGGGAGGTCAGACTATGGGGGGCACATACTTTTCTCCATATTATGTCTATGGGTGTAGGATGGAGGTCAGACTATGGGGGCACATACTTTTCTCTATATTATGTCTATGGGAGTAGGATGGAGGTCAGACTATGGAGGGCACATACTTTTCTCCATATTATGTCTATGGGTGTAGGATGGGAGGTCAGACTATGGGGGGCACATACTTTTCTCTATATTATGTCTATGGGTGTAGGATGGGAGGTCAGACTATGGGGGGCACATACTTTTCTCCATATTATGTCTATGGGTGTAGGATGGAGGTCAGACTATGGGGAGCACATACTTTTCTCCGTATTATGTCTATGGGTGAAGGATGGAGGTCAGACTATGGGGGGCACATACTTTTCTCCATATTATGTCTATGGGTGAAGGATGGAGGTCAGACTATGGGAGGCACATACTTTTCTCTATATTATGTCTATGGGTGTAGGATGGAGGTCAGACTATGGGGGGCACATACTTTTCTCCGTATTATGTCTATGGGTGTAGGATGGAGGTCAGACTATGGGGGGCACATACTTTTCTCCGTATTATGTCTATGGGTGAAGGATGGAGGTCAGACTATGGGGGGCACATACTTTTCTCCATATTATGTCTATGGGTGAAGGATGGAGGTCAGACTATGGGAGGCACATACTTTTCTCTATATTATGTCTATGGGTGTAGGATGGAGGTCAGACTATGGGGGGCACATACTTTTCTCCATATTATGTCTATGGGTGTAGGATGGAGGTCAGACTATGGGGGCACATACTTTTCTCCATATTATGTCTATGGGTGAAGGATGGAGGTCAGACTATGGGGGCACATACTTTTCTCTATATTATGTCTATGGGTGTAGGATGGAGGTCAGACTATGGGGGGCACATACTTTTCTCCGTATTATGTCTATGGGTGAAGGATGGAGGTCAGACTATGGGGGGCACATACTTTTCTCCATATTATGTCTATGGGTGAAGGATGGAGGTCAGACTATGGGAGGCACATACTTTTCTCTATATTATGTCTATGGGTGTAGGATGGAGGTCAGACTATGGGGGGCACATACTTTTCTCCATATTATGTCTATGGGTGTAGGATGGAGGTCAGACTATGGGGGCACATACTTTTCTCCATATTATGTCTATGGGTGAAGGATGGAGGTCAGACTATGGGGGCACATACTTTTCTCTATATTATGTCTATGGGTGTAGGATGGAGGTCAGACTATGGGGGGCACATACTTTTCTCCGTATTATGTCTATGGGTGAAGGATGGAGGTCAGACTATGGGGGGCACATACTTTTCTCCATATTATGTCTATGGGTGAAGGATGGAGGTCAGACTATGGGGGGCACATACTTTTCTCTATAGTATGTCTATGGGTGTAGGATGGAGGTCAGACTATGGGGGCACATACTTTTCTCCGTATTATGTCTATGGGTGTAGGATGGAGGTCAGACTATGGGGGGCACATACTTTTCTCCGTATTATGTCTATGGGTGTAGGATGGAGGTCAGACTATGGGGGGCACATACTTTTCTCCGTATTATGTCTATGGGTGAAGGATGGACGTCAGACTATGGGGGCACATACTTTTCTCTATATTATGTCTATGGGTGTAGGATGGAGGTCAGACTATGGGAGGCACATACTTTTCTCTATATTATGTCTATGGGTGAAGGATGGACGTCAGACTATGGGGGCACATACTTTTCTCTATAGTATGTCTATGGGTGTAGGATGGAGGTCAGACTATGGGAGGCACATACTTTTCTCTATATTATGTCTATGGGTGTAGGATGGAGGTCAGACTATGGGGGCACATACTTTTCTCCATATTATTTCTATGGGTGAAGGATGGACGTCAGACTATGGGGGCACATACTTTTCTCTATATTATGTCTATGGGTGTAGGATGGAGGTCAGACTATGGGGGCACATACTTTTCTCCATATTATTTCTATGGGTGAAGGATGGACGTCAGACTATGGGGGCACATACTTTTCTCTATATTATGTCTATGGGTGTAGGATGGAGGTCAGACTATGGGGGCACATACTTTTCTCCATAGAGAGCGTATGCGGAGAGGTTTTCCTTAGTGAGGATCATGTAAGCCTCTGCCATAAGACCTAATAGTACAGATCTGGAGACCTTGTCTTGTTTGTTCCATCGGCCGCTCCTGTTAATGCTACACTGTGAGCGGTGGAATATGCGGAGTGCTCATGTTGTCGTGTTGTTGATACTTTCATTTCTTTGAACAAACAACATAAAACTCCCCGAAGTGATGGAAATAATCCAGAATCAGCAACTGAAACCGTAAAGAATCAGGACAAGATATAAATGTTTAGTAATACATACACAGCTCCACGCAGCGCTCCTCCGTCTGTACTGGGGACCCTCTATGTTCGCTCTGGGGGGATTGTGACAATAGGAGAGGAAACAGGATAGGAGGGGACAGGGGAGGAGACCTCACAAGAGCAGCAAGGAAAGGACTGCGACCGAGGAGTCCTAGATCTCAGATGATTTATCCTGTCTGATGTCTGATGACTTATCTGCTACTTTCTGAAGAGCTGAGTAATAACACGAAACTCTGCAACATGATCCTTTGTATCACAACATTTTTCATGGAACCCTGCCTATTGTCTCCACCATCTCTTGTTGTATGATAACCCCTTTACTTATCCTGTATTATACTCCAGAGCTGCACTCACTATTCTGCTGGTGCAGTCACTGTGTACATACATTACATTACTGATCCTGAGTTACATCCTGTATTATACTCCAGAGCTGCACTCACTATTCTGCTGGGCAGTCACTGTGTACATACATTACTGATCCTGAGTTACCTCCTGTATTATACCCCAGAGCTGCACTCACTCTTCTGCTGATGCAGTCACTGTGTACATACATTACATTACTGATCCTGAGTTACATCCTGTATTATACCCCAGAGCTGCACTCACTATTCTGCTGGTGCAGTCACTGTGTACATACATTACATTACTGATCCTGAGTTACCTCCTGTATTATACTCCAGAGCTGCACTCACTATTCTGCTGGTGCAGTCACTGTGTACATACATTACATTACTGATCCTGAGTTACATCCTGTATTATACCCCAGAGCTGCACTCACTATTCTGCTGGTGCAGTCACTGTGTACATACATTACATTACTGATCCTGAGTTACCTCCTGTATTATATTCCAGAGCTGCACTCACTATTCTGCTGGTGCAGTCACTGTGTACATACATTACATTACTGATCCTGAGTTACATCCTGTATTATACCCCAGAGCTGCACTCACTATTCTGCTGGTGCAGTCACTGTGTACATACATTACATTACTGATCCTGAGTTACCTCCTGTATTATACTCCAGAGCTGCACTCACTATTCTGCTGGTGCAGTCACTGTGTACATACATTACATTACTGATCCTGAGTTACATCCTGTATTATACCCCAGAGCTGCACTCACTATTCTGCTGGTGCAGTCACTGTGTACATACATTACATTACTGATCCTGAGTTACCTCCTGTATTATACTCCAGAGCTGCACTCACTATTCTGCTGATGCAGTCACTGTGTACATACATTACATTACTGATCCTGAGTTACATCCTGTATTATACCCCAGAGCTGCACTCACTATTCTGCTGGTGCAGTCACTGTGTACATACATTACATTACTGATCCTGAGTTACCTCCTGTATTATACTCCAGAGCTGCACTCACTATTCTGCTGGTGCAGTCACTGTGTACATACATTACATTACTGATCCTGAGTTACCTCCTGTATTATACTCCAGAGCTGCACTCACTATTCTGCTGGTGCAGTCACTGTGTACATACATTACATTACTGATCCTGAGTTACCTCCTGCATTATACTCCAGAGCTGCACTCACTATTCTGCTGGTGCAGTCACTGTGTACATACATTACATTACTGATCCTGAGTTACATCCTGTATTATACCCCAGAGCTGCACTCACTATTCTGCTGGTGCAGTCACTGTGTACATACATTACATTAATGATCCTGAGTTACCTCCTGTATTATACCCCAGAGCTGCACTCACTATTCTGCTGGTGGAGTCACTGTGTGCATACATTACATTACTGATCCTGAGTTACATCCTGTATTATACTCCAGAGCTGCACTCACTATTCTGCTGGTGCAGTCACTGTGTACATACATTACATTACTGATCCTGAGTTACCTCCTGTATTATACTCCAGAGCTGCACTCACTATTCTGCTGGTGCAGTCACTGTGTACATACATTACATTACTGATCCTGAGTTACATCCTGTATTATACCCCAGAGCTGCACTCACTATTCTGCTGGTGCAGTCACTGTGTACATACATTACATTACTGATCCTGAGTTACATCCTGTAGATCTTTTATTATAAAAATGAAAAACATAACAATAATAATAGCAGAAAACATAACAAAAATATTAGCCAAAAAATAATCAGTATACTTAACACTGGTCCAGCCGCTCATTCTCTCCTCTCACACATATTATACAGTATATACAGAATAAACTACTTTGACCTTCTGGTCCGGTCACCAAACAAAATAATAATAACAAATAAAATAAACAATGGCAAACAAAAACTATATACATGACCTTTTTATATTTTTTTTATTTATTTTTTTAGTTTTAAATAAAATAACTATACATTAGACAAATACTGTATATACAATACTAAGCTATCCTTCATTCCCAACCCCCCGCACTGACCTGAGAGCTGGTCCTGCGTCTCATGCCTCAGTCCATGTCCAATGTCCATAGGCCAGATCAGGCAGTGCTAGTTTTCCTCCAAACAACCCAGTGTCCCATAGACCCACAAGATAATCCCACCTCCCCCCTTTTCCCACCACCCAACCTAACACCTACACCCAATTCTATATCCCTATATACAATATATACATTATATACAGCAGCACACATCACAATAATTACAAATCACGAAGCCCAAGTTCGGCGCCTGCAGCCCTACATCACTGTATAATGATCAAAGAAAAAATAAATCTACAGTGTCAGCAGCAGCCCACCACCAGGAAAGGAGATGACCAGACTAGGGCACACTAAAAGAAAAGCCCCTCCAGAGGAGAGCGGCCCTCCGTGCGCCCAGTCTCCCATACTCCAGAGAGCGAACCTTCACCAGGTCACCCAGTATGGTCCTAAACACATCGTCCACTGGGAGGATTTTTCATAGCGTCGATACTAAGCACCGTGCGTTCCACGTGTGATACCTAACCACTGCGCTAACTAGAAATAAGGTTAAAGCAAAAAGAAAAAAGAAGCCACTAGAACATATTCGCACACCACCAATACTACATATCAAAAAGGAACAACTTTATTGGAAGCATAATTAAAAACAATTAAAATCAGTACAAATAACAGCTACCTCCACCCACATATAAGGCCTGGACAATACTGCAAATACTGCAGAAATAGCGCCAAAATGGTAGAGAATTATTATATACAATAAACATATATCGGGATACAATGCACAGAATCAAAAATCTGCTACTGGGCAAGGGTACATCCACAGATAAGGAACATCAAAGTCTAATAGACATAATACACTAATGGTCCTTCATAACCCTATTTGACCAGGAAGTGGGCACATATTCAAGATCAAGACATAATAAAGATGAAGCCACCCCGGTCACCTCTGTATAGAGGCCAAAGCCCAGAGCAATACCATAGGGAAAAATATCCCAGACAAGACAGAGTATAACCCAGGCACCCAATAGTCACCTGCAATAGAGAGGGTTAAAATGGCAACCAAGCAGTGTCACAGGCCCGGGAGGCAGCTGAGCCCAACGCGTATCGCGGCAGAAAAAAGCCGCTTCGTCAGGGGAAATGCTTACCTCCATAAGTGCACTCCTTTTATAATCGACAGCAATTGTCCCCAGACGCCGGCGTGTGCACCGCCGCGGACCGGAAGCCAGAAGACCGGAAATCAGAGCAGAACGCAGCTGCGCAATGGACCCAGCATATACAAAGTGGGCAGACGTCTCTGCCCACAAGGATCAAATGCGCACGCGCCGGCAGGAAAGCCAGCGGTCCGCATCAGAACCAAAGAGGAGAATGCGCACACCCCGGCAAGAGAGCCAGCGGTCCGCATTAACCTCTTCAGGGAAGGCAAAGCCAGAACAAGGGCACAGGGCTATTAGGGTCATAGTGGAGGGACATATAGATGTTATATCACCCAGATAGAGCAACGGACCAAAAAACCCCCCAAAAAAAAAAAAAAAAAACACACCAACCCTGAGATATTGAACAAAAACTCAAAAAACATGGAATATTGACAAAAAGTAATAAAACACAATAACTGACAAATACAAAACATAAAATAAAATAAAATAGGGCTGGCTGTCTCAGAGTCGGGACTGATACGATGAATATCTTGTCAGCTCTAATCATGTCCACTAATATCAGTGGAGAACCCACTGAATCATAAACGCATGGACCCAATAATCTATCATCCAGTGATATATAGTCCAGTATCCAGACCCCTAGATGGAAATAGAAAGCATCTCCAATATACAAAGATACCAAAGCATACCCCACAAAGAGGACAGTTTAACCCAGGAAACCCGTAAATAGCAGGTCCTCATTGATCCCCTGAGGTGCTGTGGAATGGAGGGAATAAATCCATCGTGACTCAGTTTGTAACAGTCTTTTATGTAGAGAACCACCTCTGCCCGAGCTCCTGATATGTTCCAAGCCAATTATCTTGATGTTAGCGCAGCTGCCCCCATGTTGCAGAAGAAAGTGAGAGGCAACCGTGCTGAGCGTCTTGCCCTTCCGTTTGTCTACTGCTGCCGTGTTGATGGTAGAGAGATGACTTTGAATCCTGCGTCGTAGTTCTTGCGAGGTCTGGCCTACATAGATGCAAGGACATGGACAAATCAAGGCATAGACAACATTGGTCGTTTTGCAGTTTATGTAGGCCCTCAATTTATGCTGTGTGTGATCAACAGGGTCACAAAAAACATCACGCGTAGGATGCATAAACTGGCAAATGCTGCAGTCACCGCATGGAAAAGACCCCCTCATGATTACCCCGCGATTCAATCTCTGTGTTGGCCTTCTATAGTGACTCTGCGTGAGTATGTCCTTAAAATTTGGTGCCCTCCTGGCCGTGATTAGTGGCCGAGTACTAATGATTTGAGATGTTTGCGTGTCAGAGGTCAAAATTCTCCAATGATTATTGAGAATCCTACTCACCTCAGACCAATGGGTATGATAGCCCGTAATAAAACGTACAAGGCCATCCGATTTCCTTTCCCTCGCAACCAATAGAGAATCCTGCGACTGTTGATTAGCCCTCTGGAATGCACGAGAAATGCATTTCTTGGGATAATTCCTGGTTTTAAACCTGCTCGTAAGATCCTGAGCCTCTCTCCTAAAATCCACGTCCCGAGTGCAATTACGCCTGGCTCTAAGGAATTGGCCAGTCGGCACTCCATCCTTCGTGTGCCTGGGGTGAAAACTCCGATAATCCAAAAGTCCATTAGCTGCTGTGGGCTTACGGTAAAGGCATGTTGAGAGTGTGCCGTCCTGAAACCCTATCTCCAAATCCAGAAAATTGACTGAAATAGAAGAGAATTGATAAGTCAAAAAAACATTGATAGAATTATTGTTGAGAAGGTCCATAAAGTGACACAGTTCCTCAGATGAACCTGACCAAATGAAAAAAACGTCATCAATGAAACGTGACCACTGTCGCACCCTATTCCTAAAGTAATCAGAAGCAAAAACAATAGTAGCCTCCCACCACCCTAAAAAAAGATTTGCGAACGAGGGGGCACATCGCGCCCCCATCGCCACACCCGATGTCTGTAAATAATATACCCTGTCAAATAAGAAAAAATTGTGCCTTAACGCAAAATCAAGTAAATCAATAATAAAAGAATCATGTAATCTATCGGAGTTTAACTGTAGGTCCAAAAAGAATAGAACCGCTTGCATGCCGTCATCATGATTAATATTAGAGTATAACGACTCAACGTCGCAAGTGACCAGGAGGTCCCCAGGATTCAGCCGAACCCCTTTGTGCATACTGATGAAGTGAGAGGAATCCCTGATATATGAAGGGAGTGTGGTAACCAAAGGCTGTAGAAAGAAATCTATGTAAGAACATGCCTTTTCACATAAACTCCCAATACTGGAGACTATTGGGCGACCAGGAGGCTTACTAGTGCATTTATGAACTTTTGGTAGCATATAAAAAGTCGGCGTGATAGAATGTTCCACCCAAATAAAGTTCCGCTCATGCACATTAATGATACCTAGTTCAAAAGTTCTATCCAACAGTACTCTCAGTTTACTGGAATAGACCCCTGTCGGATCCGAAGGCAGCCTACGATAAAAGCGCACATTCTCCAGCTGTCTACGAGCCTCCTCCACATACATCTGGTGGGGCCATAAAATGATGTTACCCCCCTTATCCGCCTCTCTAATCACAAAGTCCTGATTATCTCGCAGGCCATAAAGCGCCTTACGCTCTTGGTTGGTAAGATTGACACCAATATGAGGCCGACTGGACAATGCCTCAATGTCCTGTTTGACCATATCAAAGAAGATCTTTACTGCAGGCACTGTAGACAGAGGGGGGCATACCATTGATCTATTCCTATATGGAAATCGTGGCCTACCTCTAGCGGACTCCTCATCTTGTAGCAAATCCAGAAGGTCCTGAAGAACTCTTTGTTCAATCTGATCGGAGGTTGGTGCAGGGCCTGATTGGTTGTGTAAAACTTGTAGAATAATTTTTCTACAAAAAAGAAAAAGGTCTTTGATCAAGGTGAATTTATCAATCACCTGTGATGGTGAAAAAGTCAAGCCTCTCCTAAGTACTGATATTTCAATAGGGCTTAGCTGATGTTCAGACAGATTTATAATTTGTAAAGGATCATTTACTGTAGAGTTATCATACTCACGGGCGTCATCGGTGGTCTCAGAAGTTACTTGCGATTCTTCTTCCGTTGGTTGTGATAAACCGGCCTGTAGCCTCCATTCCTGGTGATCCGGGTGAAGAGATTTGTATCTCCTCCGACCACGCCTGGTCCTGACCCTCCTTCTGGCTCGCTTTCCGTGGAGGATAAAAAATCACTAGACGATTGTCTTTCAAAAGTTGAGCCATGAGCCGCTGGCTCACCGACATGGGCTTTGGTTACATGACCCCGTCTTTGATTCCCCTGATGTTTCCACTTATAAGCCCTATTCTGGTCAAAGTCCGATTTGTCTCTCAAAAATTTGGACCTCTTTTTGTCCATGATTTCTCGGTCATATTTGTCCAGAACTTCTTTGATTTTAACCTTAAAAGGCTGGATTTGCGACACTTCATCAAACTTACTGAGATCACCTTCCAAACTCTTGATCTCCATTTTCACCTGACCCAACAGGTCCCTATCATGTGACACCAATAAATTGATCAAAATCTGCGAGCACTGCAAAAGCCCTCCTTCCCAGGTAGCCCGAAAGCTATCAGATGGCTCCCAGGCAGGGAAGATAGGAATCCTCAAGCCCCTGGGCACCAATTTTAGTTTGAGATATTCCTCCAAGCATCTGATGTTCCATAATAATTTAATCCCCTGCTTCTGGGCCGCCATAAGTTTAGAGGAAACCCGTATAAAGTCCGAATCAGGGCCACTCTGTATATTATCCATGAAGGCCGTGGAAGCCGAAGCCCTCCATGCGGCCTCTCTGGTGTCCCAGTCCATGATGCACACGCCAGACACCGTCTGGCCCAACACTGCACAAAACAAAATATATGAGAATAAGGAATTAATATAGACAATTGGTCCTAATAAACCCGGTGCTGCCAAGCAAGAAAGAACATCAAAGAGATGTTCAAAATCTACAACATGAAACAAGAAAAAAGCTGGCGCACTCTAATGCCACATACTAATATAAACAAAATGGGGGTGCGAACCAAAGTGGCTGAAATAGTATTAAAGCAAAAAGAAAAAAGAAGCCACTAGAACATATTCGCACACCACCAATACTACATATCAAAAAGGAACAACTTTATTGGAAGCATAATTAAAAACAATTAAAATCAGTACAAATAACAGCTACCTCCACCCACATATAAGGCCTGGACAATACTGCAAATACTGCAGAAATAGCGCCAAAATGGTAGAGAATTATTATATACAATAAACATATATCGGGATACAATGCACAGAATCAAAAATCTGCTACTGGGCAAGGGTACATCCACAGATAAGGAACATCAAAGTCTAATAGACATAATACACTAATGGTCCTTCATAACCCTATTTGACCAGGAAGTGGGCACATATTCAAGATCAAGACATAATAAAGATGAAGCCACCCCGGTCACCTCTGTATAGAGGCCAAAGCCCAGAGCAATACCATAGGGAAAAATATCCCAGACAAGACAGAGTATAACCCAGGCACCCAATAGTCACCTGCAATAGAGAGGGTTAAAATGGCAACCAAGCAGTGTCACAGGCCCGGGAGGCAGCTGAGCCCAACGCGTATCGCGGCAGAAAAAAGCCGCTTCGTCAGGGGAAATGCTTACCTCCATAAGTGCACTCCTTTTATAATCGACAGCAATTGTCCCCAGACGCCGGCGTGTGCACCGCCGCGGACCGGAAGCCAGAAGACCGGAAATCAGAGCAGAACGCAGCTGCGCAATGGACCCAGCATATACAAAGTGGGCAGACGTCTCTGCCCACAAGGATCAAATGCACACGCGCCGGCAGGAAAGCCAGCGGTCCGCATCAGAACCAAAGAGGAGAATGCGCACACCCCGGCAAGAGAGCCAGCGGTCCGCATTAACCTCTACAGGGAAGGCAAAGCCAGAACAAGGGCACAGGGCTATTAGGGTCATAGTGGAGGGACATATTTATTGGTGTCACATGATAGGGACCTGTTGGGTCAGGTGAAAATGGAGATCAAGAGTTTGGAAGGTGATCTCAGTAAGTTTGATGAAGTGTCGCAAATCCAGCCTTTTAAGGTTAAAATCAAAGAAGTTCTGGACAAATATGACCGAGAAATCATGGACAAAAAGAGGTCCAAATTCTTGAGAGACAAATCGGACTTTGACCAGAATAGGGCTTATAAGTGGAAACATCAGGGGAATCAAAGACGGGGTCATGTAACCAAAGCCCATGTCGGTGAGCCAGCGGCTCATGGCTCAACTTTTGAAAGACAATCGTCTAGTGATTTTTTATCCTCCACGGAAAGCGAGCCAGAAGGAGGGTCAGGACCAGGCGTGGTCGGAGGAGATACAAATCTCTTCACCCGGATCACCAGGAATGGAGGCTACAGGCCGGTTTATCACAACCAACGGAAGAAGAATCGCAAGTAACTTCTGAGACCACCGATGACGCCCGTGAGTATGATAACTCTACAGTAAATGATCCTTTACAAATTATAAATCTGTCTGAACATCAGCTAAGCCCTATTGAAATATCAGTACTTAGGAGAGGCTTGACTTTTTCACCATCACAGGTGATTGATAAATTCACCTTGATCAAAGACCTTTTTCTTTTTTGTAGAAAAATTATTCTACAAGTTTTACACAACCAATCAGGCCCTGCACCAACCTCCGATCAGATTGAACAAAGAGTTCTTCAGGACCTTCTGGATTTGCTACAAGATGAGGAGTCCGCTAGAGGTAGGCCACGATTTCCATATAGGAATAGATCAATGGTATGCCCCCCTCTGTCTACAGTGCCTGCAGTAAAGATCTTCTTTGATATGGTCAAACAGGACATTGAGGCATTGTCCAGTCGGCCTCATATTGGTGTCAATCTTACCAACCAAGAGCGTAAGGCGCTTTATGGCCTGCGAGATAATCAGGACTTTGTGATTAGAGAGGCGGATAAGGGGGGTAACATCATTTTATGGCCCCACCAGATGTATGTGGAGGAGGCTCGTAGACAGCTGGAGAATGTGCGCTTTTATCGTAGGCTGCCTTCGGATCCGACAGGGGTCTATTCCAGTAAACTGAGAGTACTGTTGGATAGAACTTTTGAACTAGGTATCATTAATGTGCATGAGCGGAACTTTATTTGGGTGGAACATTCTATCACGCCGACTTTTTATATGCTACCAAAAGTTCATAAATGCACTAGTAAGCCTCCTGGTCGCCCAATAGTCTCCAGTATTGGGAGTTTATGTGAAAAGGCATGTTCTTACATAGATTTCTTTCTACAGCCTTTGGTTACCACACTCCCTTCATATATCAGGGATTCCTCTCACTTCATCAGTATGCACAAAGGGGTTCGGCTGAATCCTGGGGACCTCCTGGTCACTTGCGACGTTGAGTCGTTATACTCTAATATTAATCATGATGACGGCATGCAAGCGGTTCTATTCTTTTTGGACCTACAGTTAAACTCCGATAGATTACATGATTCTTTTATTATTGATTTACTTGATTTTGCGTTAAGGCACAATTTTTTCTTATTTGACAGGGTATATTATTTACAGACATCGGGTGTGGCGATGGGGGCGCGATGTGCCCCCTCGTTCGCAAATCTTTTTTTAGGGTGGTGGGAGGCTACTATTGTTTTTGCTTCTGATTACTTTAGGAATAGGGTGCGACAGTGGTCACGTTTCATTGATGACGTTTTTTTCATTTGGTCAGGTTCATCTGAGGAACTGTGTCAGTTTATGGACCTTCTCAACAATAATTCTATCAATGTTTTTTTGACTTATCAATTCTCTTCTATTTCAGTCAATTTTCTGGATTTGGAGATAGGGTTTCAGGACGGCACACTCTCAACATGCCTTTACCGTAAGCCCACAGCAGCTAATGGACTTTTGGATTATCGGAGTTTTCACCCCAGGCACACGAAGGATGGAGTGCCGACTGGCCAATTCCTTAGAGCCAGGCGTAATTGCACTCGGGACGTGGATTTTAGGAGAGAGGCTCAGGATCTTACGAGCAGGTTTAAAACCAGGAATTATCCCAAGAAATGCATTTCTCGTGCATTCCAGAGGGCTAATCAACAGTCGCAGGATTCTCTATTGGTTGCGAGGGAAAGGAAATCGGATGGCCTTGTACGTTTTATTACGGGCTATCATACCCATTGGTCTGAGGTGAGTAGGATTCTCAATAATGATTGGAGAATTTTGACCTCTGACACGCAAACATCTCAAATCATTAGTACTCGGCCACTAATCACGGCCAGGAGGGCACCAAATTTTAAGGACATACTCACGCAGAGTCACTATAGAAGGCCAACACAGAGATTGAATCGCGGGGTAATCATGAGGGGGTCTTTTCCATGCGGTGACTGCAGCATTTGCCAGTTTATGCATCCTACGCGTGATGTTTTTTGTGACCCTGTTGATCACACACAGCATAAATTGAGGGCCTACATAAACTGCAAAACGACCAATGTTGTCTATGCCTTGATTTGTCCATGTCCTTGCATCTATGTAGGCCAGACCTCGCAAGAACTACGACGCAGGATTCAAAGTCATCTCTCTACCATCAACACGGCAGCAGTAGACAAACGGAAGGGCAAGACGCTCAGCACGGTTGCCTCTCACTTTCTTCTGCAACATGGGGGCAGCTGCGCTAACATCAAGATAATTGGCTTGGAACATATCAGGAGCTCGGGCAGAGGTGGTTCTCTACATAAAAGACTGTTACAAACTGAGTCACGATGGATTTATTCCCTCCATTCCACAGCACCTCAGGGGATCAATGAGGACCTGCTATTTACGGGTTTCCTGGGTTAAACTGTCCTCTTTGTGGGGTATGCTTTGGTATCTTTGTATATTGGAGATGCTTTCTATTTCCATCTAGGGGTCTGGATACTGGACTATATATCACTGGATGATAGATTATTGGGTCCATGCGTTTATGATTCAGTGGGTTCTCCACTGATATTAGTGGACATGATTAGAGCTGACAAGATATTCATCGTATCAGTCCCGACTCTAAGACAGCCAGCCCTATTTTATTTTATTTTATGTTTTGTATTTGTCAGTTATTGTGTTTTATTACTTTTTGTCAATATTCCATGTTTTTTGAGTTTTTGTTCAATATCTCAGGGTTGGTGTGTTTTTTTTTTTTTTTTTTTTTTTTTTTTTTTTTGGGGGGGTTTTTTGGTCCGTTGCTCTATCTGGGTGATATAACATCTATATGTCCCTCCACTATGACCCTAATAGCCCTGTGCCCTTGTTCTGGCTTTGCCTTCCCTGAAGAGGTTAATGCGGACCGCTGGCTCTCTTGCCGGGGTGTGCGCATTCTCCTCTTTGGTTCTGATGCGGACCGCTGGCTTTCCTGCCGGCGCGTGCGCATTTGATCCTTGTGGGCAGAGACGTCTGCCCACTTTGTATATGCTGGGTCCATTGCGCAGCTGCGTTCTGCTCTGATTTCCGGTCTTCTGGCTTCCGGTCCGCGGCGGTGCACACGCCGGCGTCTGGGGACAATTGCTGTCGATTATAAAAGGAGTGCACTTATGGAGGTAAGCATTTCCCCTGACGAAGCGGCTTTTTTCTGCCGCGATACGCGTTGGGCTCAGCTGCCTCCCGGGCCTGTGACACTGCTTGGTTGCCATTTTAACCCTCTCTATTGCAGGTGACTATTGGGTGCCTGGGTTATACTCTGTCTTGTCTGGGATATTTTTCCCTATGGTATTGCTCTGGGCTTTGGCCTCTATACAGAGGTGACCGGGGTGGCTTCATCTTTATTATGTCTTGATCTTGAATATGTGCCCACTTCCTGGTCAAATAGGGTTATGAAGGACCATTAGTGTATTATGTCTATTAGACTTTGATGTTCCTTATCTGTGGATGTACCTTTGCCCAGTAGCAGATTTTTGATTCTGTGCATTGTATCCCGATATATGTTTATTGTATATAATAATTCTCTACCATTTTGGCGCTATTTCTGCAGTATTTGCAGTATTGTCCAGGCCTTATATGTGGGTGGAGGTAGCTGTTATTTGTACTGATTTTAATTGTTTTTAATTATGCTTCCAATAAAGTTGTTCCTTTTTGATATGTAGTATTGGTGGTGTGCGAATATGTTCTAGTGGCTTCTTTTTTCTTTTTGCTTTAATACTATTTCAGCCACTTTGGTTCGCACCCCCATTTTGTTTATATTAGTATGTGGCATTAGAGTGCGCCAGCTTTTTTCTTGTTTCATGTTGTAGATTTTGAACATCTCTTTGATGTTCTTTCTTGCTTGGCAGCACCGGGTTTATTAGGACCAATTGTCTATATTAATTCCTTATTCTCATATATTTTGTTTTGTGCAGTGTTGGGCCAGACGGTGTCTGGCGTGTGCATCATGGACTGGGACACCAGAGAGGCCGCATGGAGGGCTTCGGCTTCCACGGCCTTCATGGATAATATACAGAGTGGCCCTGATTCGGACTTTATACGGGTTTCCTCTAAACTTATGGCGGCCCAGAAGCAGGGGATTAAATTATTATGGAACATCAGATGCTTGGAGGAATATCTCAAACTAAAATTGGTGCCCAGGGGCTTGAGGATTCCTATCTTCCCTGCCTGGGAGCCATCTGATAGCTTTCGGGCTACCTGGGAAGGAGGGCTTTTGCAGTGCTCGCAGATTTTGATCAATTTATTGGTGTCACATGATAGGGACCTGTTGGGTCAGGTGAAAATGGAGATCAAGAGTTTGGAAGGTGATCTCAGTAAGTTTGATGAAGTGTCGCAAATCCAGCCTTTTAAGGTTAAAATCAAAGAAGTTCTGGACAAATATGACCGAGAAATCATGGACAAAAAGAGGTCCAAATTCTTGAGAGACAAATCGGACTTTGACCAGAATAGGGCTTATAAGTGGAAACATCAGGGGAATCAAAGACGGGGTCATGTAACCAAAGCCCATGTCGGTGAGCCAGCGGCTCATGGCTCAACTTTTGAAAGACAATCGTCTAGTGATTTTTTATCCTCCACGGAAAGCGAGCCAGAAGGAGGGTCAGGACCAGGCGTGGTCGGAGGAGATACAAATCTCTTCACCCGGATCACCAGGAATGGAGGCTACAGGCCGGTTTATCACAACCAACGGAAGAAGAATCGCAAGTAACTTCTGAGACCACCGATGACGCCCGTGAGTATGATAACTCTACAGTAAATGATCCTTTACAAATTATAAATCTGTCTGAACATCAGCTAAGCCCTATTGAAATATCAGTACTTAGGAGAGGCTTGACTTTTTCACCATCACAGGTGATTGATAAATTCACCTTGATCAAAGACCTTTTTCTTTTTTGTAGAAAAATTATTCTACAAGTTTTACACAACCAATCAGGCCCTGCACCAACCTCCGATCAGATTGAACAAAGAGTTCTTCAGGACCTTCTGGATTTGCTACAAGATGAGGAGTCCGCTAGAGGTAGGCCACGATTTCCATATAGGAATAGATCAATGGTATGCCCCCCTCTGTCTACAGTGCCTGCAGTAAAGATCTTCTTTGATATGGTCAAACAGGACATTGAGGCATTGTCCAGTCGGCCTCATATTGGTGTCAATCTTACCAACCAAGAGCGTAAGGCGCTTTATGGCCTGCGAGATAATCAGGACTTTGTGATTAGAGAGGCGGATAAGGGGGGTAACATCATTTTATGGCCCCACCAGATGTATGTGGAGGAGGCTCGTAGACAGCTGGAGAATGTGCGCTTTTATCGTAGGCTGCCTTCGGATCCGACAGGGGTCTATTCCAGTAAACTGAGAGTACTGTTGGATAGAACTTTTGAACTAGGTATCATTAATGTGCATGAGCGGAACTTTATTTGGGTGGAACATTCTATCACGCCGACTTTTTATATGCTACCAAAAGTTCATAAATGCACTAGTAAGCCTCCTGGTCGCCCAATAGTCTCCAGTATTGGGAGTTTATGTGAAAAGGCATGTTCTTACATAGATTTCTTTCTACAGCCTTTGGTTACCACACTCCCTTCATATATCAGGGATTCCTCTCACTTCATCAGTATGCACAAAGGGGTTCGGCTGAATCCTGGGGACCTCCTGGTCACTTGCGACGTTGAGTCGTTATACTCTAATATTAATCATGATGACGGCATGCAAGCGGTTCTATTCTTTTTGGACCTACAGTTAAACTCCGATAGATTACATGATTCTTTTATTATTGATTTACTTGATTTTGCGTTAAGGCACAATTTTTTCTTATTTGACAGGGTATATTATTTACAGACATCGGGTGTGGCGATGGGGGCGCGATGTGCCCCCTCGTTCGCAAATCTTTTTTTAGGGTGGTGGGAGGCTACTATTGTTTTTGCTTCTGATTACTTTAGGAATAGGGTGCGACAGTGGTCACGTTTCATTGATGACGTTTTTTTCATTTGGTCAGGTTCATCTGAGGAACTGTGTCAGTTTATGGACCTTCTCAACAATAATTCTATCAATGTTTTTTTGACTTATCAATTCTCTTCTATTTCAGTCAATTTTCTGGATTTGGAGATAGGGTTTCAGGACGGCACACTCTCAACATGCCTTTACCGTAAGCCCACAGCAGCTAATGGACTTTTGGATTATCGGAGTTTTCACCCCAGGCACACGAAGGATGGAGTGCCGACTGGCCAATTCCTTAGAGCCAGGCGTAATTGCACTCGGGACGTGGATTTTAGGAGAGAGGCTCAGGATCTTACGAGCAGGTTTAAAACCAGGAATTATCCCAAGAAATGCATTTCTCGTGCATTCCAGAGGGCTAATCAACAGTCGCAGGATTCTCTATTGGTTGCGAGGGAAAGGAAATCGGATGGCCTTGTACGTTTTATTACGGGCTATCATACCCATTGGTCTGAGGTGAGTAGGATTCTCAATAATCATTGGAGAATTTTGACCTCTGACACGCAAACATCTCAAATCATTAGTACTCGGCCACTAATCACGGCCAGGAGGGCACCAAATTTTAAGGACATACTCACGCAGAGTCACTATAGAAGGCCAACACAGAGATTGAATCGCGGGGTAATCATGAGGGGGTCTTTTCCATGCGGTGACTGCAGCATTTGCCAGTTTATGCATCCTACGCGTGATGTTTTTTGTGACCCTGTTGATCACACACAGCATAAATTGAGGGCCTACATAAACTGCAAAACGACCAATGTTGTCTATGCCTTGATTTGTCCATGTCCTTGCATCTATGTAGGCCAGACCTCGCAAGAACTACGACGCAGGATTCAAAGTCATCTCTCTACCATCAACACGGCAGCAGTAGACAAACGGAAGGGCAAGACGCTCAGCACGGTTGCCTCTCACTTTCTTCTGCAACATGGGGGCAGCTGCGCTAACATCAAGATAATTGGCTTGGAACATATCAGGAGCTCGGGCAGAGGTGGTTCTCTACATAAAAGACTGTTACAAACTGAGTCACGATGGATTTATTCCCTCCATTCCACAGCACCTCAGGGGATCAATGAGGACCTGCTATTTACGGGTTTCCTGGGTTAAACTGTCCTCTTTGTGGGGTATGCTTTGGTATCTTTGTATATTGGAGATGCTTTCTATTTCCATCTAGGGGTCTGGATACTGGACTATATATCACTGGATGATAGATTATTGGGTCCATGCGTTTATGATTCAGTGGGTTCTCCACTGATATTAGTGGACATGATTAGAGCTGACAAGATATTCATCGTATCAGTCCCGACTCTGAGACAGCCAGCCCTATTTTATTTTATTTTATGTTTTGTATTTGTCAGTTATTGTGTTTTATTACTTTTTGTCAATATTCCATGTTTTTTGAGTTTTTGTTCAATATCTCAGGGTTGGTGTGTTTTTTTTTTTTTTTTTTTTTTTTTTTTGGGGGGGGTTTTTTGGTCCGTTGCTCTATCTGGGTGATATAACATCTATATGTCCCTCCACTATGACCCTAATAGCCCTGTGCCCTTGTTCTGGCTTTGCCTTCCCTGAAGAGGTTAATGCGGACCGCTGGCTCTCTTGCCGGGGTGTGCGCATTCTCCTCTTTGGTTCTGATGCGGACCGCTGGCTTTCCTGCCGGCGCGTGCGCATTTGATCCTTGTGGGCAGAGACGTCTGCCCACTTTGTATATGCTGGGTCCATTGCGCAGCTGCGTTCTGCTCTGATTTCCGGTCTTCTGGCTTCCGGTCCGCGGCGGTGCACACGCCGGCGTCTGGGGACAATTGCTGTCGATTATAAAAGGAGTGCACTTATGGAGGTAAGCATTTCCCCTGACGAAGCGGCTTTTTTCTGCCGCGATACGCGTTGGGCTCAGCTGCCTCCCGGGCCTGTGACACTGCTTGGTTGCCATTTTAACCCTCTCTATTGCAGGTGACTATTGGGTGCCTGGGTTATACTCTGTCTTGTCTGGGATATTTTTCCCTATGGTATTGCTCTGGGCTTTGGCCTCTATACAGAGGTGACCGGGGTGGCTTCATCTTTATTATGTCTTGATCTTGAATATGTGCCCACTTCCTGGTCAAATAGGGTTATGAAGGACCATTAGTGTATTATGTCTATTAGACTTTGATGTTCCTTATCTGTGGATGTACCCTTGCCCAGTAGCAGATTTTTGATTCTGTGCATTGTATCCCGATATATGTTTATTGTATATAATAATTCTCTACCATTTTGGCGCTATTTCTGCAGTATTTGCAGTATTGTCCAGGCCTTATATGTGGGTGGAGGTAGCTGTTATTTGTACTGATTTTAATTGTTTTTAATTATGCTTCCAATAAAGTTGTTCCTTTTTGATATGTAGTATTGGTGGTGTGCGAATATGTTCTAGTGGCTTCTTTTTTCTTTTTGCTTTAATACTATTTCAGCCACTTTGGTTCGCACCCCCATTTTGTTTATATTAGTATGTGGCATTAGAGTGCGCCAGCTTTTTTCTTGTTTCATGAACTAGAAATAAGGTGCAGCGGTCCCGACCACCAAGGTCTCCGAATGCTCCATAGGCCCATTCCGCATAGAAGAGACCGGCTAGCCGAGACCAGTCAATGGAGGCGCCCACCCTGTTGTACACCTCTGTGTTGAAGAGACAATGAAGCAGGAAGTGGTCCATGCTTTCCAGCAAGGTACCACAATGCTCCCGAGGACAATTCCTGTCCTCAGAGCTCCTACACTTCAGATTGTCCCTCACACACAGTTTCCCATGGAAGCACCGCCAAGCCAAGTCCCAAAACTTTGAGGGGATCCTGATAGAATTCAAAAGATGCAAACCCACCCCAAGATCCCGACTTGGGCAGTCCCTGAGCACCAGAGGCCTCTGGAAATGGGTCAACAGAACCCTATTGTCAAGGAGTTTCCTTGGCAGAGTCCTGATCTCCCACATTCCCAGACCACACCGACGAATTACCCTCAGAACCAAGGTAGCGTAAGCCGGAAGATGTCCATGCGTTGTGCGAGGATCCTTCACTTGCCCTCCTGTCTCCCATTCCTGGAAGAAAGGCTGAAACCATCCCCTACAGGAGAATACCCACGGAGGAGCCCTCTCTTTCCAGAGGTTTGCAATATTGATCTTAATGAAGGTATCCACAAGGAATACCACAGGGTTGACCATATCCAACCCTCCTAGTATTACGGAGAAGCGGGGTCAGTGGGTGCTCTTGTCCGCTGGCCCGGCTGTCTTTAGCAAGACTGCATGGACCACGGCTCATACCACTAAACGCCCGCGCTATCTCCCAGTGGGCAACACACTACACAGACAACACAGGGTTAAGGTGAAACAGGGCGGCAATACTTTATTAAAGCACACATCAATAAACAAAGCTTAACCCACTCAATGTACAGTCACTATTACAGACTTACACAGTATGTTAGATAGTATATCAGTGGGCAGTCTGTCTTTTTGACCCACCAGACATAAACACTTAAATTCACAAGCCAATATACAGATAAAAAAAACAGTTCTTTTGTTTATGCAAAAGCGTAGCTGTCTGGGTAATTAACATACAATCTGGTTTCTTCACACCCAACCCTCCTAGTCTCCTCCTACGGTAAGTAACCTCCCTCTTGACCAGGTTCAATCTATTCCCCCATAACAGTTGGAAGAACAAACAGTAGACCCGAGTCCAGAGAAATTCCGGCAAGATGCACACACTGCCCAGATAAATCAGTAAAGGGAGCAGGTAAGTTTTGATCAGGTTTACCCTTTCCCTTAGGGTCAAAGACCGACCATTCCATTGGTTCACCTTCTGAGTGGCGATCTCTAGCCTGCTGTCCCAATTTTGTTTGGGGTAATCCCCCTGGCCAAATTCGATGCCAAGGACTTTTGCAGAGATTTTGGGTCCTGGAAGGGTGTCCGGGAGATCAAAACCAGGATCTCCTCCTCCCAGCCAGAGACTCACACACTTATCCCGGTTGATCTTGGACCCGGATGCCTCCGAGTAGCGATCTACCTCTGACATCAGCCACCCTGCCTCCTCGTGAGAGGAAACAAACACAGTGACATCATCGGCATACGCCACCACCCTCAGAGTGGCTTCCGGTGCTGCCTGGTCCATCCCGATCCCGGCCAACGGTCCACGCTCCACCCTCCTAAGAAGAGGGTCAATCGCAAACACATACAGCAGCGGGCTCAAGGGACAACCCTGGCGAACACCGGACCCAACCTCAAAAGAGCTGCCAATCCAACCATTCACAATCGGGAAACTCTCTGCCCCACTGTACAAGGTCTTAAGCCAATCAACAAACCCCCCAGCAGGCCATATCTCAGAAGGACGGACCAGAGGTACTCATGATTAACCCGATCAAACGCTTTTGCCTGGTCCAGTGAAGCATGTGCCCCTTCCAGTGACCAGCCCTACCCTGCTCCAATGCCTTTCGGACACAGAGCACAGCACTAAATGTGCTGCGGCCTGGAACAGAGCAATGCTGGGCCTCCGAAAGGAGTCGGGGTGCAAATTTCACCAGCCGATTAAACAGCACCTTTACCAGAACCTTCCTGTCTGCATTGAGAAGCGCTATGGGATGCCAATTCTCAATGCAGGATGGGTCCTTACCCTTTGACAAGATGATCAGAACAGACCTCCTCATTGACTTTGGCAGAGTGCCCGAGGAAAGACACTCATTGAATACCTCAGTCAAGAGGGGAACCAAAACGTCCTTAAAGGTCTTATAGAATTCAGATGTCAAGCCCTTCAATCGCCAATTGAACTTCCTCTTCCCTGATCATTTCTGTCAAAACGTCAAGAGAGATGTCTACCCCTGGTTCGGGGACGACTTCAGCCAGGAAAGCCGACATCTCATCCCAATCAAGATCCCTCTTCCCCAAGAGGTGCGAGTAGAAGGATCTGACAACCTCCAGGTTTCCTGATCTGGAACGCCTCAGGGACCCCGCAGTGTCAACCAGTCCTGTAACCACTTTACTATTCACTGACATCTTGCAGTTTCTGTAAGGGTCGGGCAAGCGGTACTTCCCGTAATCCCTCTCAAAAACCAAAGATGCGTGTCTATCGTACTGACACCTCATAAGCAAAGATTTCACTCTGGAGATCTCCTCGCGCCTACCTCCAGTTGAGACAAGATGCTCGAGTTTCCTCCTCAGACCCTGATACAGGCGGTACCTGCTCAGACTCCTGAGGCTCGAGAGCTGGCGGAAGAATATCGCCACCCTTTCCTTGAACATCTCCCACCACTCTGACTTACTACTACAAAGATCCAGTAAGGGTACCTGGCTCTGAAGAAAATCCTCAAAGGACTGTCTTATCTCCGCTTCTTCCAAGAGAGACGAATTGAGCCTCCAAAAGCCTCTTCCCATCTGGAGGGTCTCTGTATCATTCAGAGAAAACAAAATTAAACAGTGGTCGGAGAACTCCACTTCAACAACAGACAGTGCTGAAGAGACAGCTTCCTCCTTTAAATAAAACCTATCTATTCTAGACCTACAATTACCTCTATGATAGGTGAACCCCTCGTGGCCTGGGGTGTGCCGAATGTGGATATCCACCAGGCGAGCCTCACTAGCTATACTATTAAGGGCGACGCTATCATAAGTCAGCTTGTCTCTGGGACCTCCTCTATCTGGGGGCCTCGTGACAGCATTGAAGTCCCCTCCAAAGACAACCTGCTGACTTGTAAAAAGGTAGGGCTTGATCCTCATAAAGAGACACTTCCGGTCCCACTTAGATTGGGGACCATAGATGTTAATGAGCCGGAGCTCTTGTCCCTTCATGAAGACATCTAAGATCAGGCACCTCCCCATTTCTAACTCAATAACCAGTCAGCATTCCACCGGTGCGGTAAAAAGGACCGCCACTCCGCTATACGGCTCGGCCGCAAGAGACCAATAGGAGGGCCCGGGTCTCCACTCCCTCTTAGCTTTAAACACGTCTGCCATGTTGGGCAGCCTGGTCTCTTGCAAAACGAAAATGTCAGCTTCAACCCGGCTGAGAAAATCAAAGGCTGCAAATCTAGCTGTATTTGACTTTATGCTGGCGACATTAATGGACGCCAGCATCAACGAAGTGGGTACCGCCATCATTGGTGATTGAGTTAGATGGCTTTATTCTTCCCACTCCCCTTATCCTTTGCCTCAGAGGAAGAATCCTTCCCCCTCTTTAATGACATGGAGGTATCCATTTCCACATGTTTTTTCTTTTTATCATCCTCTTCTCCGGACTCTGGGCCAGTCCCTCCCTCCAAGGATCTTACATTCCCAGAAGAAGGAGACTCGGCGCCCCCTGTGAACCCTGCCAAAGCCAGAACCTCACCCTCAGCTTCCTCCTCAGAGGAAGAGATGTTTTCAAGGGCTTGAAATCGGTTAGAAAGACCAACCAGAGGGGAGTCAATTTTTCCTTCCTTAGGTACCTTGGTCAGAGTGAGAGAAGATTTTTTATCTCCCTTCTTTCTCTTCTTTTTGGTGCCGAGCTTACGCTTGTCCTCTAGCCATTGCCTATTATCCTCATCCATACTTTCATAATGGGAGGACTCTGAGGCAGTGGCAATTTCCTGCCTGTGGATCCTCCTGACCTCCTCATCCAACTCATCATCCCTGGGGGCCTCAGCAGCAAGACTGGCGTCCAGGACAGGGGCAGCTCCAGTAGCCCGAGGCTCGCCCAGCTCCCTATCCTGTCTGCACTTGTCTAGACACCTTAGCTGGGCAGGTGTCTTTTTATTGCTTTTCTTCCTTGGCCCCTCAGCTCCTTCACCCCTGCTAGTCTCCTCCCCAGCAGAATCAGCCTCACGGCTTTCTCCCACCGTGGTCACGACTGCATTAGCGAAGGAGCGACGACAACGGCTGAATGGGTGACCTAACTCACCACACAGGTGGCACCTAATCTCCACACAAGATGCAGCAAGATGGCCAATATCCCCACACAATGAACACTTCTGCACAGTGCAGTTTGCGCTGAAGTGTGTTGGGTCGCCGCACCTGTGACAGAGCTTCGGTTGCCCCTGGTAGAAGACCAGGATACGATCCCTACCCAGGAAGGCAGATGATGGTATGTGGGCAACCGTGCCACCTGAACGCTTAAGTTTTACCATAAACCTCCAGGCTCCTGACCAGATACCAAACTCGTCACGGTCTTTCTTTGGCATTTCTACCACCTCTCCATACCGGCCAAGCCACGTCATGATGTCATAACAAGAAAGTGACTCGTTACAAGTCATCACGGTCACTTTCTTGACTTGGTTTTGGCGAGACACCACCTGAACGGTAAAGTCTCGTCAGCTGGGCTCATATTTTGCCAACTCATAGTTCGACCAGAAGAGCTCAAGCCCCTCTGGCCGAACAAAGCTGACATCAAACTCAGGTGTGGAATAGGGATGTATCAAGGCGTAGATGTCAATTGCCTTGAAGCCCATGCTCAGCAGGAGCTCCACAACTTTAGACCTTGGAGGACACGCATCACTGCCCCTCCACTGAAGACAGACCACATTCCTACGCACACTACCTGGCCCAGCTGTTGGGAGGGACCACACTGTATCCCCCCCTCTTTGCTCTCGGAAGGCCCCGAGGCCATGCCTCTCTATCCAGAAGGATAGATCAACCTCTCGACCCTCTACCATTAGTGATCTCTCCCCCCTGTTTAGAGCCTCCAGGAGACGCCGTTGCAACATGCTGTCCCCAGAGCTCAGAGACGAGGAGGATGCCCTATTTCCCCCCGGAGGTGACAGCGGCATAACTCCTGACAGGTGCTGCCACCACCGGGGGGGCAACCGGACCCGTGACCACATCCACACCAACAGCATCACCGTTACCCACCTCCATAACCCCCTAACCCTCTACCAAACCAGCAACCACACCACTAGACAAAGAGTTTTCCTCATCCATACCCACCACCACATTAACTCCTGCTGGACCAGTGACAACAGGGGGTGACATTTTGACCTCCGCATTATCGGGCACAAGGGGCTGAGTCTCCTCCACAGAACTAGAGGTGACCTCACCCCTGGTCTTACGTGTGCCCTCCGCATCATCAGATGATATTTTCCACTGCTTTACTGTTGATACCAGGCGCCGCTGATCTTTCACCACTGTGGGGCGCCGCTGATCCTTTATATCAGCATCTTGTTGACCAGCGGCGCCAACACAGAACAGGACTTTGGTGGGAGGACCGGAACGCCCAGCCCCAGCAACCCCCTCACACTGCCGCCGCTCAACTAAGTGATCAGCGGCAACAGCATTCAGGGACAACGAGGCTACCGGAGCTGCCCCCGACACCGAGCCACTCCCCCCTCCCACTTAGGAGCGCACCATAGTATCGTGGCCTGACCGTTCGCTCGCCGCCGGGCCGTCCTCACTGTCCAGCCTCTCGGCTGATGCACCTGCTGTTACATCCCCGCTACTACAAGCAGAGACGGAGCTCTGCGCCTCATTACGTTGCTTTGTAATCTCCCCGTGCCTTTGCACTGGATCCACAGCAGAAGCTTACCGCTTCCTGCAGCTTAGGTTTGATCTTCTTTACCTTTTTCTTCTGGCCCCAAGGTGCCTCATCTGGTAAATCATCACCAAGATGGAAGTTCTGAAGGCACACTGGGGACTCCAAGAGCTTGATCTCTGCCATTAGCGCCCCTCCCTGGCCGATGTCACTGACCTCCTCAGAGCCAGCAGAACTGCGACGAGATGTCATTGTCGCCTGTAGAGCAGGGACCTCGCTGCACGTGGCCTGTGAGTGACTAAGAGGGCTGCCAGGTGTGGCTTTCTGCTGGTCATCCTCCTCCTCCTCATCATCCACCTGGCTTTCAGGCTGCAGCCCCATCTGCCTTTGCTCTCTGTTGTCAGCCATTTCTCTGAATTGATCTTCATTAATAAGCTTTTCCTTAAATGGTCCACTTTTTTCTCTAATGAAAGCTTTTCTGACTTCAAGCTCATTGATGTCAACTTTCAGTCTCTTTACCTCCGCCTGGAGCTGATTCTTCCTCGGTTTGGAGGAACTTGCAGCTTTGTTGCTTGTGCAGCGCAGCTCCTCCCGGAGCCTCCTCAGTGTCTTACTCACCTCACGGAGGTGGCTCATGACCCGGGAGGCATAGGCTTCTTTCACACTAACATCGGGCTCGGCCCGTCGCAGTGCGTCGGGCCGAGGTTACCGACGCTAGCGTTGTAAGCGCCGCACAACGGGTGCAGCGGATGCAGATTTTCATTGCATCCGCTACCCCATTGTGAGGTGCGGGGAGGTGGGGGAGGAGTTCCGATTACATGTAGCGTTTTTTTGTGCCGACGGTCTGCCAAAGCACGACGCATCCATCGCACGAAGGATGCGACGTGTGGCAATCCGTCGCAATGCGTCGACAATACAAGTCTATGGGGAAAAAACGCATCCTGCAAGCACTTTTGCAGGATGCGTTTTTTCTGCAAAACGACGCATTGTGATAGATTGCAGTTAACGCTAGTGTGAAAGTAGCCATAGGTGGACACAGACTCCCGGGGTCTCTGCAGCGCCCAACCCTCCTCAATGAGGTCGGTCTCACCTCCGTGAGCACTCAGCTTTCCTCCGGAAGGACCGCCATCTTGCACATTAGCAGGCTTCTCCTCCATGGAAGCCTTGCGGCTTCTCTGGGTCTCTGCAGACCTGGGGGAAGTAGGAGCGACATTGCTGTGACTCCTGGTGGAGCGTCTCACCCCCGAATCCTCTGATCTGCAGGCTGGTTGCTGGTTCCTTCTGCCCCCCGCCAGCCTGGTCCGGGAAGCAGAAGCCTGGGACTTGGCTCCCTCACTCATCCCAGGAAAACCACTCCCTCCCTGGGTGGAGAGGTGGTGGTTCCCAGGAGCTCAGGAGCACACAGCAGGTTCAGCAGCGACCGCACCCACAATCAACACAATGAGCAGCAGCTGAGCAGAGCTGCACCCACTATCCTGCTGGTGCAATCACTGTGTACATACATTACATTACTGATCCTGAGTTACATCCTGTATTGTACTCCAGAGCTGCACTCACTATTCTGCTGGTGCAGTCACTGTGTACATACATTACATTACTGATCCTGAGTTACATCCTGTATTATACTCCAGAGCTGCACTCACTATTCTGCTGATGCAGTCACTGTGTACATACATTACATTACTGATCCTGAGTTACATCCTGTATTATACCCCAGAGCTGCACTCACTATTCTGCTGGTGCAGTCACTGTGTACATACATTACATTACTGATCCTGAGTTACATCCTGTATTATACTCCAGAGCTGCACTCACTATTCTGCTGATGCAGTCACTGTGTACATACATTACATTACTGATCCTGAGTTACATCCTGTATTATACCCCAGAGCTGCACTCACTATTCTGCTGGTGCAGTCACTGTGTACATACATTACATTACTGATCCTGAGTTACCTCCTGTATTATACTCCAGAGCTGCACTCACTATTCTGCTGGTGCAGTCACTGTGTACATACATTACATTACTGATCCTGAGTTACCTCCTGTATTATACTCCAGAGCTGCACTCACTATTCTGCTGGTGCAGTCACTGTGCACATACATTACATTACTGATCCTGAGTTACCTCCTGTATTATACCCCAGAGCTGCACTCACTATTCTGCTGGTGCAGTCACTGTGTACATACATTACATTACTGATCCTGAGTTACATCCTGTAGATCTTTTATTATAAAAATGAAAAACATAACAATAATAATAGCAGAAAACATAACAAAAATATTAGCCAGAAAATAATCAGTATACTTAACACTGGTCCAGCCGCTCATTCTCTCCTCTCACACATATTATACAGTATATACAGAATAAACTACTTTGACCTTCTGGTCCGGTCACCAAACAAAATAATAATAACAAATAAAATAAACAATGGCAAACAAAAACTATATACATGACCTTTTTATATTTTTTTTATTTATTTTTTTAGTTTTAAATAAAATAACTATACATTAGACAAATACTGTATATACAATACTAAGCTATCCTTTATTCCCAACCCCCCGCACTGACCTGAGAGCTGGCCCTGCGTCTCATGCCTCAGTCCATGTCCAATGTCCATAGGCCAGATCAGGCAGTGCTAGTTTTCCTCCAAACAACCCAGTGTCCCATAGACCCACAAGATAATCCCGCCTCCCCCCTTTTCCCACCACCCAACCTAACACCTACACCCAATTCTATATCCCTATATACAATATATACATTATATACAGCAGCACACACCACAATAATTACAAATCACGAAGCCCAAGTTCGGCGCCTGCAGCCCTACATCACTGTATAATGATCAAAGAAAAAATAAATCTACAGTGTCAGCAGCAGCCCACCACCAGGAAAGGAGATGACCAGACTAGGGCACACTAAAAGAAAAGCCCCTCCAGAGGAGAGCGGCCCTCCGTGCGCCCAGTCTCCCATACTCCAGAGAGCGCACCTTCACCAGATCACCCAGTATGGTCCTAAACACATCGTCCACTGGGAGGATTTTTCATAGCGTCGATACTAAGCACCGTGCGTTCCACGTGTGATACCTAACCACTGCGCTAACTAGAAATAAGGTGCAGCGGTCCCGACCACCAAGGTCTCCGAATGCTCCATAGGCCCATTCCGCATAGAAGAGACCGGCTAGCCGAGACCAGTCAATGGAGGCGCCCACCCTGTTGTACACCTCTGTGTTGAAGAGACAATGAAGCAGGAAGTGGTCCATGCTTTCCAGCAAGGTACCACAATGCTCCCGAGGACAATTCCTGTCCTCAGAGCTCCTACACTTCAGATTGTCCCTCACACACAGTTTCCCATGGAAGCACCGCCAAGCCAAGTCCCAAAACTTTGAGGGGATCCTGATAGAATTCAAAAGATGCAAACCCACCCCAAGATCCCGACTTGGGCAGTCCCTGAGCACCAGAGGCCTCTGGAAATGGGTCAACAGAACCCTATTGTCAAGGAGTTTCCTTGGCAGAGTCCTGATCTCCCACATTCCCAGACCACACCGACGAATTACCCTCAGAACCAAGGTAGCGTAAGCCGGAAGATGTCCATGCGTTGTGCGAGGATCCTTCACTTGCCCTCCTGTCTCCCATTCCTGGAAGAAAGGCTGAAACCATCCCCTACAGGAGAATACCCACGGAGGAGCCCTCTCTTTCCAGAGGTTTGCAATATTGATCTTAATGAAGGTATCCGCAAGGAATACCACAGGGTTGACCATATCCAACCCTCCTAGTATTACGGAGAAGCGGGGTCAGTGGGTGCTCTTGTCCGCTGGCCCGGCTGTCTTTAGCAAGACTGCATGGACCACGGCTCATACCACTAAACGCCCGCGCTATCTCCCAGTGGGCAACACACTACACAGACAACACAGGGTTAAGGTGAAACAGGGCGGCAATACTTTATTAAAGCACACATCAATAAACAAAGCTTAACCCACTCAATGTACAGTCACTATTACAGACTAAAGGTACCTTCACACATAACGATATTGTTAACGATATCGTTGCTATTTGTGACATAGCAACGATATCGTTAATGAAATCGTTCTGTGTGACAGCGACCAACGATCAGGCCCCTGCTGGGAGATCGTTGGTCGCTGAGGAAAGTCCAGAACTTTATTTCGTCGCTGGACTCCCTGGAGACATCGCTGGATCGGCGTGTGTGACACCGATCCAGCGATGTCTTCACTGGTAACCAGGGTAAACATCGGGTAACTAAGCGCAGGGCCGCGCTTAGTAACCCGATGTTTACCCTGGTTACCATGCTAAAAGTAAAAAAAAACAAACACTACATACTTACCTACAGCCGTCTGTCCTCCAGCGCTGTGCTCTGCTCTCCTCCTGTACTGGCTGTGAGCCGGAAAGCAGAGCGGTGACGTCACCGCTCTGCTTTCCGGCTCCCAGACAGTACAAGAGGAGAGCAGAGAAGCAGAGCACAGCGCTGGAGGACAGCCGGCTGTAGGTAAGTATGTAGTGTTTGTTTTTTTTTTACTTTTAGCATGGTAACCAGGGTAAACATCGGGTTACTAAGCGCGGCCCTGCGCTTAGTTACCCGATGTTTACCCTGGTTACCGGCATCGTTGGTCGCTGGAGAGCGGTCTGTGTGACAGCTCTCCAGCGACCAAACAGCGACGCTGCAGCGATCCGGATCGTTGTCGGTATCGCTGCAGCGTCGCTAAATGTGAAGGGGCCTTTACACAGTATGTTAGATAGTATATCAGTGGGCAGTCTGTCTTTTTGACCCACCAGACATAAAGACTTAAATTCACAAGCCAATATACAGATAAAAAAACAGTTCTTTTGTTTATGCAAAAGCGTAGCTGTCTGGGTAATTAACATACAATCTGGTTTCTTCACACCCAACCCTCCTAGTCTCCTCCTACGGTAAGTAACCTCCCTCTTGACCAGGTTCAATCTATTCCCCCATAACAGTTGGAAGAACAAACTGTAGACCCGAGTCCAGAGAAATTCCGGCAAGATGCACACACTGCCCAGATAAATCAGTAAAGGGAGCAGGTAAGTTTTGATCAGGTTTACCCTTTCCCTTAGGGTCAAAGACCGACCATTCCATTGGTTCACCTTCTGAGTGGCGATCTCTAGCCTGCTGTCCCAATTTTGTTTGGGGTAATCCCCCTGGCCAAATTCGATGCCAAGGACTTTTGCAGAGATTTTGGGTCCTGGAAGGGTGTCCGGGAGATCAAAACCAGGATCTCCTCCTCCCAGCCAGAGACTCACACACTTATCCCGGTTGATCTTGGACCCGGATGCCTCCGAGTAGCGATCTACCTCTGACATCAGCCACCCTGCCTCCTCGTGAGAGGAAACAAACACAGTGACATCATCGGCATACGCCACCACCCTCAGAGTGGCTTCCGGTGCTGCCTGGTCCATCCCGATCCCGGCCAACGGTCCACGCTCCACCCTCCTAAGAAGAGGGTCAATCGCAAACACGTACAGCAGCGGGCTCAAGGGACAACCCTGGCGAACACCGGACCCAACCTCAAAAGAGCTGCCAATCCAACCATTCACAATCGGGAAACTCTCTGCCCCACTGTACAAGGTCTTAAGCCAATCAACAAACCCCCCAGCAGGCCATATCTCAGAAGGACGGACCAGAGGTACTCATGATTAACCCGATCAAACGCTTTTGCCTGGTCCAGTGACAGCATGTGCCCCTTCCAGTGACCAGCCCTACCCTGCTCCAACGCCTCTCGGACACAGAGCACAGCACTAAATGTGCTGCGGCCTGGAACAGAGCAATGCTGGGCCTCCGAAAGGAGTCGGGGTGCAAATTTCACCAGCCGATTAAACAGCACCTTTACCAGAACCTTCCTGTCTGCATTGAGAAGCGCTATGGGATGCCAATTCTCAATGCAGGATGGGTCCTTACCCTTTGACAAGATGATCAGAACAGACCTCCTCATTGACTTTGGCAGAGTGCCCGAGGAAAGACACTCATTGAATACCTCAGTCAAGAGGGGAACCAAAACGTCCTTAAAGGTCTTATAGAATTCAGATGTTAAGCCATCTGGACCAGGCGATTTTTGGGGGGCAAGCCCTTCAATCGCCAATTGAACTTCCTCTTCCCTGATCATTTCTGTCAAAACGTCAAGAGAGGGGTCTACCCCTGGTTCGGGGACGACTTCAGCCAGGAAAGCCGACATCTCATCCCAATCAAGATCCCTCTTCCCCAAGAGGTGCGAGTAGAAGGATCTGACAACCTCCAGGTTTCCTGATCTGGAACGCCTCAGGGACCCCGCAGTGTCAACCAGTCCTGTAACCACTTTACTATTCACTGACATCTTGCAGTTTCTGTAAGGGTCGGGCGAGCGGTACTTCCCGTAATCCCTCTCAAAAACCAAAGATGCGTGTCTATCGTACTGACACCTCATAAGCAAAGATTTCACTCTGGAGATCTCCTCGCGCCTACCTCCAGTTGAGACAAGATGCTCGAGTTTCCTCCTCAGACCCTGATACAGGCGGTACCTGCTCAGACTCCTGAGGCTCGAGAGCTGGCGGAAGAATATCGCCACCCTTTCCTTGAACATCTCCCACCACTCTGACTTACTACTACAAAGATCCAGTAAGGGTACCTGGCTCTGAAGAAAATCCTCAAAGGACTGTCTTATCTCCGCTTCTTCCAAGAGAGACGAATTGAGCCTCCAAAAGCCTCTTCCCATCTGGAGGGTCTCTGTATCATTCAGAGAAAACAAAATTAAACAGTGGTCGGAGAACTCCACTTCAACAACAGACAGTGCTGAAGAGACAGCTTCCTCCTTTAAATAAAACCTATCTATTCTAGACCTACAATTACCTCTATGATAGGTGAACCCCTCGTGGCCTGGGGTGTACCGAATGTGGATATCCACCAGGCGAGCCTCACTAGCTATACTATTAAGGGCGACGCTATCATAAGTCAGCTTGTCTCTGGGACCTCCTCTATCTGGGGGCCTCGTGACAGCATTGAAGTCCCCTCCAAAGACAACCTGCTGACTTGTAAAAAGGTAGGGCTTGATCCTCATAAAGAGACACTTCCGGTCCCACTTAGATTGGGGACCATAGATGTTAATGAGCCGGAGCTCTTGTCCCTTCATGAAGACATCTAAGATCAGGCACCTCCCCATTTCTAACTCAATAACCAGTCAGCATTCCACCGGTGCGGTAAAAAGGACCGCCACTCCGCTATACGGCTCGGCCGCAAGAGACCAATAGGAGGGCCCGGGTCTCCACTCCCTCTTAGCTTTAAACACGTCTGCCATGTTGGGCAGCCTGGTCTCTTGCAAAACGAAAATGTCAGCTTCAACCCGGCTGAGAAAATCAAAGGCCGCAAATCTAGCTGTATTTGACTTTATGCTGGCGACATTAATGGACGCCAGCATCAACGAAGTGGGTACCGCCATCATTGGTGATTGAGTTAGATGGCTTTATTCTTCCCACTCCCCTTATCCTTTGCCTCAGAGGAAGAATCCTTCCCCCTCTTTAATGACATGGAGGTATCCATTTCCACATGTTTTTTCTTTTTATCATCCTCTTCTCCGGACTCTGGGCCAGTCCCTCCCTCCAAGGATCTTACATTCCCAGAAGAAGGAGACTCGGCGCCCCCTGTGAACCCTGCCAAAGCCAGAACCTCACCCTCAGCTTCCTCCTCAGAGACCAACCAGAGGGGAGTCAATTTTTCCTTCCTTAGGTACCTTGGTCAGAGTGAGAGAAGATTTTTTATCTCCCTTCTTTCTCTTCTTTTTGGTGCCGAGCTTACGCTTGTCCTCTAGCCATTGCCTATTATCCTCATCCATACTTTCATAATGGGAGGACTCTGAGGCAGTGGCAATTTCCTGCCTGTGGATCCTCCTGACCTCCTCATCCAACTCATCATCCCTGGGGGCCTCAGCAGCAAGACTGGCGTCCAGGACAGGGGCAGCTCCAGTAGCCCGAGGCTCGCCCAGCTCCCTATCCTGTCTGCACTTGTCTAGACACCTTAGCTGGGCAGGTGTCTTTTTATTGCTTTTCTTCCTTGGCCCCTCAGCTCCTTCACCCCTGCTAGTCTCCTCCCCAGCAGAATCAGCCTCACGGCTTTCTCCCACCGTGGTCACGACTGCATTAGCGAAGGAGCGACGACAACGGCTGAATGGGTGACCTAACTCACCACACAGGTGGCACCTAATCTCCACACAAGATGCAGCAAGATGGCCAATATCCCCACACAATGAACACTTCTGCACAGTGCAGTTTGCGCTGAAGTGTGTTGGGTCGCCGCACCTGTGACAGAGCTTCGGTTGCCCCTGGTAGAAGACCAGGATACGATCCCTACCCAGGAAGGCAGATGATGGTATGTGGGCAACCGTGCCACCTGAACGCTTAAGTTTTACCATAAACCTCCAGGCTCCTGACCAGATACCAAACTCGTCACGGTCTTTCTTTGGCATTTCTACCACCTCTCCATACCGGCCAAGCCACGTCATGATGTCATAACAAGAAAGTGACTCGTTACAAGTCATCACGGTCACTTTCTTGACTTGGTTTTGGCGAGACACCACCTGAACGGTAAAGTCTCGTCAGCTGGGCTCATATTTTGCCAACTCATAGTTCGACCAGAAGAGCTCAAGCCCCTCTGGCCAAACAAAGCTGACATCAAACTCAGGTGTGGAATAGGGATGTATCAAGGCGTAGATGTCAATTGCCTTGAAGCCCATGCTCAGCAGGAGCTCCACAACTTTAGACCTTGGAGGACACGCATCACTGCCCCTCCACTGAAGACAGACCACATTCCTACGCACACTACCTGGCCCAGCTGTTGGGAGGGACCACACTGTATCCCCCCCTCTTTGCTCTCGGAAGGCCCCGAGGCCATGCCTCTCTATCCAGAAGGATAGATCAACCTCTCGACCCTCTACCATTAGTGATCTCTCCCCCCTGTTTAGAGCCTCCAGGAGACGCCGTTGCAACATGCTGTCCCCAGAGCTCAGAGACGAGGAGGATGCCCTATTTCCCCCCGGAGGTGACAGCGGCATAACTCCTGACAGGTGCTGCCACCACCGGGGGGGCAACCGGACCCGTGACCACATCCACACCAACAGCATCACCGTTACCCACCTCCATAACCCCCTAACCCTCTACCAAACCAGCAACCACACCACTAGACAAAGAGTTTTCCTCATCCATACCCACCACCACATTAACTCCTGCTGGACCAGTGACAACAGGGGGTGACATTTTGACCTCCGCATTATCGGGCACAAGGGGCTGAGTCTCCTCCACAGAACTAGAGGTGACCTCACCCCTGGTCTTACGTGTGCCCTCCGCATCATCAGATGATATTTTCCACTGCTTTACTGTTGATACCAGGTGCCGCTGATCTTTCACCACTGTGGGGCGCCGCTGATCCTTTATATCAGCATCTTGTTGACCAGCGGCGCCAACACAGAACAGGACTTTGGTGGGAGGACCGGAACGCCCAGCCCCAGCAACCCCCTCACACTGCCGCCGCTCAACTAAGTGATCAGCGGCAACAGCATTCAGGGACAACGAGGCTACCGGAGCTGCCCCCGACACCGAGCCACTCCCCCCTCCCACTTAGGAGCGCACCATAGTATCGTGGCCTGACCGTTCGCTCGCCGCCGGGCCGTCCTCACTGTCCAGCCTCTCGGCTGATGCACCTGCTGTTACATCCCCGCTACTACAAGCAGAGACGGAGCTCTGCGCCTCATTACGTTGCTTTGTAATCTCCCCGTGCCTTTGCACTGGATCCACAGCAGAAGCTTACCGCTTCCTGCAGCTTAGGTTTGATCTTCTTTACCTTTTTCTTCTGGCCCCAAGGTGCCTCATCTGGTAAATCATCACCAAGATGGAAGTTCTGAAGGCACACTGGGGACTCCAAGAGCTTGATCTCTGCCATTAGCGCCCCTCCCTGGCCGATGTCACTGACCTCCTCAGAGCCAGCAGAACTGCGACGAGATGTCATTGTCGCCTGTAGAGCAGGGACCTCGCTGCACGTGGCCTGTGAGTGACTAAGAGGGCTGCCAGGTGCGGCTTTCTGCTGGTCATCCTCCTCCTCCTCATCATCCACCTGGCTTTCAGGCTGCAGCCCCATCTGCCTTTGCTCTCTGTTGTCAGCCATTTCTCTGAATTGATCTTCATTAATAAGCTTTTCCTTAAATGGTCCACTTTTTTCTCTAATGAAAGCTTTTCTGACTTCAAGCTCATTGATGTCAACTTTCAGTCTCTTTACCTCCGCCTGGAGCTGATTCTTCCTCGGTTTGGAGGAACTTGCAGCTTTGTTGCTTGTGCAGCGCAGCTCCTCCCGGAGCCTCCTCAGTGTCTTACTCACCTCACGGAGGTGGCTCATGACCCGGGAGGCATAGGCTTCTTTCACACTAACGTCGGGCTCGGCCCGTCGCAGTGCGTCGGGCCGAGGTTACCGACGCTAGCGTTGTAAGCGCCGCACAACGGGTGCAGCGGATGCAGATTTTCATTGCATCCGCTACCCCATTGTGAGGTGCGGGGAGGTGGGGGAGGAGTTCCGATTACATGTAGCGTTTTTTTGTGCCGACGGTCTGCCAAAGCACGACGCATCCATCGCACGACGGATGCGACGTGTGGCAATCCGTCGCAATGCGTCGACAATACAAGTCTATGGGGAAAAAACGCATCCTGCAAGCACTTTTGCAGGATGCGTTTTTTCTGCAAAACGACGCATTGTGACAGATTGCAGTTAACGCTAGTGTGAAAGTAGCCATAGGTGGACACAGACTCCCGGGGTCTCTGCAGCGCACAACCCTCCTCAATGAGGTCGGTCTCACCTCCGTGAGCACTCAGCTTTCCTCCGGAAGGACCGCCATCTTGCACGTTAGCAGGCTTCTCCTCCATGGAAGCCTTGCGGCTTCTCTGGGTCTCTGCAGACCTGGGGGAAGTAGGAGCAACATTGCTGTGACTCCTGGTGGAGCGTCTCACCCCCGAATCCTCTGATCTGCAGGCTGGTTGCTGGTTCCTTCTGCCCCCCGCCAGCCTGGTCCGGGAAGCAGAAGCCTGGGACTTGGCTCCCTCACTCATCCCAGGAAAACCACTCCCTCCCTGGGTGGAGAGGTGGTGGTTCCCAGGAGCTCAGGAGCACACAGCAGGTTCAGCAGCGACCGCACCCACAATCAACACAATGAGCAGCAGCTGAGCAGAGCTGCACCCACTATCCTGCTGGTGCAATCACTGTGTACATACATTACATTACTGATCCTGAGTTACATCCTGTATTGTACTCCAGAGCTGCACTCACTATTCTGCTGGTGCAGTCACTGTGTACATACATTACATTACTGATCCTGAGTTACATCCTGTATTATACTCCAGAGCTGCACTCACTATTCTGCTGGTGCAGTCACTGTGTACATACATTACATTACTGATCCTGAGATACATCCTGTATTATACTCCAGAGCTGCACTCACTATTCTGCTGGTGCAGTCACTGTGTATATACATTACATTACTGATCCTGGGTTGCATCCTGTATTATACTCCAGAGCTGCACTCACTATTCTGCTAGTGCAGTCACTGTGTACATACATTACATTACTGATCCTGGGTTACATCCTGTATTATACTCCAGAGCTGCACTCACTATTCTGCTGGTGCAGTCACTGTGTACATACATTACATTACTGATCCTGGGTTACATCCTGTATTATACTCCAGAGCTGCACTCACTATTCTGCTGGTGCAGTCACTGTGTACATATATTACATTACTGATCCTGAGTTACCTCCTGTATTATACCCCAGAGCTGCACTCACTATTCTGCTGGTGCAGTCACTGTGTACATACATCACATTACTGATCCTAAGTTACATCCTGTATTATACTCCATAGCTGCACTCACTATTCTGCTAGTGCAGTCACTGTGTACATACATTATATTACTGATCCTGGGTTACATCCTGTATTATACTCCAGAGCTGCACTCACTATTCTGCTGGTGCAGTCACTGTGTACATACATTACATTACTGATCCTGAGTTACCTCCTGTATTATACTCCAGAGCTGCACTCACTATTCTGCTAGTGCAGTCACTGTGTACATACATTACATTACTGATCCTGGGTTACATCCTGTATTATACTCCAGAGCTGCACTCACCATTCTGCTGGTGCAGTCACTGTGTACACACATTACGTTACTGATCCTGAGTTACATCCTGTATTATACCCCAGAGCTGCACTCACTATTCTGCTGGTGCAGTCACTGTGTACATACATTACATTACTGATCCTGAGTTACCTCCTGTATTATACCCCAGAGCTGCACTCACTATTCTGCTGGTGCAGTCACTGTGTACATACATTACATTACTGATCCTGAGTTACATCCTGTACTATTATCCAAGATAGATAAAGCTACGGAGATGCAGAAGTTCCTCGTTTTTCTATATTTGTCAGTTATTTACAATGTTCTTTATTGATATTTTACTGTACAGATAATTTTCGGGGTCTCGCAGACCTCACAATTTACATGAGAGAAGAATATTCAGGGGGAGCCCGTATGCGGGAGTCCATGTCTATGAGCGAGTCCCAGGCAAAGACGAGGATGAGACATAAGCTTCACGATGTTGGTTCCACCATACTCGCTGGCCACATCTTCTGTCGCCTCCTTTATGTCCGCATTCTTCCTGCCCTCCCGATGTCATGCTATTATCTGCTGTTATCAGCTCTGTGGTCTCTGCTCCTCCTCACATCATGTCCATAAATGTTATCTCACAGGAAAATATAATGGTGAGAGCACGGGAATAAATGTCCCATTATATGAGGAGTCAGACATACATCCTAATGAGGAGGAGAAGCTAATCTTCATATTGTCCCTGAGGGGCCCTGAAACCAGAGACAAAGAGACAGAGGCGCCATTATCATCCCAATCATCACTCGTATGATCATTAGTGCACCATGTCCAGTGGTTTAGTATCCCAGTCCCTGGTGTTTAGTGTTTTAGTTCCCCAGTCCCTGGTGTCCAGTGGTTTATTTCCTAAGTGCCTGGTTTCCAGTGGTTTAGTTCCCCAGTCCCTGGTGTCCAGTGGTTTAGTTCCCCAGTCCCTGGTGTCCAGTGGTTTAGTTCCCCAGTCCCTGGTGTCCAGTGGTTTAGTTCCCCAGTCCCTGGTGTACAGTGGTTTATTTCCTAAGTGCCTGGTTTCCAGTGGTTTAGTTCCCCAGTCCCTGGTGTCCAGTGGTTTATTTCCTAAGTACCTGGTTTCCAGTGGTTTAGTTCCCCAGTCCCTGGTGTCCAGTTGTTTAGTTCCCCAGTCCCTGGTGTCCAGTGGTTTATTTCCTAAGTGCCTGGTTTCCAGTGGTTTAGTTCCCCAGTCCCTGGTGTCCAGTGGTTTATTTCCTAAGTGCCTGGTTTCCAGTGGTTTAGTTCCCCAGTCCCTGGTGTCCAGTGGTTTAGTTCCCCAGTCCCTGGTGTCCAGTGGTTTAGTTCCCCAGTCCCTGGTGTCCAGTGGTTTAGTTCCCCAGTCCCTGGTGTCCAGTGGTTTAGTTCCCCAGTCCCTGGTGTCCAGTGGTTTATTTCCTAAGTGCCTGGTTTCCAGTGGTTTAGTTCCCCAGTCCCTGGTGTCCAGTGGTTTATTTCCTAAGTGCCTGGTTTCCAGTGGTTTAGTTCCCCAGTCCCTGGTGTCCAGTGGTTTAGTTCCCCAGTCCCTGGTGTCCAGTGGTTTATTTCCTAAGTGCCTGGTTTCCAGTGGTTTAGTTCCCCAGTCCCTGGTGTCCAGTGGTTTATTTCCTAAGTGCCTGGTTTCCAGTGGTTTAGTTCCCCAGTCCCTGGTGTCCAGTGGTTTAGTTCCCCAGTCCCTGGTGTCCAGTGGTTTATTTCCTAAGTGCCTGGTTTCCAGTGGTTTAGTTCCCCAGTCCCTGGTGTCCAGTGGTTTATTTCCTAAGTGCCTGGTTTCCAGTGGTTTAGTTCCCCAGTCCCTGGTGTCCAGTGGTTTAGTTCCCCAGTCCCTGGTGTCCAGTGGTTTAGTTCCCCAGTCCCCGGTGTCCAGTGGTTTAGTTCCCCAGTCCCCGGTGTCCAGTGGTTTAGTTCCCCAGTCCCTGGTGTCCAGTGGTTTAGTTCCCCAGTCCGCGGTGTCCAGTGGTTTAGTGTCCCAGTCCCTGGTGTCCAGTGGTTTATTTCCTAAGTGCCTGGTTTCCAGTGGTTTAGTTCCCCAGTCCCTGGTGTCCAGTGGTTTAGTTCCTAATTCCCTGGTGTACTGTGGTTTATTTCCCCATTCCCTGGTGTCCAGTGGTTCAGTTCCCCAGTCCCTAGTGTCCAGAGGTTCAGTTCCCTGGTCCCTGGTGTCCAGTGGTTTATTTCCCCATTCCCTGGTGTCCAGAGGTTCAGTTCCCTGGTCCCTGGTGTCCAGTGTTTCAGTTCCCCAGCCCCTGGTGTCCAGTAGATTAGTTCCCCAGTCCCTGGTGTCCTTCTCCTCCTCCATCCCAGGAGGGGTCTCACCTCTGGAAGCTGTAGCCTCCTACAACGTGGATGTCTGTCAGTTCGGCACACGCCTCGCGACGCTCTTTTTTCACTTTTTCCTACAAAGACACAAATTAACCAAACTCAGTTCATTCTATTCATGTGCAAATTACAACCCCTGGCAAAAATTATGGAATCACCAACCTTGGAGGATGTTCATTCAGTTGTTTATTTATTTATTTGTTTTAAAAAAAGCAGATCGCAGACACGGCACAAAACTAAAGTAATTTCAAATGGCAACTTTCTGGCTTTAAGAAACACTAAAAGAAATCAAGAAAAAAAAATGTATTACTTTTTAGAACAACGAAAGGGGAAAACGTATGGACTCACTCAATTATGTGGGAAAAAATTATGGAATCACCCACTAAATTTCAATTGCCAAAAATAACACCTGCATCAAATTAGATCTGCTCGTTAGTCTGCATCTAAAAAGGAGCGATCACACCTTGGAGAGCTGTTGCACAAAGTGGACTGACATGAATCATGGCTCCAACACGAGAGATGTCAATTGAAACAAAGGAGAGGATTATCAAACTCTTAGAAGAGGGTAAATCATCACGCAATTTTGCAAGAGATGTTGGTTGTTCACAGTCAACTGTGTCTAAAATCTGGACCAAATACAAACAACATGGGAAGGTTGTTAAAGGCAAACATACTGGTAGACCAAGGAAGACATCAAAGTGTCAAGACCGGAAACTTAAAGCAATATGTCTCCAAAACAGGAAATGCACAACAAAACAAATGAGGAACGAATGGGTAAAAAACGGTAGTCAATGTCTGTGACCGAACTGTAAGAAACCGCCTAAAGGAAGTGGGATTTACATACAGAAAAGATAAACGAAAGCCATAATTAACACCTAAACAGAAAAAACAAGGTTACAATGGGCTAAAGAAAAGCAATCGTGGACTGTGGATGACTGGATGAAAGTCAAATTCAGTGATGAATCGCGAATCTGCATTGGGCAAGGGGATGATGCTGGAACGTTTGTTTGGTGCCGTTCCGATGAGATTTATAAAGATGACTGCCTGACGAGAACATGCAAATTTCCACAGTCATTGATGATATGGGGCTGCATGTCAGGTAAAGGCACTGGGGAGATGGCTGTCATTACATCTTCAATAAAGTTTATGTTGATATTTTGGACACTTTTCTTATCCCATCAATTGAAAGGATGTTTGGGGATGATGAAATCATTTTTCAAGATGATAATGCATCCTGCCATAGAGCAAAAACTGTGAAAACATTCCTTGAAAAAAGACACACAAGGTCAATGTCATGGCTGCAAATAGTCCGGATCTCAATACAATTGAAAATCTTTTGTGGAAGTTGCAGAAAATGGTCGATGACAAGAATCCAACCTGCAAAGCTGATCTGGGGACAGCAATCAGAGAAAGATGGAGCCAGATTGATGAAGATGAAGAGTCCTGTGTGACCCTCATTAAGTCCAGGCCTCAGAGACTGCAGGATGCCTATAATAAAAGCCAGAGGTGGCGCAACAAAATACCAGTGATGTGTTTGAGGGTTCGTTTGTTTGTTTTTCACGATTCCATCATTTTTCCCACATAATTGAGTGAGTCCATAAGTTTTCCCCTCTGCTTGTTCTAAAAAAGTAACTATTACTGACTGCCACATTATTTGTTCTTGATTTCTTTTAGTGTTTCTTAAAGCCAGAAAGTTGCCATTAGAAATGACTTTAGTTTTGTTCCGTGTCTGTGATCTGCTTTTTTCTACAAAATTAAACAACTGAATGAACATCCTCCAAGGTCGGTGATTCCATAATTTTTGCCAGGGGTTGTAGTTGTCAGATTATCAGGTATTTTGGATTATCAGATGTCATAGAAAGTGCTGTGCTTTAGATCGGTCCTGATGGAGTTTCTGGATTATCAGAAGCTGGAGTGAAGAACTCGCACTTGTCAGGATTTGTGTGGCCAGTGTGTAGATTAGGGTCACAGTCGCTCACCTTGTTAGCACGACCTTGGCGCACGCACTTCTGATATCCCGTCTTTAGTAGATTCCCGCTGGGATTAAATAGGAAGCATCCGAGGCAGTTGTACGTCTTCTGATGAGACACAATGTACAATGTATATAGGTACGTGGATGGAGACCACCCGCCTCTATGTATTTATTTTTGAATGTACATATAAAATACACATATATCCACTCACATGTATACGGCTACAAACACAGAGACAACCGTACACTGAGCGTTCAGCTGCATAGAAATACATACAGCCGCACGCTCCGGTCCCTTGTGCCGGCGGCAGTGCCGGGACTTGATGCGAGAGACTTGTGCAAGTTTCTCGCATTCAACTCGCAAGTGTGACCCCGGCCTTAGGCTAATGTCTGAATTCCTGTGTGAATGTGGACCCCTCTATCAGTCAATTCTGCATTTATGGGGAGGTAGAAACCTGCCGTAATTAAAATCACCACATGGTGGAGGGCGGAGTGCTCAGTCAGTAAGCTAACTAGCAAATAACGAAAAATTGACTGGCACATCCAAGATAGTCTGGATAGGTGCATACCGGGAGCAGCCACCTCCATATACAATATATATACACTCAATAGCACAAATACAGTACACATATATACACACTTACAGTACACACACTCACATACAGTACACACACTCAAACATACAGTATACACACACATACAGTACATATACTTGCATACACACATACAGTACACACACTCACTCACAGTACACACTCACACACACATACAGTACATACACTCAAATATACCCACATACAATGAACACACTCACACTCACATGCAGTACACACACTCACATATACCCACATACAGTACACATAAACAGTAGACACACTCACATACAAACATACAGTATATACAGTACACTCACATATACACACACATACATTGCACAAAGACATATATAGATACACTCACATTTACACATATACAATCGGTGTGCAGCCTGTGTCTGGTGTGCGGCCAATGTGTGTGTCCTGTGTCCGGCGTGTGCGGTCTGTGTCCAGCGTGTCCTGCCTGTGTCCGGCGTGTGCGGCCTGTGTGTGGCCTGTGTCTGGCATATGCGGCCTGTGTGCGCCCTGTGTCCGGCGTGTGCGGCCTGTGTCTGGGGTGTGCAGCCTGTGTCCGGCGTGTGTGGCCTGTGTCTGGCTTGTGCGGCATGTGTCTGGCGTGTGCAGCCTGTGTCCGGCGTGTGTGGCCTGTGTCTGGCTTGTGCGGCTTGTGTCTGGCGTGTGCAGCCTGTGTCCGGCGTGTCCTGCCTGTGTCCGGCGTGTGAGGCCTGTGTCTGGCATATGCGGCCTGTGTGCGCCCTGTGTCTGGCGTGTGCAGCCTGTGTCCGGCGTGTGTGGCCTGTGTCTAGCTTGTGCGGCATGTGTCTGGCGTGTGCAGCCTGTGTCCGGCGTGTGTGGCCTGTGTCTGGCTTGTGCGGCTTGTGTCTGGCGTGTGCAGCCTGTGTCCGGCGTGTCCTTCCTGTGTCCGGCGTGTGAGGCCTGTGTCTGGCATATGCGGCCTGTGTGCGCCCTGTGTCTGGCGTGTGCGGCCTGTGTCTGGCGTGTGCAGCCTGTGTCCGGCATGTGTGGCCTGTGTCTGGCTTGTGCGGCCTGTGTCTGGCGTGTGCAGCCTGTGTCCGGTGTGTGTGCAGCCTGTGTGTGGCCTGTGTCCGGTGTGTGTGGCCTATGTCCGGCATGTGTGGCCTGTGTCTTGTGTGTGCGGCCTGTGTCTGGCGTGTGCTGTCTGTGTCTGGCATGTGCGGCCAGTGTCTGGCGCGTGCGGCCTGTGTCTGGCGCGTGCGGCCTGTGTCTGGCGCGTGCGGCATGTGTCTGTTGTGTGCAGCCTGTGTCTGGCGTGTGCGGCCTGTGTCTGGCTTGTGCGGCCTGTGTCTGGCGTGTGCGGCCTGTGTCTGGCGTGTGCTGCCTGTGTCTGGCGCGTGCAGCCTGTGTCTGGCGCGTGCGGCATGTGTCTGTTGTGTGCAGCCTGTGTCTGGCGTGTGCGGCCTGTGTCTGGTGTGTGCGGCCTATGTCCGGCGTGTGCGGCCTGAGTATGGTGTGTGCGGCCTGTGTCTTGTGTGTTCGGCCTGTGTCCGGTGTGTGTGCGGCCTGTGTCTGGTGTGTGCGGCCTGCCGTGTATGTGGCCTGTGTGTGGCCTGCGTCCGGTGTGTGTGGCCTATGTCCGGCGTGTGCGGCCTGTGTATAGTGTGTGCGGCCTGTGTCTGGTGTGTGCGGCCTGTGTCTGGTGTGTGCGGCCTGTGTCCGGCGTGTCTGGCCTATGTCCGGCGTGTGCGGCCTGTGTCTGGCATGTGCGGCCTGTGTCTGGCGTGTGCGGCCTGTGTCTGGTGTGTGCGGCCTGTGTCTTGTGTGTGCGGCCTGTGTCCGGTGTGTGCGGCCTGCCGTGTATGTGGCCTGTGTGTGGCCTGTGTCCGGTGTGTGTGGCCTGTGTCCGGTGTGTGCGGCCTGTGTCTGGCGTGTGCGGCCTGTGTCCGGTGTGTGCGGCCTGTGTCTGGCGTGTGCGACCTGTGACTGGTGTGTGCGGCCTGTGTCTGGCGTGTGTGGCCTGTGTCTGGCGTGTGTGGCCTGTGTCTGGCGTGTGCGGCCTGTGTCTGGTGTGTACGGCCTATGTCTGGCATGTGCGGCCCTGTGTATGGTGTGTGCGGCCTGTGTCTTGTGTGTGCGGCCTGTGTCCGGTGTGTGCGGCCTGCCGTGTATGTGGCCTGTGTGTGGCCTGTGTCCGGTGTGTGCGGCCTGTGTCCGGTGTGTGCGGCCTGTGTCTGGCGTGTGCGGCCTGTGTCCGGTGTGTGCGGCCTGTGTCTGGCGTGTGCGACCTGTGACTGGTGTGTGCGGCCTGTGTCTGGCGTGTGCGACCTGTGTCTGGGGTGTGCGGCCTGTGTCCGGCGTGTGCGGCCTGTGTCTGGCGTGTGCGGCCTGTGTCCGGTGTGTGCGGCCTGTGTCTGGCCTGTGCGGCCTGTGTCTGGTGTGTGCGGCCTGTGTCTGAAGTGTGCGGCCTGTGTCTGGCGTGTGCGGCCTGTGTCTGGTGTGTGCGGCCTGTTTCCGGCGTGTGCGGCCTGTGTCTGGCGTGTGCGGCCTGTGTCTGATGTGTGCGGCCTGTGTCTGGCGTGTGCGGCCTGTGTCTGGCGTGTGCGGCCTGTGTCCGGCGTGTGCGGCCTGTGTCTGGCGTGTGCGGCCTGTGTCCGGGTGTGCGGCCTGTGTCTGGCGTGTGCGACCTGTGACTGGTGTGTGCGGCCTGTGTCTGGCGTGTGCGGCCTATGTCCGGCATGTGCGGCCTGTGTCTTGGGTGTGCGGCCTGTGTCCGGCGTGTGCGGCCTGTGTCTGGTGTGTGCGGCCTGTGTCCGGCGTGTGCGGCCTGTGTCTGGTGTGTGCAGCCTGTGTCCGGCGTGTGCGGCCTGTGTCTGGTGTGTGCGGCCTGTGTCTGATGTGTGCGGCCTGTGTCTGGTGTCCAGCGTGCAGGAGGAAAATGTACATACTCAAACACCTACAGATACAGTGCATTATAGATATATCACCCCCTCACCTTGGCACTCATTATGGGGGTGCAGTCCTCGTTCATCCACTCGTGGTTCATGCAATTTGTCCGTTTCATTGTGAATTTTACTTGGACAAAAGTAAATTCTGAAAGTTTCTGAAAGTGGCAAAAATAATGATAGAAATGTCTCCAGAGCTCTGAGGACAATGAAGACGAAGCTGGTTGAAAACTCTCCAGAATCCGAGAGATGATAGAAAATCCCAGATAATGACTTTTCCCACCAGTCATCAGTAAATATTTAGTTATATCGATGTCCTCCAGGACGGCCCCGGGACTGAGACCCTCTGCCCCCTCTCTCCGCCCCTATGGCCACCACTTACCTGGTTGACATTGCTCAGTATTCTGGTCACCTGAAAGGCGTTTTTGTTCATGTTTTTGTTGTGGAAATCCTTTCTGACCAGGTCGACTGCCTTATTCTCAGTGTCTGTCAGAGAATCCACCGGGACATCTGCCACCGCGGCCGTCACCAGAAGAGCCGCGATCCACCAGCACCTTCCGATGGTCGTCATGGTCATGGAGGTCTTCACCAATCAGTTGTGATCCAAAGCTTCTCGTAATCCTGGAACAAGACACAGAACGTGAGATCTGACAGGAGCGGTCCTGGGTTCCTCCGGAGCGTTGTCCTCTACAACGAGGGTCCGGTAAGGAGAAGATGCAATGTTTCATCCCACACGTCTCAGGCCATATAAACAAGCACCAGGGGGCGGCATCTTTGCTTTGGGGCCCCTCGCCTTATATACACCACTATGCAGTATCTCAAAGATAGGAATTTAAAGGGGCTCTCAGATTCCATTGATGTCTTTGTGGGTCCATCATACTAAACAATGCAGCTTCACATTAGTGGTGGACGCAGACGGAAGAAGACCCCTGTATAAAAGCAGTATGTGGGTCCCTCTATATGTCTGTCACAGAAGTTGTTTTTGCCCTCTTACATCTCGGGCCCATGAGTGGGCTTGCATGGGCTGCGGCCACCAGTGGGCATTGTGCCCCATCTACCCCAGTCTGTGGTCTGACCCTAACGCCCATCACCGTCTGTACATGCACCTTATAGAAGTCTACGTACCCGGCAGCTGCAGGCGTCGTCCCCGGAGCAATGGTCAGGACCCTCTATAGGTGGAGGTTCTCGTATATTTATCACCAGGGGGCAGTCAGTGACCGATGAGGGGGCAGCTGTGTCACACGGATCCTCTCCCACCGGCGGACATCTGTACTATATAATGGAGGAAGCCACCTAGTTTCTGGGAAAGCCCCGGGGACGGGGAATTCTCGAGAAAGTGAAAGTGGAAGAGAAGAAACTGAGCCGTCCCTCTAATCCCAGACAACAGCTTCAGGGTAATAAAGGAAAAAAAAAAAGATTTCTAACTTCCTAATATGCTTTAGTTCAATTTTTCATAATTCTCAAGCTCTCCGCTTGCTGTCAGTAAATGAGAACATACAAAAGACCAGGGGGCGCTCATTATAGAGGGAAGAAAGGCAATTCCAGCCGTTCATTAGGAAAGGGTTCTTTACAATTAGAGCAGTCAGAATGTAGAATGCCGACCGGAAGAGGTAGTAATGGCCGACAGTATAACAGCTTTATACAAGGGCCGGACGATTTCCTACCATAAGTACAAATGATATTGTGGTTATAGATCATTTAGTGACAATTGGTGGAAAAAGGGAGAACGTGATGGATCGGGGTCTTTTTTCAACCAATGTAACTAGAACATTCCCGATTCCGTCCAGAGGCAGTAAAGCCCCCGGCTCTCCGGGGATGCAGCTGTATCCAGTGTAGACAATGCCCTACAGGTCAATGTTACAAAGGCATCTAAAGGAATTATTGGTGCCGATGATGTTATGGCCGCACACACCTGCAGAGAAGCGTTTATTACTCCCTGCAGAAATGACATGCCATACACACACGTGACCGCTGCAGCCAATCACTAGCTTCAAGGGGAGGAGCACATGTGTAACCTGCAGAGCAGTGATTGGCTGCAGCTGTGGTGGGGATGTACGTGTTATCATCACTGCAGAGAAATAATCAGACCAGAGAAGACCACCAGAGTGGCGATTCGATAGGGGGTATCGGACTCAGAAATTCCCTTTTTTTATACTAATTGTATGTGAGAAAAATGTAGAAGAATTGAAGTTTATAGTGATGAAGAATTATTGTCCTAATTCTGGAAAACCCCGTAACCACAAGACAGGAACGTGCACTTATTGTGTTCTCTGTGCACCACAATGAATCTGCTCCAATAGGATTTGTCTGATTCAAATGGATGCGACCAAAACACCTCAAAAATATGGCGGAAACATTCACTAAACCCACAAGCCCAGACCCAGCAAAAAACTGCCGTCCCAGCGCAGAGCCAGCAGCTGTCAGCAGCGTGGGCAGCCGGATGTAAGGACTCAGAAATGTCAAATATTTATTATTGTTTGGTTATTTTCATCATCATTAATTATTATTATTATTATTGTAGAGGCTTCCCATCACACAGAACTGTACAGAAGCTGTGGTCAATCACCGCTTTCTACAGCGGTAATGCAATTCCAATTTCTTATAGTCAATGTTTGCATATTTTAATATTTCAGACTGCAGCTTTAATTTGCTATTAGTGATGAACAAGTGTGCTCGGAAAAGGTGTTATCTCAGCATGCTCGTGTCCTAATCGAGTATTTTCAGTGTGCTCAAAAAATATGCATGAGTCGCCGCAGGTGCAGGTCTCGTGGCTATTCGACAGCCTCAACATATGCAGGGATTGCCAGTTTGTTAGGCCTGTTTGTTAGGCAATCCCTGCATGTGCTGTAGCTATTGAATAGACGCAAGACCTGCACCCGCAGTGACTCGAGCATAGTATTCGAGCACGCCGAAATGCTCTATTTAGGCCGGCGTCACACTAGGCGTAGGGAAATACGGTCTGTATTATACAGGCGTAATGCGCAGAAATGTTCCCAAAACAGTGATCCGTATGTCATCCGTAGGCAGGGTGTGGCAGCATATTTTGCGCATGGCATCCTTCCTATGTAATCCGTATGGCATCCGTACAGCGAGATTTTCTCCCCGGCTTGCAAAACGGACTTAGAATGGATCCATGGGCTCATTGTGTATATATCTGTGTTTCTACAGAAACTTTGTTATACCTTTCCTGAGGAAGGGACCTAAGAAGTCTCAAAAGTTTGCTTTATAACATCATTTATTGTATTTTTGTACCTATTAAAATGTATCAGAATTACAAGATTATCTTGTTTTTCCCACTGAGTGCATTATATTGAACATATGTAATAGAATGTCAACCCCGCAGTTCTAGATGTTATCACTATGTGGCAGTATTGTAGATCTATAACACAGTGTCAGCCCTGCAGTACTAGATATCATCACTAGGTGGCAGTAATGTAGATCTATAACACAGTGTCAGCCCTGCAGTACTAGATTTCATCACTATGTGGCAGTATTGTAGATCTATAACACAGTGTCAGCCCTGCAGTACTAGATATCATCACTAGGTGGCAGTAATGTAGATCTATAACACAGTGTCAGCCCTGCAGTACTAGATTTCATCACTATGTGGCAGTATTGTAGATCTATAATACGGTGTCATCCCTGCAGTACTAGATATCATCACTAGGTGGCAGTAATGTAGATCTATAATACACTGTCAGCCCTGCAGTACTAGACTTCATCACTAGGTGGCAGTATTGTAGACCTATAATACGGTGTCAGCTCTGCAGTACTAGATTTCATCACTAGGTGGCAGTATTGTAGATCTATAACACAGTGTCAGCCCTGCAGTACTAGATTTCATTACTATGTGGCAGTATTGTGTATCTATAACATAGTGTCAGCCCTGCAGTACTAGATTTCATCACTAGGTGGCAGAATTGTAGACCTATAATACGGTGTCAGCCCTGCAGTACTAGATTTCATCACTAGGTGGCAGTATTGTAGATCTATAGTACGGTGTCAGCGCTGCAGTACTAGATTTCATCACTAGGTGGCAGTAATGTAGATCTATAGTACAGTGTCAGCGCTGCAGTGCTAGATTTCATCACTAGGTGGCAGTAATGTAGATCTATAGTACAGTGTCAGCGCTGCAGTACTAGATTTCATCACTAGGTGGCAGTAATGTAGATCTATAATACAGTGTCAGCCCTGCAGTACTAGATTTCATCACTAGGTGGCAGTATTGTAGATCTATAATACGGTGTCAGCCCTGCAGTAGTAGATTTCATCACTAGGTGGCAGTAATGTAGATCTATAGTACGGTGTCAGCGCTGCAGTACTAGAGTTCATCACTAGGTGGCAGTAATGTAGATCTATAGTACGGTGTCAGCCCTGCAGTACTAGATTTCATCACTAGGTGGCAGTATTGTAGATCTATAATACGGTGTCAGCCCTGCAGTACTAGATTTCATCACTAGGTGGCAGTATTGTAGATCTATAATGCAGTGTCAGCCCTGCAGTACTAGATTTCATCAAGAGGTGGCAGTATTGTAGATCTATAATATGGTGTCAGCCCTGCAGTACTAGATTTCATCACTAGGTGGCAGTATTGTAGATCTATAATACGGTGTCAGCGCTGCAGTACTAGATTTCATCACTAGGTGGCAGTATTGTAGATCTATAATACGGTGTCAGCCCTGCAGTACTAGATTTCATCACTAGGCGGCAGTATTGTAGACCTATAGTACCGTGTCAGCGCTGCAGTACTAGATTTCATCACTAGGTGGCAGTATTGTAGCTCTATAATATGGTGTCAGCGCTGCAGTACTAGATTTCATCACTAGGTGGCAGTATTGTAGATCTATAATACTGTGTCAGCCCTGCAGTACTAGATTTCATCACTAGGTGGCAGTATTGTAGATCTATAATACGGTGTCAGCCCTGCAGTACTAGATTTCATCACTAGGTGACAGTATTGTAGATCTATAATACGGTGTCAGCGCTGCAGTACTAGATTTCATCACTAGATGGCAGCAATATAGATCTATAATACAGTGTCAGCCCTGCAGTACTGGATTTCATCACTAGGTGGCAGTATTGTAGATCTATAATGCATTGTCAGCCCTGCAGTACTAGATTTCATCACAAGGTGGCAGTAATGTAGATCTATAATACAGTGTCAGCCCTGCAGTACTAGATTTCATCACTAGGTGGCAGTATTGTAGATCTATAATACGGTGTCAGCCCTGCAGTAGTAGATTTCATCACTAGGTGGCAGTAATGTAGATCTATAGTACGGTGTCAGCGCTGCAGTACTAGAGTTCATCACTAGGTGGCAGTAATGTAGATCTATAGTACGGTGTCAGCCCTGCAGTACTAGATTTCATCACTAGGTGGCAGTATTGTAGATCTATAGTACGGTGTCAGCCCTGCAGTACTAGATTTCATCACTAGGTGGCAGTATTGTAGATCTATAATGCAGTGTCAGCCCTGCAGTACTAGATTTCATCAAGAGGTGGCAGTATTGTAGATCTATAATATGGTGTCAGCCCTGCAGTACTAGATTTCATCACTAGGTGGCAGTATTGTAGATCTATAATACGGTGTCAGCGCTGCAGTACTAGATTTCATCACTAGGTGGCAGTATTGTAGATCTATAATACGGTGTCAGCCCTGCAGTACTAGATTTCATCACTAGGCGGCAGTATTGTAGACCTATAGTACCGTCACAGCGCTGCAGTACTAGATTTCATCACTAGGTGGCAGTATTGTAGCTCTATAATATGGTGTCAGCGCTGCAGTACTAGATTTCATCACTAGGTGGCAGTATTGTAGATCTATAATACTGTGTCAGCCCTGCAGTACTAGATTTCATCACTAGGTGGCAGTATTGTAGATCTATAATACGGTGTCAGCGCTGCAGTACTAGATTTCATCACTAGATGGCAGCAATATAGATCTATAATACAGTGTCAGCCCTGCAGTACTGGATTTCATCACTAGGTGGCAGTATTGTAGATCTATAATGCATTGTCAGCCCTGCAGTACTAGATTTCATCACAAGGTGGCAGTAATGTAGATCTATAGTACGGTGTCAGCCCTGCAGTACTAGATTTCATCACTATGTGGCAGTATTGTAGATCTATAATACGGTGTCAGCCCTGCAGTACTAGATTTCATCACAAGGTGACAGTATTGTAGATCTATAATACGGTGTCAGCCCTGCAGTACTAGATTTCATCACTAGGTGACAGTATTGTAGATCTATAATACGGTGTCAGCCCTGCAGTACTAGATTTCACCACTAGGTGGCAGTAATGTAGATCTATAATACGGTGTCAGCGCTGCAGTACTAGATTTCATCACTAGGTGGTAGTATTGTAGATCTATAATACGGTGTCAGCCCTGCAGTACTAGATTTCATCACTATGTGGCAGTATTGTAGATCTATAATACGGTGTCAGCCCTGCAGTACTAGATTTCATCACTAGGTGGCAGTATTGTAGATCTATAATACAGTGTCAGCCCTGCAGTACTAGATTTCATCACTAGGTGGCAGTATTGTAGATCTATAATACGGTGTCAGCCCTGCAGTACTAGATTTCATCACTAGGTGGCAGTATTGTAGACCTATAGTACGGTGTCAGCGCTGCAGTACTAGATTTCATCACAAGGTGGCAGTAATGTAGATCTATAGTACGGTGTCAGCCCTGCAGTACTAGATTTCATCACTATGTGGCAGTATTGTAGATCTATAATACGGTGTCAGCCCTGCAGTACTAGATTTCATCACAAGGTGACAGTATTGTAGATCTATAATACGGTGTCAGCCCTGCAGTACTAGATTTCATCACTATGTGGCAGTATTGTAGATCTATAATACAGTGTAAGCCCTGCAGTACTAGATTTCACCACTAGGTGGCAGTAATGTAGATCTATAATACGGTGTCAGCGCTGCAGTACTAGATTTCATCACTAGGTGGTAGTATTGTAGATCTATAATACGGTGTCAGCCCTGCAGTACTAGATTTCATCACTATGTGGCAGTACTGTAGATCTATAATACAGTGTCAGCCCTGCAGTACTAGATTTCATCACTAGGTGTCAGTATTGTAGATCTATAATACGGTGTCAGCCCTGCAGTACTAGATTTCATCACTAGGTGGCAGTATTGTAGACCTATAGTACGGTGTCAGCGCTGCAGTACTAGATTTCATCACTAGGTGGCAGTATTGTAGATCTATAATACGGTGTCAGCCCTGCAGTACTAGATTTCATCACTAGGTGGCAGTATTGTAGACCTATAGTACGGTGTCAGCCCTGCAGTACTAGATTTCATCACTAGGTGGTAGTATTGTAGATCTATAATACAGTGTCAGCCCTGCAGTACTAGATTTCATCACTATGTGGCAGTATTGTAGATCTTTAATACAGTGTCAGCCCTGCAGTACTAGATTTCATCACTAGGTGGCAGTATTGTAGATCTATAATAGGATGTCAGCCCTGCAGTACTAGATTTCATCACTAGGTGGTAGTATTGTAGATCTATAATACGGTGTCAGCCCTGCAGTACTAGATTTCATCACTATGTGGCAGTATTGTAGATCTATAATGCGGTGTCAGCCCTGCAGCACTAGATTTCATCACTAGGTGGCAGTATTGTAGATCTATAATACGGTGTCAGCCCTGCAGTACTAGATTTCATCACTAGCTGGCAGTATTGTAGACCTATAGTACGGTGTCAGCGCTGCAGTACTAGATTTCATCACAAGGTGGCAGTATTGTAGATCTATAATACGGTGTCAGCGCTGCAGTACTAGATTTCATCAATAGGTGGCAGTATTGTAGATCTATAATACTGTGTCAGCCCTGCAGTACTAGATTTCATCACTAGGTGGCAGTATTGTAGACCTATAGTACGGTGTCAGCGCTGCAGTACTAGATTTCATCACTAGGTGGCAGTATTGTAGCTCTATAATATGGTGTCAGCCTGCAGTACTAGATTTCATCACTAGGTGGCAGTATTGTAGATCTATAATGCGGTGTCAGCCCTGCAGTACTAGATTTCATCACAAGGTGGCAGTAATGTAGATCTATAATGCGGTGTCAGCCCTACAGTACTAGATTTCATCACTAGGTGGCAGTATTGTTGATCTATAATACTGTGTCAGCCCTGCAGTACTAGATTTCATCACTAGGTCATCTCGCATCATGTTCTCATACACTTTATGCAGTATTAGCCCTCTGTGTCTGTACTGCTACATACTTAGGCAGGTAACTGGTTCATGCAGCTTTACATGAACACCTGAGCCTTACACTATAGCTGGTCCGAATAACTAAAGCAATTGTTACCATCCACCTCTCGTGTCTCCCCTTTTCCCCATAGTTTGTAAGCTTGCGAGCAGGGCCCTCACTCCTCCTGGTATCTGTTTTGAACTGTATTTCTGTTATGCTGTAATGTTTATTGTCTGTACAAGTCCCCTCTATAATTTGTAAAGCGCTGCGGAATATGTTGGCGCTATATAAATAAAATTATTATTATTATTATTACTAGGTGGCAGTATTGTTGATCTATAATAATGTGTCAGCCCTGCAGTACTAGATTTCATCACTAGGTGGCAGTATTGTAGATTTATAATGCGGTGTTCGCCCTGCAGTACTAGATTTCATCACAAGGTGGCAGTAATGTAGATCTATAGTATGGTGTCAGCCCTGCAGTACTAGATTTCATCACTATGTGGCAGTATTGTAGATCTATAATGCGGTGTCAGCCCTGCAGTACTAGATTTCATCACTAGGTGGCAGTATTGTAGATCTATAATAGTGTCAGCCCTGCAGTACTAGATTTCATCACTAGGTGGCAGTATTGTAGATCTATAACACAGTGTCAGCCCTGCAGTACTAGATTTCATCACTAGGTGGCAGTATTGTAGATCTATAATACGGTGTCAGCCCTGCAGTACTAGATTTCATCACTAGGTGGCAGTATTGTAGATCTATAATAGTGTCAGCCCTGCAGTACTAGATTTCATCACTAGGTGGCAGTATTGTAGATCTATAACACAGTGTCAGCCCTGCAGTACTAGATTTCATCACTATGTGGCAGTATTGTAGATCTATAATGCGGTGTCAGCCCTGCAGTACTAGATTTCATCACTAGGTGGCAGTATTGTAGATCTATAATAGTGTCAGCCCTGCAGTACTAGATTTCATCACTAGGTGGCAGTATTGTAGATCTATAACACAGTGTCAGCCCTGCAGTACTAGATTTCATCACTAGGTGGCAGTATTGTGGATCTATAATACACTGTCAGCCCTGCAGTACTAGATTTCATCACTAGGTGGCAGTAATGTAGATCTATAATACACTGTCAGCCCTGCAGTACTAGATTTCATCACTAGGTGGCAGAATTGTGGACCTATAATACAGTGTCAGCGCTGCAGTACTAGATTTCATCACTAGGGGGCAGTATTGTAGACCTATAATACGGTGTCAGCCCTGCAGTACTAGATTTCATCACTATGTGGCAGAATTGTGGACCTATAATACAGTGTCAGCGCTGCAGTACTAGATTTCATCACTAGGGGGCAGTATTGTAGACCTATAATACGGTGTCAGCCCTGCAGTACTAGATTTCATCACTAGGTGGCAGTAATGTAGATCTATAATACAGTGTCAGCCCTGCAGTACTAGATTTCATCACTAGGTGGCAGTATTGTAGATCTATAATACGGTGTCAGCCCTGCAGTAGTAGATTTCATCACTAGGTGGCAGTAATGTAGATCTATAGTACGGTGTCAGCGCTGCAGTACTAGATTTCATCACTAGATGGCGGTATTGTAGACCTATAATACGATGTCAGCTCTGCAGTACTAGATTTCATCACTATGTGGCGGTATTGTAGATCTATAATACGGTGTCAGCCCTGCAGTACTAGATTTCATCACTAGATGGCAGTATTGTAGATCTATAATACGGTGTCAGCCCTGCAGTACTAGATTTCATCACTATGTGGCGGTAATGTAGATCTATAATACTGTGTCAGCCCTGCAGTACTAGATTTCATCACTAGGTGGCAGTAATGTAGATCTATAATACGGTGTCAGCCCTGCAGTACTAGATTTCATCACTAGGTGGCAGTATTGTAGATCTATAATACGGTGTCAGCCCTGCAGTAGTAGATTTCATCACTAGGTGGCAGTAATGTAGATCTATAATACGGTGTCAGCGCTGCAGTACTAGAGTTCATCACTAGGTGGCAGTAATGTAGATCTATAGTACGGTGTCAGCGCTGCAGTACTAGATTTCATCACTAGGTGGCAGTAATGTAGATCTATAGTACGGTGTCAGCGCTGCAGTATTAGAGTTCATCACTAGGTGGCAGTAATGTAGATCTATAGTACGGTGTCAGCGCTGCAGTACTAGATTTCATCACTAGATGGCAGTATTGTAGATCTATAATGCGGTGTTCGCCCTGCAGTACTAGATTTCATCACTATGTGGCGGTATTGTAGATCTATAATACGGTGTCAGCCCTGCAGTACTAGATTTCATCACTAGGTGGCAGTAATGTAGATCTATAATACGGTGTCAGCCCTGCAGTACTAGATTTCATCACTAGGTGGCAGTATTGTAGATCTATAATGCGGTGTCAGCCCTGCAGTACTAGATTTCATCACTATGTGGCAGTATTGTAGATCTATAATACGGTGTCAGCCCTGCTGTACTAGATTTCATCACTAGGTGGCAGTATTGTAGATCTATAATGCGGTGTCAGCCCTGCAGTACTAGATTTCATCACTATGTGGCGGTATTGTAGATCTATAATACGGTGTCAGCCCTGCAGTACTAGATTTCATCACTAGGTGGCAGTAATGTAGATCTATAATACGGTGTCAGCCCTGCAGTACTAGATTTCATCACTAGGTGGCAGTATTGTAGATCTATAATACGGTGTCAGCCCTGCAGTACTAGATTTCATCACTAGGTGGCAGTATTGTAGATCTATAATGCGGTGTCAGCCCTGCAGTACTAGATTTCATCACTATGTGGCAGTATTGTAGATCTATAATGCGGTGTCAGCCCTGCAGTACTAGATTTCATCACAAGGTGGCAGCAATATAGATCTGTAATATAGTGTCAGCCCTGCAGTACTAGATTTCATCACTAGGTGGCAGTATTGTAGATCTATAATGCGGTGTTCGCCCTGCAGTACTAGATTTCATCACTAGGTGGCAGTATTGTAGATCTATGGTACGGTGTCAGCCCTGCAGTACTAGATTTCATCACTAGGTGGCAGTATTGTAGATCTATAATGTAGTGTCAGCCCTGCAGTACTAGATTTCATCAAGAGGTGGCAGTATTGTAGATCTATAATATGGTGTCAGCCCTGCAGTACTAGATTTCATCACTAGGTGGCAGTAATGTAGATCTATTATGCGGTGTTCGCCCTGCAGTACTAAATTTCATCACTAGGTGGCGGTGTTGTAGATCTATAATACGGTGTCAGCCCTGCAGTACTAGATTTCATCACTAGGTGGCAGTAATGTAGATCTATAGTACGGTGTCAGCCCTGCAGTACTAGATTTCATCACTACGTGGCAGTATTGTAGATCTATATTACGGTGTCAGCCCTGCAGCACTAGATTTCATCACTAGGTGGCAGTAATGTAGACCTATAATGCGGTGTTCGCCCTGCAGTACTAGATTTCATCACTAGGTGGCAGTATTGTAGATCTATAATACGGTGTCAGCCCTGCAGTACTAGATTTCATCACTAGGTGGTAGTATTGTAGATCTATAATACGGTGTCAGCCCTGCAGTACTAGATTTCATCAAGAGGTGGCAGTATTGTAGATCTATAATATGGTGTCAGCCCTGCAGTACTAGATTTCATCACTAGGTGGCAGTATTGTAGATCTATAATACGGTGTCAGCGCTGCAGTACTAGATTTCATCACTAGGTGGCAGTATTATAGATCTATAATGCGGTGTCAGCCCTGCAGTACTAGATTTCATCACTAGGCGGCAGTATTGTAGACCTATAGTACCGTGTCAGCGCTGCAGTACTAGATTTCATCACTAGGTGGCAGTATTGTAGCTCTATAATATGGTGTCAGCGCTGCAGTACTAGATTTCATCACTAGGTGGCAGTATTGTAGATCTATAATACTCTGTCAGCGCTGCAGTACTAGATTTCATCACTAGGTGGCAGTATTGTAGATCTATAATACGGTGTCAGCCCTGCAGTACTAGATTTCATCACTAGGTGACAGTATTGTAGATCTATAATACGGTGTCAGCGCTGCAGTACTAGATTTCATCACTAGATGGCAGCAATATAGATCTATAATACAGTGTCAGCCCTCAGTACTGGATTTCATCACTAGGTGGCAGTATTGTAGATCTATAATGCATTGTTAGCCCTGCAGTACTAGATTTCATCACAAGGTGGCAGTAATGTAGATCTATAATACGGTGTCAGCCCTGCAGTACTAGATTTCATCACTAGGTGGCAGTATTGTAGATCTATAATAGGATATCAGCCCTGCAGTACTAGATTTCATCACTAGGTGGCAGTATTGTAGATCTATAATACGATGTCAGCCCTGCAGTACTAGATTTCATCACTAGGTGACAGTATTGTAGATCTATAATAGGATGTCAGCCCTTCAGTACTAGATTTCATCACTAGGTGGCAGTATTGTAGATCTATAATACGGTGTCAGCCCTTCAGTACTAGATTCATCACTAGGTGGCAGTATTGTAGATCTATAATACAGTGTCAGCCCTGCAGTACCAGATTTCATCACAAGGTGGCAGTATTGTAGATCTATAATAGGATGTCAGCCCTGCAGTACTAGATTTCATCACTAGGTGACAGTATTCTAGATCTATAATAGGATGTCAGCCCTTCAGTACTAGATTTCATCACTAGGTGACAGTATTGTAGATCTATAATAGGATGTCAGCCCTTCAGTACTAGATTTCATCACTAGGTGGTAGTATTGTAGATCTATAATACGGTGTCAGCCCCGCAGTACTAGATTTCATCACTAGGTGGCAGTATTGTAGATCTATAATACAGTGTCAGCCCTGCAGTACCAGATTTCATCACAAGGTGGCAGTATTGTAGATCTATAATAGGATGTCAGCCCTGCAGTACTAGATTTCATCACTAGGTGACAGTATTGTAGATCTATAATAGGATGTCAGCCCTTCAGTACTAGATTTCATCACTAGGTGGCAGTATTGTAGATCTATAATACGGTGTCAGCCCTGCAGTACTAGATTTCATCACTAGGTGGCAGTATTGTAGATCTATAATACGGTGTCAGCCCTGCAGTACTAGATTTCATCACTAGGTGGCAGTATTGTAGATCTATAATACAGTGTCAGCCCTGCAGTACCAGATTTCATCACAAGGTGGCAGTATTGTAGATCTATAAGACGGTGTCAGCCCCGCAGTACTAGATTTCATCACTAGGTGGCAGTATTGTAGATCTATAATACAGTGTCAGCCCTGCAGTACCAGATTTCATCACAAGGTGGCAGTATTGTAGATCTATAATAGGATGTCAGCCCTTCAGTACTAGATTTTATCACTAGGTGGCAGTATTGTAGATCTATAATACGGTGTCAGCCCCGCAGTACTAGATTTCATCACTAGGTGGCAGTATTGTAGATCTATAATACGGTGTCAGCCCTGCAGTACTAGATTTCATCACTAGGTGGCAGTAATGTAGATCTATAATACGGTGTCAGCCCTGCAGTACTAGATTTCATCACTAGGTGGCAGTATTGTAGATCTATAATACAGTGTCAGCCCTGCAGTACCAGATTTCATCACAAGGTGGCAGTATTGTAGATCTATAATAGGATGTCAGCCCTTCAGTACTAGATTTCATCACTAGGTGGCAGTATTGTAGATCTATAATACGGTGTCAGCCCTGCAGTACTAGATTTCATCACTAGGTGGCAGTATTGTTGATCTATAATACGGTGTCAGCCCTGCAGTACTAGATTTCATCACTAGGTGGCAGTATTGTAGATCTATAATACAGTGTCAGCCCTGCAGTACCAGATTTCATCACAAGGTGGCAGTATTGTAGATCTATAATAGGATGTCAGCCCTGCAGTACTAGATTTCATCACTAGGTGACAGTATTGTAGATCTATAATAGGATGTCAGCCCTTCAGTACTAGATTTCATCACTAGGTGGCAGTATTGTAGATCTATAATACGGTGTCAGCCCTGCAGTACTAGATTTCATCACTAGGTGACAGTATTGTAGATCTATAATAGAATGTCAGCCCTGCAGTAATAGATTTCATCACTAGGTGGCAGTATTGTAGATCTATAATGCGGTGTCAGCCCTGCAGTACTAGATTTCGTCACTATGTGGCAGTAATGTAGATTTATAATACAGTGTCAGTCCTGCAGTACTAGACTTCATCACTAGGTGGCAGTATTGTAGACCTATAATACAGTGTCAGCCCTGCAGTACTAGATTTCATCACTAGGTGGCAGTATTGTAGATCTATAATAGGATGTCAGGCCTGCAGTACTAGATTTCATCACTAGGTGGCAGTATTGTAGATCTATAATAGGATGTCAGCCCTGCAGTACTAGATTTCATCACTAGGTGGCAGTATTGTAGATCTATAATAGGATGTCAGCCCTGCAGTACTAGGTTTCATCACTAGGTGGCAGTATTGTAGATCTATAATGCAGTGTCAGCCCTGCAGTACTAGATTTCATCACTAGGTGGCAGTATTGTAGATCTATAATAGGATATCAGCCCTGCAGTACTAGATTTCATCACTAGGTGGCAGTATTGTAGATCTATAATACGGTGTCAGCCCTGCAGTACTAGATTTCATCACTAGGTGGCAGTATTGTAGATCTATAATACAGTGTCAGCCCTGCAGTACCAGATTTCATCACAAGGTGGCAGTATTGTAGATCTATAATAGGATGTCAGCCCTGCAGTACTAGATTTCATCACTAGGTGACAGTATTGTAGATCTATAATAGGATGTCAGCCCTTCAGTACTAGATTTCATCACTAGGTGGCAGTATTGTAGATCTATAATACGGTGTCAGCCCTGCAGTACTAGATTTCATCACTAGGTGGCAGTATTGTAGATCTATAATGCAGTCAGCCCTGCAGTACTAGATTTCATCACTAGGTGGCAGTATTGTAGATCTATAATAGGATATCAGCCCTGCAGTACTAGATTTCATCACTAGGTGGCAGTATTGTAGATCTATAATACGGTGTCAGCCCTGCAGTACTAGATTTTTTCACTAGGTGGCAGTATTGTAGATCTATAATACAGTGTCAGCCCTGCAGTACCAGATTTCATCACAAGGTGGCAGTATTGTAGATCTATAATAGGATGTCAGCGCTGCAGTACTAGATTTCATCACTAGGTGACAGTATTGTAGATCTATAATAGGATGTCAGCCCTTCAGTACTAGATTTCATCACTAGGTGGCAGTATTGTAGATCTATAATACGGTGTCAGCCCTGCAGTACTAGATTTCATCACTAGGTGGCAGTATTGTAGATCTATAATGCAGTGTCAGCCCTGCAGTACTAGATTTCATCACTAGGTGGCAGTATTGTAGATCTATAATAGGATATCAGCCCTGCAGTACTAGATTTCATCACTAGGTGGCAGTATTGTAGATCTATAATACGGTGTCAGCCCTGCAGTACTAGATTTTTTCACTAGGTGGCAGTATTGTAGATCTATAATACAGTGTCAGCCCTGCAGTACCAGATTTCATCACAAGGTGGCAGTATTGTAGATCTATAATAGGATGTCAGCCCTGCAGTACTAGATTTCATCACTAGGTGGCAGTATTGTAGATTTATAATACGGTGTCAGCGCTGCAGTACTAGATTTCGTCACGAGGTGGCAGAATTGTAGATCTATAATACAGTGTCAGCCCTGCAGTACTAGATTTCATCACTAGGTGACAGTATTGTAGATCTATAATAGGATGTCAGCCCTGCAGTACTAGATTTCATCACTAGGTGGCAGTATTGTAGACCTATAATACGGTGTCAGCCCTGCAGTACTAGATTTCATCACTAGGTGGCAGTATTGTAGATCTATAATACGGTGTCAGCCCTGCAGTACTAGATTTCATCACTATGTGGCAGTATTGTAGATCTATAATGCGGTATTCGCCCTGCAGTACTCGATTTAATCACTAGGTGGCAGTATTGTGGATCTATAATACGGTGTCAGCCCTGCAGTACTAGATATCATCACTAGGTGGCAGTATTGTAGATCTATAATGCGGTGTTCGCCCTGCAGTACTAGATTTAATCACTAGGTGGCAGTATTGTAGATCTATAATACGGTGTCAGCCCTGCAGTACTAGATTTCATCACTAGGTGGCAGTAATGTAGATCTATAATACGGTGTCAGCTCTGCAGTACTAGATTTCATCACTAGGTGGCAGTATTGTGGATCTATAATACAGTGTCAGCCCTGCAGTACTAGATTTCATCACTAGGTGGCAGTAATGTAGATCTATAATACGGTGTCAGCTCTGCAGTACTAGATTTCATCACTAGGTGGCAGTAATGTAGATCTATAATACGGTGTCAGCCCTGCAGTACTAGAGTTCATCACTAGGTGGCAGTATTGTAGATCTATAATACGGTGTCAGCTCTGCAGTACTAGATTTCATCACTAGGTGGCAGTAATGTAGATCTATAATACGGTGTCAGCCCTGCAGTACTAGATTTCATCACTAGGTGGCAGTAATGTAGATCTATAATACGGTGTCAGCTCTGCAGTACTAGATTTCATCACTAGGTGGCAGTAATGTAGATCTATAATACGGTGTCAGCCCTGCAGTACTAGAGTTCATCACTAGGTGGCAGTATTGTAGACCTATAATACGGTGTCAGCTCTGCAGTACTAGATTTCATCACTAGGTGGCAGTATTGTAGATCTATAATATGGTGTCAGCGCTGAAGTACTAGATTTCATCACAAGGTGGCAGTATTGTAGCTCTATAATACAGTGTCAGCCCTGCAGTACCAGATTTCATCACTAGGTGACAGTATTGTAGATCTATAATATGGTGTCAGCGCTGAAGTACTAGATTTCATCACAAGGTGGCAGTATTGTAGATCTATAATACGGTGTCAGCCCTGCAGTACTAGATTTCATCACTAGGTGACAGTATTGTAGATCTATAATAGGATGTCAGCCCTGCAGTACTAGATTTCATCACTAGGTGGCAGTATTGTAGATCTATAATATGGTGTCAGCCCTGCAGTACTAGATTTCATCACTAGGTGGCAGTATTGTAGATCTATAATACGGTGTCAGCCCTGCAGTACTAGATTTCATCACTAGGTGACAGTATTGTAGATCTATAATAGGATGTCAGCCCTGCAGTACTAGATTTCATCACTAGGTGGCAGTATTGTAGATCTATAATATGGTGTCAGCCCTGCAGTACCAGATTTCATCACTAGGTGGCAGTATTGTAGATCTATAATGCGGTGTTCGCCCTGCAGTACTAGATTTCATCACTAAGTGGCAGTATTGTAGATCTATAGTACGGTGTTAGCCCTGCAGTACCAGATTTCATCACTAGGTGGCAGTATTGTAGATCTATAATGCGGTGTTCGCCCTGCAGTACTAGATTTCATCACTAGGTGGCAGTAATGTAGATCTATAGTACGGTGTTAGCCCTGCAGTACTAGATTTCATCACTAAGTGGCAGCAAGCAGCTTGGATGGTAAACATATCATTCATTCTCTGAGCTGAAATATCCTGCATGTCTATTGCTCCAGTCCCTGACAGCAAGCAGCTTGGATGGTATCTGAGTCATTCTATCTTCGGCATTGAATCCTGCATGTATCTATATATGTTAGTCATACTATTATGCCTTTGTGTTTATAGATATTTAACTCACTTTTGCATGTCTTTACTCAGAGAGATCACATAACTGTTTCAAAGTGCTTTATGATCCATGTAGACCTGGACATTTGTTTATCTGATCACTACATTTATTGTGTCCTGTTGTCTCAACTGAGTTAGATTGATTGCTAACGAGCTTTAACACAAAAAAAAAAAAAAAGAGATCTAAGGGCTAGCCTTCTATAAATGTAGATGTAGCTTGGGGATGCATTCGTGCAGGGGTGCATTCGTGCACTGTTATTCGTGTATTTTTTATTCAAAGTACTTTTTTTTCTAAGTACTCGGCAGTTATAACAGGGCAGGAGACAGGTAAGAAAAACTAAATCTAATCCATATTCACTTGAAACAGCACAAATACTCACCATATTTATTTGTATAATCTATATTCTGGCTGCTGCATTCACTCACATTCACCGCCCTCGCATTAACTCTCTACACTCCATTCATATCGGCCCCTCTGTCCTTGCCTCTCCTATGTATAGCACTCATGCTCTATTCACATTGCTTAACAGCACAGATCCATTCAGTCCCAACATCCAACACAAGAGACGCTCTCACAAATCACTTAACCATCTGCTCACTCTTTCGATCCTCCTTCTCCTAGTCGCTGGAGACATCTCTCCCAACCCCGGCCCCCCATGTTATAGCCAGTCAAACCTCCCAATTGCTACACCCAGAAACCCCTCTAACCTTACTAATATTCCCTGCATGCCTGCTGTCTCTTTCAATTGTGCCCTTTGGAATTCTCGCTCTGTGTGTAATAAACTCTCCTTCATTCATGACTTCTTCCTTTCTAATTCTCTTAATCTCCTGGCTCTTACTGAAACCTGGATCCAGCAGTCAGACACCACCGCTGCTGCTGCTCTTTCATATGGTGGACTACACTTTTCTCATACCCCAAGATCAGACAACAGAGCAGGTGGAGGCGTTGGTCTGCTCCTTTCACCCAAATGTACTTTCCAAGTTATCCCCCAAGTACCCTCACTTGTCTTCCCTTCCTTTGAGGTCCATGTGGTCAGACTCTACGTCCCCTTCTCCATGCGAGTGGCGGTGGTGTATCGTCCTCCCGGCCCCTCTCATCAGTTCCTGGATCACTTTGCCACCTGGCTTCCACACTTTCTCTCCTGTGACACTCCCACCCTTATCATGGGTGATTTCAACATCCCCATTGCCTCTCCCCTCTCCCCATCTGCTTCTCACCTTTTATCTCTATCCTCCTCTTTTGGCCTCTCGCAGCATACTAACTCTCCAACACATGAAGATGGAAACTCCCTTGACTTGGTCTTCTCCCGACTTTGCTCAGTGGATGACTTCACAAACTCCCCTCTCCCGCTCTCTGACCACAACCTTCTTTCATTCTCTATCAAGAACTGCCATCCCGCTCAGGTCACCCCCACTTTCCACACCTATAGAAACATACAGGCCATTAACACCCAGAAACTTATGATGAACTTGCAGTCCTCATTGGCCCCTATTTCCTCCATCTCATGTCCTGATTCTGCATTGAAGCATTACAATGAAACCCTGCAAAGTGCTCTGGATGAAGCTGCTCCTCCTATACATAAAACAACTCGGCACAGACGGCAACAACCGTGGCACACGCTGCAAACACGTTTCCTGCAGCGGTGCTCCAGGTGCGCAGAACGTCTGTGGAGAAAATCTAATCTACCCGAAGATTTCATCCATTATAAGTTCATGCTAAAGACATACAATTCTGCCCTTCACCTCTCCAAACAAACCTACTTCAACACCCTCATCACCTCCCTGTCCAATAACCCTAAACGTCTCTTTGACACGTTCCAGTCCCTACTCAACCCAAGAGAGCAGGCCCCAACCACGGATCTCCGTGCTGACGATCTGGCCAATTACTTCAAAGAAAAAATTGACCATATTCGACAGGAAATCATCTCCCAATCTCTTCATACCATGCACTGTCCTCCCTCCCCCACTGCATCTAGTTCACTCTCTGACTTTGAAGCAGTTACAGAAGAAGAAGTAAGCAGGCTCCTTGCATCTTCGCGCCCGACCACTTGCACCAGTGACCCCATTCCGTCACATCTCCTCCAGTCCCTTTCCCCGGCTATCACCTCTCACCTAACAAAAATATTCAACCTTTCCCTCACTTCCGGTATTTTTCCCTCCTCATTTAAGCATGCCATCATACATCCATTACTTAAAAAACCATCCCTCGATCAAAACTGTGCCGCTAATTATAGACCTGTCTCTAATCTTCCCTTCATCTCTAAACTCCTCGAACGCCTGGTCCACTCCCGTCTTACCCGCTATCTCTCAGATAACTCTTCTCGACCCTCTTCAATCTGGCTTCCGCTCTTTACACTCTACTGAAACTGCCCTCATTAAAGTCTCTAATGACCTACTAACAGCTAAATCTAATGGTCACTACTCCATGCTAATTCTCTTGGATCTCTCTGCAGCATTCGACACTGTGGATCATCAGCTCCTCCTCACTATGCTCCGCTCCATCGGCCTCAAGGTCACCGTTCTCTCCTGGTTCTCCTCCTATCTCTCTGACCGATCCTTCACTGTATGTTTTGCTGGTTCCTCCTCCTCTCACCTTCCCCTTACTGTTGGGGTTCCTCAAGGATCAGTCCTAGGCCCCCTACTCTTCTCGTTGTATACTGCCCCTATTGGACAATCAGTAGATTTGGTTTCCAGTACCATCTCTATGCTGACGACACCCAATTATACACTTCTGCTCCCGATATCACACCGACCTTTTTAGAAAACACCAGTGATTGTCTTACCGCTGTCTCTAACATCATGTCCTCCCTCTATCTGAAACTAAACCTGTCAAAAACTGAACTCCTCGTGTTCTCTCCCTCTACTAACCTACCTTTGCCTGACATTGCCATCTCCGTGTGCGGTTCCACCATTACTCCAAAGCAACATGCCCGCTGCCTTGGGGTCATCCTTGATTCTGACCTTTCATTCACCCCCTACATCCGATCACTGGCTCGCTCTTCTTACCTGCATCTCAAAAACATTTCTAGAATTCGCCCTTTTCTTAATTTCGACTCTGCAAAAACTCTGACTGTTTCACTTATTCATTCTCGTCTGGACTATTGTAACTCTCTACTAATCGGTCTCCCTCTTGCAAAACTCTCCCCGCTCCAATCTGTCCTGAATGCTGCAGCCAGGATCATATTCCTCACCAACCGTTACACCGATGCCTCTACCCTGTGCCAGTCATTACACTGGCTACCCATCCACTCCAGAATCCAGTACAAAACTACTACCCTCATCCACAAAGCACTCCATGGCTCAGCACCACCCTACATCTCCTCCCTGGTATCAGTCTACCACCCTACCCGTGCCCTCCGCTCCGCTAATGACCTCAGGTTAGCATCCTCAATAATCAGAACCTCCCACTCCCGTCTCCAAGACTTTACACGTGCTGCGCCGATTCTTTGGAATGCACTACCTAGGTTAATACGATTAATCCCCAATCCCCACAGTTTTAAGCGTGCCCTAAAAACTCATTTGTTCAGACTGGCCTACCGCCTCAATGCATTAACCTAACGATCCCTGTGTGGCCTATTTATAATAAAAAAAAAAAAAAAAAAAAGGTTCCTCGCATCATGTTCTCATACACTTTATGCAGTATTAGCCCTCTGTGTCTGTACTGCTACATACTTAGGCAGGTAACTGGTTCATGCAGCTTTACATGAACACCCGAGCCTTACACTATAGCTGGTCCGAATAACTAAAGCAATTGTTACCATCCACCTCTCGTGTCTCCCCTTTTCCCCATAGTTTGTAGCTTGCGAGCAGCAGGGCCCTCACTCCTCCTGGTATCTGTTTTGAACTGTATTTCTGTTATGCTGTAATGTTTATTGTCTGTACAAGTCCCCTCTATAATTTGTAAAGCGCTGCGGAATATGTTGGCGCTATATAAATAATATTATTATTATTATTTAGTATTGTAGATCTATAGTACGGTGTTAGCCCTGCAGTACCAGATTTCATCACTAGGTGGCAGTATTGTAGATCTATAATGCGGTGTTCGCCCTGCAGTACTAGATTTCATCACTAGGTGGCAGTATTGTAGATACAGTAGATCTATAGTACGGTGTCAGCCCTGCAGTAATAGATTTCGTCACTATGTGGCAGTATTGTTGATCTATAATACGGTGTCAGCCCTGCAGTACTAGATTTCGTCACTATGTGGCAGTAATGTAGATTTATAATACGGTGTCAGCGCTGCAGTAGTAGATTTCGTCACGAGGTGGCAGAATTGTAGATCTATAATACAGTGTCAGCCCTGCAGTACCAGATTTCATCACTAGGTGGCAGTAATGTAGATCTATAGTACGGTGTCAGCCCTGCAGTACTAGATTTCATCACTAGGTGACAGTATTGTAGATCTATAGTACGGTGTCAGCCCTGCAGTACTAGATTTCATCACTAGGTGGCAGTAATATAGATCTATAATACAGTGTCAGCCTGCAGTACTAGATGTTATCACTAGGTGGCAATATTGTAGACCTATAATATAGTGTTAGCGCTGCAGTACTAGATTTTATCACTAGGTGGCAGTATTGTAGACCTATAATACAGTGTCAGCCCTGTAGTACTAGATTTCGTCACTAGGTGGCAGCAGTAAAGGAATAACACTAGGATTTTATGATATAGTTTATTATACACGAGTCGGTGATTCTCAGGTCACATGACATTGTGGCTGTTGTGATTATTTTTAGACTTTTATTAAAGGGACGCTCCATCTACGGCGTTTGTGCGTTATGTCATTCTCTCCTTTTTTACGTCTTGCTGCGTGGACACCATTGACAAGCAGGGTGATGCTGCTGTTTATGGATCTGTTTATTATTTCAGGAGTTGGAGGTGTCCGGGGTGGGGGGGTGAGTGGGATTATTCCTCATCACCCCCTTGTATCCCAACTCATTAACCCATGAATACCCACTGTCCTGGATTTTCTCACAAGCCCATGAGCAGAGCACCAAGCCGCCTGCTTGCTGATGGTTTCCACAGGTGACGGTGACGATCTGCTCAGAATGTCAGTGATATTATATGAAGCTGGAAAAGTCAACGGATGAAGCAGAAGAGAAACCACCGGCGAGTCCGGGCCGCGGAGCTGCGGGCTACAGATATCCCGCGGCCCCCAGGGGCCGACAGTGGCCCGGACCATTCAGAAACCGCGTGTAAATGTGTTTGTTACAGATGAACAGGAATCCAGGAAAGCCGCTGACAACCGGTGGGAGCAGAGTCGCCGCCATGTAAGGTGTCACCCAGCTTTCCCAGGTACAGATAGGATATAAATGATACAGAACATGACCGGGTGGCGGCTCAGTCCTCCTCGCTGGAGCTGGAGCTGGAATCGTCCTGAGCGGCCCCCAGCGCAGATCTACAGCCAAGATGGCGGCAGCGGCTCCCGGTCCTGAGCTGTACGGGCTGCAGCCGATCCCGCGGCCTGTGGCGTCTGATCACTGGTACCTGAGGGAAACCATAGGAGCTTAGATACACGGGTCAGCAGACAGTATCACACAGGAGAGGATTAGATACACGGCTCAGCAGACAGTATCACACAGAATAGGATTAGATACACGGGTCAGCAGACAGTATCACACAGGATAGGATTAGATACACAGCTCAGCAGACAGTGTCACACAGGATAGGATTAGATACACGGCTCAGCAGACAGTATCACACAGAATAGGATTAGATACACAGCTCAGCAGTCAGTATCACACAGGAGAGGATTAGATACACAGCTCAGCAGACAGCATCACACAGGATAGGATTAGATACATACAGCAGACAGTATCACACAGGATAGGATTAGATACACAGCTCAGCAGACAGTATCACACAGGAGAGGATTAGATACACAGCTCAGCAGACAGTATCACACAGGATAGGATTAGATACATACAGCAGACAGTATCACACAGGATAGGATTAGATACACAGCTCAGCAGACAGTATCACACAGGAGAGGATTAGATACACGGCTCAGCAGTCAGAATCACACAGGATAGGATTAGATACACAGCTCAGCAGACAGTATCACACAGGAGAGGATTAGATAAACGGCTCAGCAGACAGTATCACACAGGAGAGGATTAGATACATGGCTCAGCAGACAGTATCACACAGGAGAGGATTAGATACACGGCTCAGCAGACAGTATCACACAGGATAGGATTAGATACACGGCTCAGCAGTCAGTACCACACAGGATAGGATTAGATACACCGCTCAGCAGTCAGTATCACACAGGATAGGATTAGATACACAGCTCAGCAGACAGTATCACACAGGATAGGATTAGATACACAGCTCAGCAGACAGTATCACACAGGATAGGATTAGATACACCGCTCAGCAGTCAGTATCACACAGGATAGGATTAGATACACAGCTCAGCAGACAGTATCACACAGGATAGGATTAGATACACAGCTCAGCAGACAGTATCACACAGGATAGGATTAGATACACAGCTCAGCAGACAGTATCACACAGGATAGGATTAGATACACAGCTCAGCAGACAGTATCACACAGGATAGGATTAGATACACCGCTCAGCAGTCAGTATCACACAGGATAGGATTAGATACACAGCTCAGCAGACAGTATCACACAGGATAGGATTAGATACACAGCTCAGCAGACAGTATCACACAGGATAGGATTAGATACACCGCTCAGCAGTCAGTATCACACAGGAGAGGATTAGATACACCGCTCAGCAGTCAGTATCACACAGGAGAGGATTAGATACACAGCTCAGCAGTCAGTATCACACAGGAGAGGATTAGATACACAGCTCAGCAGTCAGTATCACACAGGAGAGGATTAGATACACGGCTCAGCAGACAGTATCACACAGGATAGGATTAGATACACAGCTCAGCAGACAGTATCACACGATAGGATTAGATACACAGCTCAGCAGACAGTATCACACAGGATAGGATTAGATACACAGCTCAGCAGACAGTATCACACAGGATAGGATTAGATACACAGCTCAGCAGACAGTATCACACAGGATAGGATTAGATACACCGCTCAGCAGTCAGTATCACACAGGATAGGATTAGATACACAGCTCAGCAGTCAGTATCACACAGGATAGGATTAGATACACGGCTCAGCAGACAGTATCACACAGGATAGGATTAGATACACGGCTCAGCAGACAGTATCACACAGGATAGGATTAGATACACCGCTCAGCAGACAGTATCACACAGGATAGGATTAGATACACGGCTCAGCAGTCAGTATCACACAGGAGAGGATTAGATACACGGCTCAGCAGTCAGTATCACACAGGAGAGGATTAGATACACGGCTCAGCAGTCAGTATCACACAGGAGAGGATTAGATACACGGCTCAGCAGTCAGTATCACACAGGATAGGATTAGATACACGGCTCAGCAGTCAGTATCACACAGGAGAGGATTAGATACACAGCTCAGCAGTCAGTATCACACAGGATAGGATTAGATACACAGCTCAGCAGTCAGTATCACACAGGAGAGGATTAGATACACAGCTCAGCAGTCAGTATCACACAGGAGAGGATTAGATACACGGCTCAGCAGTCAGTATCACACAGGAGAGGATTAGATACACAGCTCAGCAGTCAGTATCACACAGGAGAGGATTAGATACACAGCTCAGCAGTCAGTATCACACAGGATAGGATTAGATACACAGCTCAGCAGTCAGTATCACACAGGAGAGGATTAGATACACAGCTCAGCAGTCAGTATCACACAGGAGAGGATTAGATACACAGCTCAGCAGTCAGTATCACACAGGAGAGGATTAGATACACAGCTCAGCAGTCAGTATCACACAGGAGAGGATTAGATACACAGCTCAGCAGTCAGTATCACACATGTTGGTGTTGCACTCACCTCTTCACTTGAGCTCGATGCCTCGTACCTCCAGTCGGGGTTACATCGGGGGGCCGTACACCGCCGCTCGCTCTTCCTCGGTCTCTGCCTTTGTCGGAGCTGCTGGTTTCCCGCTGTCGTTACTTTTTTTGAGCCGGTTGTGGTTCTTCTCTATGAGGAGATAAAATCACAAATCTCAGGGATTTTCTTGTTTACACAGAGACTTAAAAGTTTGTGAACCCCTCAGCAGTTCTCAGATTTCTTCATAAATTTGACCTAAAACGACCTCAGATTTTCACACAAATCCTGAAAAGTAATTAAAGAACTGAAGCAAAACCATCAGACTTTGCAACTTTACTATTAATGAGTCTGATCCAGGATCACACACCTGTGAGGGAAAAGTATGTGAACCTTCTACGTGAAGGTGAAATCAGAGTCCGATGTTTCCAATCAATGGGATAAATCAGTTTTACTCAGACATCTCTTGGCTCGGACTATCCATAGTCCAGCAGCTCGTAGGGTCCATTTCCATAGTCCAGCATGCTCTCTCCGCTTCTAGATCTCCTTGCAGGCGTGCTCTCTCCTCTTCTAGATCTTCTTACAGGCGTGCTCTCTCCGCTTCTTGATCTTCTTGCGGGCATGCTCTCTCCGCTTCTTGATCTTCTTGCAGGCGTACTCTCTCCGCTTCTTGATCTTCTTGCAGGCGTGCTCTCTCCTCTTCTTGATCTTCTTGCAGGCGTGCTCTCTCCTCTTCTTGATCTTCTTGCGGGTGTGCTCTCTCCGCTTCTTGATCTTCTTGCGGGCGTGCTCTCTCCTCTTCTAGATCTCCTTGCAGGCGTGCTCTCTCCTCTTCTAGATCTTCTTGCAGGCGTACTCTCTCCGCTTCTTGATCTTCTTGCAGGCGTACTCTCTCCGCTTCTAGATATTCTTGCAGGCGTACTCTCTCCGCTTCTTGATCTTCTTGCGGGCATGCTCTCTCCGCTTCTTGATCTTCTTGCAGGCGTACTCTCTCCGCTTCTAGATCTTCTTGCAGGCGTACTCTCTCCGCTTCTAGATATTCTTGCAGGTGTGCTCTCTCCGCTTCTTGATCTTCTTGCAGGCGTGCTCTCTCCCCTTCTAGATCTTCTTGCAGGCGTGCTCTCTCTGCTTCTAGATCTTCTTGCAGGCGTGCTCTCTCCCCTTCTAGATCTTCTTGCAGGCGTGCTCTCTCCCCTTCTAGATCTTCTTGCAGGCGTGCTCTCTCCCCTTCTAGATCTTCTTGCAGGCGTGCTCTCTCTGCTTCTAGATATTCTTGCAGGTGTGCTCTCTCCCCTTCTAGATCTTCTTGCAGGCGTGCTCTCTCTGCTTCTAGATATTCTTGCAGGTGTGCTCTCTCCGCTTCTAGATCTTCTTGCAGGCGTGCTCTCTCTGCTTCTAGATATTCTTGCAGGCGTGCTCTCTCCTCTTCTTGATCTTCTTTCAGGCGTGCTCTCTCCTCTTCTTGATCTTCTTGCAGGCGTACTCTCTCCCCTTCTAGATCTTCTTGCAGGCGTGCTCTCTCTGCTTCTAGATCTTCTTGCAGGCGTGCTCTCTCTGCTTCTAGATATTCTTGCAGGCGTGCTCTCTCTGCTTCTAGATATTCTTGCAGGCGTACTCTCTCCCCTTCTAGATCTTCTTGCAGGCGTACTCTCTCCTCTTCTTGATCTTCTTTCAGGCGTGCTCTCTCCTCTTCTTGATCTTCTTGCAGGCGTACTCTCTCCCCTTCTAGATCTTCTTGCAGGCGTGCTCTCTCTGCTTCTAGATCTTCTTGCAGGCGTGCTCTCTCTGCTTCTAGATCTTCTTGCAGGCGTGCTCTCTCTGCTTCTAGATCTTCTTGCAGGCGTGCTCTCGCTGCTTCTAGATCTTCTTGCAGGCGTGCTCTCTCCGCTTCTTGATCTTCTTGCAGGCATGCTCTCTCCGCTTCTAGATCTTCTTGCAGGCATGTTCTCTCGCATGGTATTTAATCATTATGTTTCTGTGTTTGTTTTTTTTTAATATTCGTCACCTCTCCGAAGTTGAAAGAATCCAGAGTGCCCCACGTCGTGATCTATCTGTGCAACATTTCCTCATCAGCATGAGAGGTGGCTGAAGGTGTCTGCTCACGCTGAAGAGCTGGGGAGAATGACTTGCGTCTTTTTACTTTATTAGGCCATGGGTGCGAGTGAGACAGCGCACACCACTCGGATATCATCCGAGTGATGTGCGCTATAAGCAGACCCCAGCAATGGAGGAGATGGAGAAAGTCATTTCTCCGCCTCCTCCGCAGCTGTGCTCCGATCCTCCCTGTGCGAGAGAATCGGAGCCCAGACGCATGACTGCGAGCAGGAGCCGAGGGTCATTAGCATATCGCATCCGATGATCTCGCATCAGATGCAATACGCTAGTGTGACCCCGGCCTTACAGGGGACAATGGCTTCAGGGGATTAGGTGTTAAGGTGAATATAATGTGATTTTTTTAAATTTTATTTTTAATTTTACACTCAATGTAGACAGCGGGGGCTAACTGCAACTCTCAACATTGCCCCCTACTCAAGCTGACCTCAGTGCGAATAGGGGACAATGATGTGAGCTGCCTTCAGCACCAGCTGCCGGGCATCAGCGTGAACAGTATTGCTGATTCCCAGGTGCCGATACCTGTGATACTGATGCAGCACATGGACAGCACACGTTTGCCACACATATGCCACATGTATGAAACACATGGACATGGATATCTCCCGTACTGGCTTTTCCAGTACCAGAAATATCAAGATGCGTGAAAGAGCCCTAATAGGGAGGAACAAGAAACAATTCCTCCTTCCAATGCGCAGGAATAGTCAGCAATCACCAGAAACGTTTCGATGCATTTATTTCTGCACTGGGCGTCACAGTGGATACTGACACCGAGGGGGTCACTTACTTGTACCAGTCACAGACATTGGATCATTGACCTCTCATATTTGTGAATCATTTGTTTCATTCTGTTCTTTATCCACTTTTAGGATTTCTGCGAAAATCTGATTAAGTTTTAGGTCAAATTTATGCAGAAATAAGGAAAATTCTGAAGAGTTCACAAACTTTCAAGAATCATTGCAAATCACTGACTGCAGGAGGCGCCATCCCCGTCATTGCATCATTCGTCCACTAGATGGCGATGCTGCAACAATTAAAGGGCCACTAACTGATAAAATGTGCTATAAGGGAATGAGGAGTGTGAGCCGGGCCCTGCTGGTGCCTGTAAGGGCCACATCCCTACGTTCTGTGTTCAGCCTCAGAGACAAGTCCTATAACAGCAGGAAAGGGCTGACTGCACCCATCATCCAGGGAAAAATCCCTATCATGCGGTCACAGCAAAACCGCTTCATGCTGCGTAAGCAGCCGAACACGACCAGATGACCGCCGTCCCTGCTCCTCCGCCGTCCCTGCTCCTCCGCCGTCCCTGCTCCTCTACGGTCCCTGGAAGCCACAAAACCTGAGAAAGCAGAACATTCCCACAGCGGAGGATGAGAAATGACAGCCTGCAGAGCATTGCAGCAAAACAATGTGCACAGACGATTCTACTGCAACTGCTCGTATTCTAGAAGTTCTGCAGGAGGGTCACCCTGCAGACCATCGCTCCATCACACCCTGCAGACCATCGCTCTACTACAGCCTACAGACCATCGCTCCGCTACAGTCTGCAGACCATCGCTCCACAACACTACTGCAGACTGTCGCTCCCCTACACGCTGCAGACCATTGCTCCATCACACCATGCAGACCATCGCTCCACTACAGCCTGCAGACCATCGCTCTACCACACCCTGCAGATCATGTGTACATCACACCCTGCAGACCATTGCTCCACTACACCCTGCAGACCATGGCTCCACTACACCCTGCAGACCATCGCTCCATCACACCCTGCAGACCATCAGTCCATCACACCCTGCAGACCATGGCTCCACTACACCCTGCAGACCATGGCTCCACTACAGCCTGCAGACCATCAGTCCATCACACTCTGCAGACCATGGCTCCACTACACCCTGCAGACCATGGCTCCACTACACCCTGCAGACCATGGCTCCACTACACCCTGCAGACCATGGCTCCACTACACCCTGCAGACCATGGCTCCACTACACCCTGCAGACCATTGCTCCATCACACCCTGCAGACCATGGCTCCACTACACCCTGCAGACCATTGCTCCATCACACCCTGCAGACCATGGCTCCACTACAGCCTGCAGACCATGGCTCCATCACACCCTGCAGACCATCGCTCCATCACACCCTGCAGACCATGGCTCCACTACACCCTGCAGACCATGGCTCCACTACACCCTGCAGACCATGGCTCCACTACACCCTGCAGACCATCGCTCCATCACACCCTGCAGACCATGGCTCCACTACAGCCTGCAGACCATAATCAAGAACAAAACCTCAGATACAGATACCATTGCCATACAAAACAGTCCTGTCTGGATTACCCAGGAGTCAGACTAAATGGGACAATGCCCCGAGATACTTCCAAATATATAGAAACCAAAAAACATGAAGTATTTAACTCATAACTTGTTTAATAAAAAATAATATATTTATTAATACACTTACAAAAACTTATAAATAATACAACATAACTCCAGACACATAAACAAAATAATAATAAACAGAGTCAATTTGAATATTGGGAAAAAGGTGCCCTAAAATCAATGCTGCATCATGGGTATAGAGACGGGGAGCAGGTAAAAAACATTATATCACATGGATACCAAACGGAGTAAGTATAGACTACCAGTACTTCCTATATCTCCAAGCACCTGTAGGGTAAACAACATATTACTAGGTAAAGCAAAAATGCCCCATGGTCAAGTGACCCCAAAGTAATATCAGTACCTATATAAGGGAACTAGTCCCATATTGTATTCTTACCCCTTACTCCATCCATAGATGCCAGCACGCGCCCCTACGCGCGTTTCGCCCACGGCTTCCTCGGGGGGCTCGCATAATACACGTGTCTCTCTGCCTTTTATGATCCACGGCGTTGCCAATAAACGGCGCATGTCAGTGACGAATCCAGGCGCTGCAAGACGCATCATCATCAGCGCCAACATGGCGGTGCGGGTCATCGGGAAGTACCGGTGACGTCACTGACCCGCACACGTCACAGCGAGGCGCCGAGGACGATACCGCAGCCATTGCCCGCATCAGAGACATGCGCACTGGCTCCACAGTGGCTTCATATGCATCCATGAGAATATCATGCCCCAAGATGGTAAGGACGGCCCCTAGATGTGCAAACCACAACCCACACAACACTGCTGGAACCAAGCTGTCTGGGAGATAATCCCTCATTTAACATCAGTGCAACCAGTTACAAGGCACAAGAGCATTACAACCTAGCGCCCGTGATAACGACACGATACATGATACAATACAATAAGATACATAACTATTAATATACAAGGGTGACATTAAATACAGATACAGTACTATAATAATAATAAGTTATAACAATTAGGACCAAAGTAGTATTAAAGTGACAGTGTGCAGATATATAGATTCAATAACATCCCGGATCCAGCAGTCTTTTCCCAATAGATGAGGTTTAAGGGTCCGAGTCCAAACCAGCTTCATTCAATAATGTAAAAGTGAATTTAACTAGAACTAAAGCACTAAATCACTAAAAAGGGAACAAAAGACAAAAAAGAAAAAAAGACAAATATATTAAAATCATGAGTAAAAAATAATGATCCTACGTCCAGAGATGACATTTACAAAAATGATGTAAAACTAAGTTGCTCATTCAGTCCATGTGGAACCATTGTGTCAAGATTGACTATCCACCGGCACTCTTTTTGCATTAGAACCCGCATAGCATCACCGCCTCTAATCCCCATATGAACGCAATCAATCCCCCAGATTTTCAGCTCTTTAGAGTTACATTGATGTTTGAGTTTAAAATGTCTGGGGATTGTTTTCAACGAATCCACGTCATCCACAGCACGAGCGGCCTCAATATCACGTATGTGTTCGCGGGTTCTCACCCGTAACTCACGTGATGTTAGTCCAATGTATATCAGATTGCAACTGCACATAGCATAATATACGACATGCGTAGTCGTACATGTGATGTTCTCTCTGATGTTATATGTCTTAAGGCCGCTCGATGATGTGAAGGACGTGGATCTAATATGATTTTTGCAAGCTAAGCATTTACCACAAGGAAAAAATCCTTTCCTAATGCTACTATTGCCAAATATGGGAGTAGATTTCGAGATATAGTGGCTCGATACCAGTACATCTCTAAAATTCTTCCCTCTTCGTGCTGTCATGAGAGGTATTGGTGGAAGTTGTTTTTTCAAGACAGGGTCTGTTAGTAACACTGACCAGTGTTTCCTAAGGATAGTTCTCATCAAGTTCCATTGCTGGTTATAGGTCGAGATGAATCGTACTTCCATCTCCTTACCTTTTTTCTTTCCAGAGTTACCACCCTGTGGAGCCAAAAGGTCACTTCTCTTAGTATTCTTGGCTCTCACATAGCCCTTCTTTATGCTTCTACCGCTGTACCCACGATCCCTAAATCTCCGCCCAAGGTCCCTGGCCTGCCCCTCGAATAGTGCATCCGAGGTACATATTCTACGAGCACGCAGAAACTGACCAGTTGGAATGGCAGTGATCGTGGAGCGTTGGTGTGCAGAAGATGCATGTAGCAACGCATTCACCGATGTTTTCTTGCGATGCATATCAGTGTATATTGATCCATCCTCCTGCACACACAGCTCCACGTCCAAAAAAGATACCATCCTTTGATCATAAATGTAGGTGAGCTTGATGTTGGATTCGTTGCGGTTAAGACCCACCATAAATGCTTCTAAATCAATGGCAGATCCCTGCCATATAAACAAAATGTCATCAATAAAACGAAACCATCCAAGGACTTGGGGAGCGGCCTATGCACCGTCCAATAGCAAACCCCTCTCCCAAAAACCGAGAAAGAGGTTTGCATAGGAGGGCGCACAAGCCGCCCCCATAGCGGTCCCACGTTTCTGTAAAAAGAACCGGTCCTTGAATGTAAAAAAGTTATGGGTGAGAATGAACCGCAACAAATCCAACACCAACTCCCTCATGTCTGCATCCAGGTTACTGGCCTCCAGAAAGAATTGCGATGCTCGTAGTCCATCCTCATGTGTTATACTCGTGTATAGGGATTCAACATCCGCTACTACAAGGAATGTATCCACATCGAGGGACAGGCCATCAAGACGCCTCAGGACGTCCGTAGTGTCCCTGACATAGGAGGGCAGCGTCTCCACCTGAGGGTGCAGATAATGTTCAATAAATTTACAAATGGGATCACACAGCCCTCCAATGCCAGAGACAATCGGACGCCCCGGGGGATTAATAGAGTCTTTGTGGACCTTGGGCAGAAGGTAGAAGGTGGGCACAACAGGGTACTTGACTATAAGACCATTTAAGACCTTCTTGGAGATGATACCCCTCTCATGTGCTATCTCTAAGATACAAATAAGCTCCTCCTGGAAAGAAACCAGAGGGCTTTGTGTTAGTTGACTATATGTCTGTTTATCCCTCAGCTGTCTAAAGGCCTCTTTTTCGTATCTCTCCACCGGCCAAACCACCACATTCCCCCCCTTGTCTGCCGGTTTGATGACTACATCATCCAGACATTTCAAATCCTCCAATGCTTTACGTTGTACAGGGGTCAGATTGTCCCTACTCCTATTGTTATAAATTGATTTAAATTCTTCTGTTACTAGTCTGGTAAATATGTCAACCTGCGGACAAAGAGACAAGGGAGGGAATGCGGTAGACTTGGAAAAAATGGGCGGCGGAGAGATACCTGTGATATCTGGATTTGATTCTCGTTCCAGTTCCTCCAAGGCCTCAATCGCCTCTTGCTCTGTTATGTATCCTCCACCCCCATCAATGGTTGATCTCGAGTGTAGTTTGCGTAATACCAGTTTCCGAGAAAACAAATGGAGGTCCTTTAGTGCTAGAAAGAAATTAAAATTGTTAGTAGGGACAAATGACAAACCTAGGCCCAGAAGATCCCTCTGGGTCTGAGACAGCACATGAGAGGATAAGTTAATCACCTCCAGTGTGTTATTTTTAGTCCTTTTGTCCACAGGGGGTGAAGAGGGTACCTTGCGTTTTTGGTTTCTCCCTCCTCCTCCTCTAGAACGATTCTCTCTAAAGAAATCTCTCCTTTCCCATGATGTCCTTGGGTTCTCAGGGCCCTGGGCTCTATCTTCTACTGAGGACATAGATGAAGCAGATATAGATCGTGTCCTTGATGAGGATCTCTGGCCAATGCCCCTTCTTTTCCATTTATAGACCTGGTCATTCTGGAAATCTAACTGGTCCCGTTGATATTTCTTCGTCTTACCTTCCACTATATCTTTTTCCCATTTAAGTTGTTCTATATCAATTTCCCCTTTGAGTTTCGTGACCTTTTCAGGGGTTAATTGCTCATTAATTGAATCTTGTATTTTTTTCAGTTCAACATCAATCTCTATAAGAGATGATTCATTAGATTTTATCAAGAGTTCTAAAAATATTTTTGAGCAATTTGAAGAAGCCCCTTCCCAAGCTTTAACAAAATCTTCATTCGTAATGGGGAAGGAAGGAAAAACTTGAATCCTGAGGCCCCGGGGAATAAGACCACAACCAATATACTTTTCTAAGAACGCCTTGTTCCACCATAAGCGAGTACGCTTTTTGAGCAATTCTTTGTATTTTTTAATTAATTCAGTGTCATCTCTGGATTTCGGATCACATGAGGCACCCAGACCCTCATCAAACACTCTGTTTAATTGTGTCCGCCACGTCTTTTCACGTTCGCGAAAATCCATCTGTTCTGAGATGGACACTGTGAAAACACAGACAATAATCAAGAACAAAACCTCAGATACAGATACCATTGCCATACAAAACAGTCCTGTCTGGATTACCCAGGACTAAATGGGACAATGCCCCGAGATACTTCCAAATATATAGAAACCAAAAAACATGAAGTATTTAACTCATAACTTGTTTAATAAAAAATAATATATTTATTAATACACTTACAAAAACTTATAAATAATACAACATAACTCCAGACACATAAACAAAATAATAATAAACAGAGTCAATTTGAATATTGGGAAAAAGGTGCCCTAAAATCAATGCTGCATCATGGGTATAGAGACGGCTGTGACGTGTGCGGGTCAGTGACGTCACCGGTACTTCCCGATGACCCGCACCGCCATGTTGGCGCTGATGATGATGCGTCTTGCAGCGCCTGGATTCGTCACTGACATGCGCCGTTTATTGGCAACGCCGTGGATCATAAAAGGCAGAGAGACACGTGTATTATGCGAGCCCCCCGAGGAAGCCGTGGGCGAAACGCGCGTAGGGGCGCGTGCTGGCATCTATGGATGGAGTAAGGGGTAAGAATACAATATGGGACTAGTTCCCTTATATAGGTACTGATATTACTTTGGGGTCACTTGACCATGGGGCATTTCTGCTTTACCTAGTAATATGTTGTTTACATGATGAGAGCATTATACTGCCTCTGTACAAATCCCTAGTTAGACCGCACATGGAGTACTGTGTCCAGTTTTGGGCACCGGTGCTCAGGAAGGATATAATGGAACTAGAGAGAGTACAAAGGAGGGCAACAAAATTAATAAAGGGGATGGGAGAACTACAATACCCAGATAGATTAGCGAAATTAGGATTATTTAGTCTAGAAAAAAGACGACTGAGGGGCGATCTAATAACCATGTATAAGTATATAAGGGGACAATACAAATATCTCGCTGAGGATCTGTTTATACCAAGGAAGGTGACGGGCACAAGGGGGCATTCTTTGCGTCTGGAGGAGAGAAGGTTTTTCCACCAACATAGAAGAGGATTCTTTACTGTTAGGGCAGTGAGAATCTGGAATTGCTTGCCTGAGGAGGTGGTGATGGCGAACTCAGTCGAGGGGTTCAAGAGAGGCCTGGATGTCTTCCTGGAGCAGAACAATATTGTATCATACAATTATTAGGTTCTGTAGAAGGACGTAGATCTGGGGATTTATTATGATGGAATATAGGCTGAACTGGATGGACAAATGTCTTTTTTCGGCCTTACTAACTATGTTACTATGTTACTATGTTACCCTACGGGTGCTTGGAGATATAGGAAGTACTGGTAGTCTATACTTACTCCGTTTGGTATCCATGTGATATAATGTTTTTTACCTGCTCCCCGTCTCTATACCCATGATGCAGCATTGATTTTAGGGCACCTTTTTCCCAATATTCAAATTGACTCTGTTTATTATTATTTTGTTTATGTGTCTGGAGTTATGTTGTATTATTTATAAGTTTTTGTAAGTGTATTAATAAATATATTATTTTTTATTAAACAAGTTATGAGTTAAATACTTCATGTTTTTTGGTTTCTATATATTTGGAAGTATCTCGGGGCATTGTCCCATTTAGTCCTGGGTAATCCAGACAGGACTGTTTTGTATGGCAATGGTATCTGTATCTGAGGTTTTGTTCTTGATTATTGTCTGTGTTTTCACAGTGTCCATCTCAGAACAGATGGATTTTCGCGAACGTGAAAAGACGTGGCGGACACAATTAAACAGAGTGTTTGATGAGGGTCTGGGTGCCTCATGTGATCCGAAATCCAGAGATGACACTGAATTAATTAAAAAATACAAAGAATTGCTCAAAAAGCGTACTCGCTTATGGTGGAACAAGGCGTTCTTAGAAAAGTATATTGGTTGTGGTCTTATTCCCCGGGGCCTCAGGATTCAAGTTTTTCCTTCCTTCCCCATTACGAATGAAGATTTTGTTAAAGCTTGGGAAGGGGCTTCTTCAAATTGCTCAAAAATATTTTTAGAACTCTTGATAAAATCTAATGAATCATCTCTTATAGAGATTGATGTTGAACTGAAAAAAATACAAGATTTAATTAATGAGCAATTAACCCCTGAAAAGGTCACGAAACTCAAAGGGGAAATTGATATAGAACAACTTAAATGGGAAAAAGATATAGTGGAAGGTAAGACGAAGAAATATCAACGGGACCAGTTAGATTTCCAGAATGACCAGGTCTATAAATGGAAAAGAAGGGGCATTGGCCAGAGATCCTCATCAAGGACACGATCTATATCTGCTTCATCTATGTCCTCAGTAGAAGATAGAGCCCAGGGCCCTGAGAACCCAAGGACATCATGGGAAAGGAGAGATTTCTTTAGAGAGAATCGTTCTAGAGGAGGAGGAGGGAGAAACCAAAAACGCAAGGTACCCTCTTCACCCCCTGTGGACAAAAGGACTAAAAATAACACACTGGAGGTGATTAACTTATCCTCTCATGTGCTGTCTCAGACCCAGAGGGATCTTCTGGGCCTAGGTTTGTCATTTGTCCCTACTAACAATTTTAATTTCTTTCTAGCACTAAAGGACCTCCATTTGTTTTCTCGGAAACTGGTATTACGCAAACTACACTCGAGTTCAACCATTGATGGGGGTGGAGGATACATAACAGAGCAAGAGGCGATTGAGGCCTTGGAGGAACTGGAACGAGAATCAAATCCAGATATCACAGGTATCTCTCCGCCGCCCATTTTTTCCAAGTCTACCGCATTCCCTCCCTTGTCTCTTTGTCCGCAGGTTGACATATTTACCAGACTAGTAACAGAAGAATTTAAATCAATTTATAGCAATAGGAGTAGGGACAATCTGACCCCTGTACAACGTAAAGCATTGGAGGATTTGAAATGTCTGGATGATGTAGTCATCAAACCGGCAGACAAGGGGGGGAATGTGGTGGTTTGGCCGGTGGAGAGATACGAAAAAGAGGCCTTTAGACAGCTGAGGGATAAACAGACATATAGTCAACTAACACAAAGCCCTCTGGTTTCTTTCCAGGAGGAGCTTATTTGTATCTTAGAGATAGCACATGAGAGGGGTATCATCTCCAAGAAGGTCTTAAATGGTCTTATAGTCAAGTACCCTGTTGTGCCCACCTTCTACCTTCTGCCCAAGGTCCACAAAGACTCTATTAATCCCCCGGGGCGTCCGATTGTCTCTGGCATTGGAGGGCTGTGTGATCCCATTTGTAAATTTATTGAACATTATCTGCACCCTCAGGTGGAGACGCTGCCCTCCTATGTCAGGGACACTACGGACGTCCTGAGGCGTCTTGATGGCCTGTCCCTCGATGTGGATACATTCCTTGTAGTAGCGGATGTTGAATCCCTATACACGAGTATAACACATGAGGATGGACTACGAGCATCGCAATTCTTTCTGGAGGCCAGTAACCTGGATGCAGACATGAGGGAGTTGGTGTTGGATTTGTTGCGGTTCATTCTCACCCATAACTTTTTTACATTCAAGGACCGGTTCTTTTTACAGAAACGTGGGACCGCTATGGGGGCGGCTTGTGCGCCCTCCTATGCAAACCTCTTTCTCGGTTTTTGGGAGAGGGGTTTGCTATTGGACGGTGCACAGGCCGCTCCCCAAGTCCTTGGATGGTTTCGTTTTATTGATGACATTTTGTTTATATGGCAGGGATCTGCCATTGATTTAGAAGCATTTATGGTGGGTCTTAACCGCAACGAATCCAACATCAAGCTCACCTACATTTATGATCAAAGGATGGTATCTTTTTTGGACGTGGAGCTGTGTGTGCAGGAGGATGGATCAATATACACTGATATGCATCGCAAGAAAACATCGGTGAATGCGTTGCTACATGCATCTTCTGCACACCAACGCTCCACGATCACTGCCATTCCAACTGGTCAGTTTCTGCGTGCTCGTAGAATATGTACCTCGGATGCACTATTCGAGGGGCAGGCCAGGGACCTTGGGCGGAGATTTAGGGATCGTGGGTACAGCGGTAGAAGCATAAAGAAGGGCTATGTGAGAGCCAAGAATACTAAGAGAAGTGACCTTTTGGCTCCACAGGGTGGTAACTCTGGAAAGAAAAAAGGTAAGGAGATGGAAGTACGATTCATCTCGACCTATAACCAGCAATGGAACTTGATGAGAACTATCCTTAGGAAACACTGGTCAGTGTTACTAACAGACCCTGTCTTGAAAAAACAACTTCCACCAATACCTCTCATGACAGCACGAAGAGGGAAGAATTTTAGAGATGTACTGGTATCGAGCCACTATATCTCGAAATCTACTCCCATATTTGGCAATAGTAGCATTAGGAAAGGATTTTTTCCTTGTGGTAAATGCTTAGCTTGCAAAAATCATATTAGATCCACGTCCTTCACATCATCGAGCGGCCTTAAGACATATAACATCAGAGAGAACATCACATGTACGACTACGCATGTCGTATATTATGCTATGTGCAGTTGCAATCTGATATACATTGGACTAACATCACGTGAGTTACGGGTGAGAACCCGCGAACACATACGTGATATTGAGGCCGCTCGTGCTGTGGATGACGTGGATTCGTTGAAAACAATCCCCAGACATTTCAAACTCAAACATCAATGTAACTCTAAAGAGCTGAAAATCTGGGGGATTGATTGCGTTCATATGGGGATTAGAGGCGGTGATGCTATGCGGGTTCTAATGCAAAAAGAGTGCCGGTGGATAGTCAATCTTGACACAATGGTTCCACATGGACTGAATGAGCAACTTAGTTTTACATCATTTTTGTAAATGTCATCTCTGGACGTAGGATCATTATTTTTTACTCATGATTTTAATATATTTGTCTTTTTTCCTTTTTTGTCTTTTGTTCCCTTTTTAGTGATTTAGTGCTTTAGTTCTAGTTAAATTCACTTTTACATTATTGAATGAAGCTGGTTTGGACTCGGACCCTTAAACCTCATCTATTGGGAAAAGACTGCTGGATCCGGGATGTTATTGAATCTATATATCTGCACACTGTCACTTTAATACTACTTTGGTCCTAATTGTTATAACTTATTATTATTATAGTACTGTATCTGTATTTAATGTCACCCTTGTATATTAATAGTTATGTATCTTATTGTATTGTATCATGTATCGTGTCGTTATCACGGGCGCTAGGTTGTAATGCTCTTGTGCCTTGTAACTGGTTGCACTGATGTTAAATGAGGGATTATCTCCCAGACAGCTTGGTTCCAGCAGTGTTGTGTGGGTTGTGGTTTGCACATCTAGGGGCCGTCCTTACCATCTTGGGGCATGATATTCTCATGGATGCATATGAAGCCACTGTGGAGCCAGTGCGCATGTCTCTGATGCGGGCAATGGCTGCGGTATCGTCCTCGGCGCCTCGCTGTGACGTGTGCGGGTCAGTGACGTCACCGGTACTTCCCGATGACCCGCACCGCCATGTTGGCGCTGATGATGATGCGTCTTGCAGCGCCTGGATTCGTCACTGACATGCGCCGTTTATTGGCAACGCCGTGGATCATAAAAGGCAGAGAGACACGTGTATTATGCGAGCCCCCCGAGGAAGCCGTGGGCGAAACGCGCGTAGGGGCGCGTGCTGGCATCTATGGATGGAGTAAGGGGTAAGAATACAATATGGGACTAGTTCCCTTATATAGGTACTGATATTACTTTGGGGTCACTTGACCATGGGGCATTTCTGCTTTACCTAGTAATATGTTGTTTACCCTACGGGTGCTTGGAGATATAGGAAGTACTGGTAGTCTATACTTACTCCGTTTGGTATCCATGTGATATAATGTTTTTTACCTGCTCCCCGTCTCTATACCCATGATGCAGCATTGATTTTAGGGCACCTTTTTCCCAATATTCAAATTGACTCTGTTTATTATTATTTTGTTTATGTGTCTGGAGTTATGTTGTATTATTTATAAGTTTTTGTAAGTGTATTAATAAATATATTATTTTTTATTAAACAAGTTATGAGTTAAATACTTCATGTTTTTTAGTTTCTATACCCTGCAGACCATGGCTCCACTACAGCCTGCAGACCATGGCTCCACTACACCCTGCAGACCATGGCTCCACTACAGCCTGCAGACCATGGCTCCACTACACCCTGCAGACCATCGCTCCATCACACCCTGCAGACCATCGCTCCATCACACCCTGCACACCATCAGTCCATCACACCCTGCAGACCATGGCTCCACTACAGCCTGCAGACCATGGCTCCACTACAGCCTGCAGACCATGGCTCCACTACAGCCTGCAGACCATGGCTCCACTACAGCCTGCAGACCATGGCTCCACTACAGCCTGCAGACCATGGCTCCACTACACCCTGCAGACCATCGCTCCATCACACCCTGCAGACCATCAGTCCATCACACCCTGCAGACCATGGCTCCACTACAGCCTGCAGACCATCGCTCCATCACACCCTGCAGACCATCAGTCCATCACACCCTGCAGACCATCAGTCCATCACACCCTGCAGACCATGGCTCCACTACAGCCTGCAGACCATCGCTCCATCACACCCTGCAGACCATCAGTCCATCACACCCTGCAGACCATGGCTCCACTACACCCTGCAGACCATGGCTCCACTACACCCTGCAGACCATGGCTCCACTACAGCCTGCAGACCATGGCTCCACTACAGCCTGCAGACCATGGCTCCACTACAGCCTGCAGACCATGGCTCCACTACACCCTGCAGACCATGGCTCCACTACACCCTGCAGACCATGGCTCCACTACAGCCTGCAGACCATGGCTCCACTGTGATCACTGCACCGCGTGGATTCACGTGTCCAATACATTGTAATGATGTAATTTCTGTTGTGGAGACTCGTGTCTATGCTAGAGAAATTGACATGCTGCGGTCTGGCGAGATGCACCGCATGTCCGTCTCTGTGGGTGTCCACATAGTGGACATGGATTTCGATTTATTGAAATCCCATCCACTATGCTGTAACATTTGGACGCTGCATAAATATCATTATTATTAATAATATGCAGCCTCAAACCTGCAGCGTTTACTGATGAGCACCTACCCAAAGGATTTTTTAGACTGATACAATTTGTAACAAACATTAACAAACTAGGCAAGAAGAAGAAAGTTTCATTCATTGTCAACAAGCAGAGATCTTAAAACAGCAAAAAGTGGAGAAACAAAGTCTATTAGAAGGTTTCCTAACTTGCCATTATACAGGCTGTAAGCAGCACTGGCCCTTTAAATAGAAGAGCATACAGTACGTATGCCATATGTGGTGAGGGTCTCACCTCGGTCAGGGTGGTCACTCTCAGGCTGGGGGTCACACTCCGCTCGCAGCAGCCGAGGCAGCGGTCATTAATAGAGTTCGGTTCGGTCCCCAGATCTGCGATCCCCTCTGGTGCAATGAGGGTCCGGCCCACCCTGTTGGAGATCTGTGGAGCGGCGGAGGCTTTACCCTGAGCACAAAGACATGAAAATCTCAAACATCAGCGATAAGTCTCCTTGTCTCCATATACATACTGGTTTACACTCCAGTCACACCCAGAGCTGCATTCACAATTGTGCTGCCTTGCTGTTAGCGCTCAGGCTGCAGAGCGTCCCCCCGGGTCCTACAATGCAGTGCAGCCTGGGTATCCGCAGGTTCCGCTGTAGACTCCCCTCCGGGATCCTCGCCCTGTCGGTCACTTACCGGGGCGGTCACTTTGTCTCCACAGCAGCCGAGGCAGCGATATTCCCCGGTCCCGGGCTCTACCGGAGGTGGCGAAACCGTGTGCACCCCCCCAGCGACCTGCGGAGACGGGAGAAGATCATCATCAACACTTGTATGTGCGCAGTGTGTTACATGTTCACCATGTGTCCGTTACATGTGTGTACTATATAGCAAAAGTGTCGGCACCCTTAAAATTGTTCCAGAAAATGAAGTATTCCTCCCAGAACATAATTACATTCCTCATGTTTTGTTATACTCAGGTTTATTTCCTCTATGTAAATTGGAACATCACAAAAAATAGAGAAAAAAGGCAAACTGGACATAATTTCACACACAACCCCATAAATTGGCTGGACAAAATTATTGGCGCCCTCAACTTAATATTCGGAATAAATAACTACAATCAATCGCTTTCTATAACATCACAACCTTCTTTCACCTCAGCTGGAATTTTGGACGACTTTTCTTACAAACTGCTCCCGGTCTCTCATATGTGAAGGCGCCTTCAGAACTCTGCAGATCTTTGTTTCTATCTATTTCTGGGGGTTTCTTGAAGTACAGTGGGTCCGGAAAGTATTCAGACCCCTTTACAGGTTTCATTCTTTGCTTCATTGCAGCCATTTGGTAAATTCAAAAAAGTTCATTTTTTCCTCATTAATGTGCACTCTGCACCCCATCTTGACTGAAAAAAAAAAACAGAAATGTAGAATTTTATCACATGGTCATAAGTCTTCAGCCCCTTTGCTCGGACACTCATATGTAAGTCACATGTTGTCCATTTCCTTGTGATCCTCCTTGAGATGGTTCTACTCCTTCATTGGAGTCCAGCTGTGTGTAATTACACTGATAGGACTTGATTTGGAGCGGCGCACACCTGTCTATATAAGACCTCACAGCTCACAGTGCATGTCAGACCAAATGAGAATCATGAGGTCAAAGGAACTGGCCAAGGAGCTCGGAGACAGAATTGTGGCAAGGCACAGATCTGGCCAAGGTTACAACAGAATGTCTGCAGCACTCAAGGTTCCTAAGAGCACAGTGGCCTCCATGATCCTTAAATGGAAGAAGTTTGGAACCACCAGAAGTCTTCCTAGACCCGGACATCCAGCCAAACTGAGCAATCGTGGGAGAAGAGCCTTGGTGAGAGGTAAAGAAGAAGATGAAGAAGGGAGATAGGTGACTTTGTGGAACTTTCTCCTATCACTGCAGCCTCCACCAGTCGGGCCTTTATGGCAGAGTGGCTGACGGAAGCCTCTCCTCAGTGCAAGACATATGAAAGCCCACATAGAGTTTGCTAAAAAACACATGAAGGATTCCCAGACTATGAGAAATAAGATTCTCTGGTGTGATGAGATGAAGATAGACCTTTTCGGTGATAATTCTAAGCGGTATGTGTGGAGAAACCAGGCACTGCTCATCACCTGCCCAATACAATCCCTACAGTGAAGCATGGTGGTGGCAGCATCATGCTATGGGGGTGCTCATCAGCTGCAGGGACAGGACGACTGGTTGCCATTGAAGGAAACATGAATGCAGCCAAGTGCAGAGATATCCTGGATGAAAACCTCTTCCAGAGTGCTCTGGACCTCAGACTTGGCCGAAGGTTCACCTTCCAACAAGACAATGACCCTAAGCACACAGCTAAAATAACAAAGAAGCGGCTTCAGAACAACTCTGTGACCATTCTTGACCAACCCAGCCAGAGCCCTGACCTAAACTCAACGGAGCATCTCTGGAGAGACCTGAAAATGGCGTCCACCAACGTTCACCATCCAACCTGACGGAACTGGAGAGGATCTGCAAGGAAGAATAGTGGAGGATCCCCAAATCCAGGGGGGAAAAACTTGTTGCATCATTCCCAAGAAGACTCATGACTGTACGAGCTCAAAAGGGGCTTCTCCTCAATACTGAGCAAAGGGTCTGAAGACTTATGACCAGGTGAGCCTTCAGTTTTTCTTTTTTAATACATTTTCAAAAATTTCTACATTTCTGTTTTTATTTCAGTCAAGATGGGGCAGAGTGCACATTAATGAGAGAAAAATTAAGTTTTTTGAATTTACCAAATGGCTGCAAAGAAACAAAGAGTGAATAATTTAAAGTGGTCTGAATACTTTCTGTACCCACTGTACAAGGATGCAAACCCAGCTTTCTGACCCCGGGCACTACATTGCCACCCAAAATCCTTTGGTAATATTCAGATTTCATGATGCCTTGCATACAGTCAATGCAGCCAGTGAAAGAGGAAGCCAAACAACCCCAAAACATCTGTGAACCTCCACCATATTTCACTGTAGGTAGGGTGATGCATTCTCATTCCATTTTATGTAAACAGTAGAATAATGTGCTTTACCAAAAAAACTCTATCTTGGTCTCATCTATCCACAAGATTATTTCCCAGAAGGTACATTTCCCAGAAAGTACATTTTGGAAAACTGCAGTCTAGCTTTTTTATATCCCTGTGTCAGCAGTGGGGGTTTCCTGGGTCTGGATAGTTCGCTCAGACACTGATGCACCCTGAGCTTAAATTCTCTGGAACTTGATTGGTGCTGCTTAACCACCATCAGGACTATGCTGCAACCTTTCATCAATTTTACTCTGTCACGTTCAGAGAGATAAGCTATAGTGCCATGGGTTGTAAATTTCTTGATAATGTTGCGCACTATGGACAAAGGAACATCACGATCTCTGGAGATGGACTTGTAACCTTGAGACTGAATATTTTTCAACAATATTGGTTCTCATGTCCTCAGAACGTTCTCTTCTCCTCTTTCTGTTCTCCATGCTTAGTGTCGCACACACAGACACACAATGCAAAGATTGAGACAACTTCTCCCCTTTTTATCCTGTTTCAGGTGTGATTTTCATTTTGGAGGTTTTGTGTGAAATTATGTCCAATTTACCTTTTTTCTCTGTTTTGTGTTGTTCCAATACACACAAAGAAAATAAACATGTGTATAACAAAATGCGTAACTGCAACAATTTTCTGTGGAAAATACTTAATTTTCTGGAACAATTTAAAGGGTGCCAACACTTTTGGCCATGTTTACTGTGTGTGTTATATGTGTATTATATGTGTGAGTTATATGTCTACTGTGTGTGTTATCATTTGTGTATTGACTATTATATATTTATATTAGATGTTTATTATTTGTATTGTGTGTGTATGGAGGTCATACAGGCACGTGGAGGCCACACACACTACTGAGCATCATTTCCTTGTCTTGAGGCATTTCCACTGAAGTTGGATCAGCCTGTAATTTGATTTTCCACTTTGATTTTGAGCATCATTCCAAGTCCAGACCGGCGTGGGATATTAATTTTGACTTGCATTGATAATTTTTATGTTTTATTGTTTTGAACACATTCCAGTATTTAATGAATAAAGATTTACAATTGGAATATTTTGTTCAGTGATGTCTAGGATGTGGGATTTTAGCATTCCCTTTATTTTTTGAGCAGTGTAGTAACATTATTATTTATTTATATAGCACCATTAATTCCATGGTGTTGTACACAAAGGGGTTACGTACAGAGTTATAGATATTGTTTACAGTACACAAATTTACAATGACAGACAGGTAAAGAGGGGCGAGGACACTGTCCTTGCGGACTTACATTCTACAGGATAATGTGGAACATCTCCTTAGTATTTCTGCAACCCGCACCCTCTACCTGACATTCTGATATCAGCCACTAGGGAGCGATGTCCTCAGTGCGGCCCCTCACAGTGAACTCACCAGGAATGCCAGAGACCGGTGCCCGGGGTTGTAAGACCAGATATTTTTCTTCCTCCCACGTTGGATCATGCGCACCGGCTGCCTTTGGCCTCGCTTCTTCACAGCCTCCACCTGCCCGGACGCTTTCATCTGTTAGACACATGGAGAAAAGCATATATTTATCTCTATACACCGAATCCTGCTGACACTGAAGGAGTCTGTGAAGATTATTAGCGTCTTCAGTTTATTTAAAAGCCATGAGTGACCAGAGAAACGTCATTTTATTTTTTAAATTCAGGAGAATGCAATACCCTCAGTGCCCTGCAGGTGTCTCCGTTACTGCCCTCTTATCTGGGAACCACACAGATCCAGAAGTCAGACCCCCCAGTGCTGGGCTGACCCCCCAACCCTCGGCCTTGGTTCTTGCCCGCGTGGTCCGCATACCACCACCATGAGTAGATCACCCACCTGCCCCCTACGAGGACTGTTTCCCTCTACAATCACACTGAGGGCGGTCAGCAGAAGGGTCATGGATGTGAGGGTGTTCATGGCGCCACAAGTCCAGAACTCGCTGAAGGTTTCAAGTCTTGAGGGTCTGTAAAATGAAAAAAGAAGAGATGGAGGATGCTGGTGAGTGTATAGTGCAGGGAATCACATACATGGTCAGCGCGGCTCTGCCCCCAGGATTCACACTGCACAGCAGCGCATTGTGGGCGGGGCTGCAGCACATTGTGGGCGGGGCTGCAGTGTGAGTGACAGCTCAGCTCACAGCTCATTAGGTTCCAGGGTCTATAGAACAAGAATGTAGCTGGTCCGCTGCGATCCCCACCCTGTCAGCCAGGCCCACCCTAAGCGAAAGACCCCGGCCGCAGATGAGCAGGAAATGTCTCACACACGGACAGTTCTGCTGATGGTAGAAAGTCAGGAATGGGGGGCAGAGCGGACCACCTGCCCGGTACCCCGATTCACAGCCAGAAATCTGCTGAAATAAAGATCTATGGGCAAAATATGGCTCCATCCATTCATCTATGAGAAATGACCCAACATGGCTGTGTATGAGAATAAAGAATGACATCAACATAGACGTGATAGACCCCGGAACATTACAGAGCGGGGGGCCGACTGCTGAGGAGCAGAGGGCAGAAAAGGCACCAACTGACCCCACAACTGCAGAGTCCAGAACGCCTCCATTTTGTTTTTATCTTAGGTTTAGTGGCCGGTGTGAACACGCGCTTACACACCGCACGCACACCAGTATGAAGGAGATGGACGTGCTGCCCACATTCCCCCATGAAGAAACAAGTAGACTATTAGATTGTTATGTGAAGTACAATGTGAGAGATCAGGATTATTGTGCTTGGTCACCAGAAACGTGTTGATATCGCATTTTATTCACTGTCTACGCTGATGGTTTTTTTCACTACCTCGTTGAGCTGGATTCTCATTTTTTTTTTTGATTACTACACGCCGTGACACAGCGGTTCCGTGATCCGAGTTCCTTAGGGTGTCAACAATGGGGAGCTGGACTTTGTTCTATTTCAGGTAGACTGAGGACAGAGAAGCCCCAGTAGGTGGATTTGGAGGGGGGGCACATATACTAAAATCCTTTGGTAATCCTCAGATTTAATGATGCCTTGCACACAGTCAAGGCACGCAGTGCCAGAGACAGCAATTCCAAAAGATCTTTGCCCCTCCACCATATTTGACTGTAGGCGCTGTGTTCTTTTCTTTGTAGGCCTCATTCCATTTTTGGTAAACAGTAGAATGATTTGCTTTATCAAAAAGCTCTATCTTGGTCTCATCTGACAACAAGACGCTTTCCCAGAAGGATTTTGTCTTACTCATGAACATTTTAGCAATCTGCACCCTAGCATTTTAATGTCTGTATGTCAGCAGTGGGGTCCTCCTGGGCCTCCTGCCAGAGCATTTCATTTCATATACATGTGGACGGATAGTTCGTGCTGATGTTGATGCTCCCTGAGCTTGAATGTCTTTAGACCTTGATAGCGGCTACTTATCCACCATCCGGACTATCCTGCGCTGCGACCTTTAATCAATTTTTCTCTGTCGTCCGCGTCCAGAAAGATTAGCTACAGTGCCATGGGTTGTAAACTTCTTTATTGTGTTGTGCACTGTGGACAAAGAAACATCAAGATCTCGAGACGGACTTGTCACCTTAAGAATATTGATATTGTGCAACAATTTTGGTTCTCAAGTCCTCAGACCGTTCTCTTCTCCTCTTTCTGTTCTCCATGCTTAGTGTGGCACACACAGACACACAATGCAAAGATTGAGGGAACTTCTCCCCTTTTTATCTGGTTTCAGGTGTGATTTTCATATTGCCTACACCTGTTACTTGCCACAGGTGAGTGTGAACGAGCGTCACATGCTTGAAGCAAGGTTCCTTACCTATAATTTTGTAAAGGTGCCAACAATTTTGTCCTGACCATTTATGGGGTGTGTGTGAAATTATGTCCAATTTGCCTTTTTTTTCTCAGTTTTTTTGTGTTGCTCCAAAACACAGAAAGGAAATAAACCTGTGTATAATAAAACGTGTAAATAATTTTCTGTTAGAAATACTTCATTTTCTGGAACAATTTCCAGGGGGCCGACACTTTAGGCCATGACTGTATCACGCAGTGATGTTCATTGCTCTTACATTGGTGCCAGTGAATAGCGCAGGTCTTTCAGTCGTCGTGGTGTTTTCCTAATAACTGACACTATGACCTCATTTAGCGATGACATCACGGCTTTATGTAATGACATCACTGCGTGATGTCACCATTGCCCCTTCTGTCTGCCTGGCTCACATAGATGGTGGGAGCTGCTGGGCGCTATTCTGCACGTCCGTGCGGAGTTCTTAAAGGGGGCATCATTCTGCCCTGTAGTGGGGGCAGTGCGGGGGCATCACATATGGCTCACAGCTCCATGTTCTTGCCTTTTAATTTTGTTTTCCGCGTTCTTTTTCTAAACTGTTTCCAGATGATTCTCTCAATTGTTCTAATATAAAGTATCTGCTCCAATTCCTCCATATTTTCAAGATCTCCGCTTGCTCTCAGTGACTGGCGATAGTCTTATCTTCACACAGCTGCAGTTTTGTCACCATGTGTCAGTGACCAAGCCCACCCCCTCCCCCCCTCCAAAGTGCACTGCGTGGCTCACAAGAGGTTAATACTGGGTATATACTGAATTATATCCTGCCAGGACTCATCCCGCAGACATGGACCCAGACACAAATCATTTCCAGACACCATATATTTATTAGAAGCTCTGGTGGGCTCCGGATGGCTCCCGCTGAATGGATGGGCCCCCGCCAGCTCCACGTCCTCAGCCCCCTTGTGGTTATGAGCCCCCTCTCCAACCTGACCACAGACAGCAGAGTGAAAACTGCAAGAGAAAAGCAGTAATGTCTCTGAGTATCCAGTGTCTGACGACCACGCCTGCCCCTCAGCTGATGATGTCACAGGGCACTGCATGTGATGTCATCACTCCGCATTACTAGATCATCTCATGTGATGTCATCACTCCGCATTACTAGATCATCTCCTGTGATGTCATCACTCTGCATTACTAGATCATCTCCTGTGATGTCATCACTCTGCATTACTAGATCATCTCATGTGATGTCATCACTCCGCATTACTAGATCATCTCATGTGATGTCATCACTCTGCATTACTAGATCATCTCCTGTGATGTCATCACTCTGCATTACTAGATCATCTCCTGTGATGTCATCACTCTGCATTACTAGATCATCTCGTGTGATGTCATCACTCTGCATACTAGATCATCTCCTGTGATGTCATCACTCTGCATTACTAGATCATCTCCTGTGATGTCATCACGCTGCATTACTAGATCATCTCATCTGATGTCATCACTCTGCATTACTAGATCATTTCATCTGATGTCATCACTCTGCATTACTAGATCATCTTGTGATGTCATCACTCTGCATTACTAGATCATCTCGTGTGATGTCATCATGCTGCATTACTAGATCATCTCGTGATGTCATCACTCTGCATTACTAGATCATCTCATGTGATGTCATCAGTCTGCATTACTAGATCATCTCCTGTGATGTCATCACTCTGCATTACTAGATCATCTCGTGTGATGTCATCACTCTGCATTACTAGATCATCTCGTGTGATGTCATCACGCTGCATTACTAGATTATCTCATCTGATGTCATCACTCTGCATTACTAGATCTCATCTGATGTCATCACTCTGCATTACTAGATCATCTCATGTGATGTCATCACGCTGCATTACTAGATCTCATGTGATGTCATCACTCTGCATTACTAGATCTCATCTGATGTCATCACGCTGCATTACTAGATCATCTCGTGATGTCATCACTCTGCATTTCTAGATCATTTCATCTGATGTCATCACTCTGCATTACTAGATCATCTCGTGATGTCATCACTCTGCATTACTAGATCATCTCGTGTGATGTCATCATGCTGCATTACTAGATCATCTCGTGATGTCATCACTCTGCATTACTAGATCATCTCCTGTGATGTCATCACTCTGCATTACTAGATCATCTCGTGTGATGTCATCACTCTGCATTACTAGATCATCTCGTGTGATGTCATCACGCTGCATTACTAGATCATCTCATCTGATGTCATCACTCTGCATTACTAGATCATCTCATGTGATGTCATCACTCTGCATTACTAGATCATCTCATGTGATGTCATCACTCTGCATTACTAGATCTCATGTGATGTCATCACTCTGCATTACTAGATCATCTTGTGATGTCATCACTCTGCATTACTAGATCTCATCTGATGTCATCACGCTGCATTACTAGATCATCTTGTGATGTCATCACTCTGCATTACTAGATCATCTTGTGAGGTCATCACTCTGCATTACTAGATCATCTCCTGTGATGTCATCACTCTGCATTACTAGATCATCTCCTGTGATGTCATCACTCTGCATTAATAGATCATCTCATCTGATGTCATCACTCTGCATTACTAGATCATCTCATGTGATGTCATCATTCTGCATTACTAGATCATCTCATGTTATGTCATCACACTGCATTACTAGATCATCTCGTGTGATGTCATCACGCTGCATTACTAGATCATCTCATCTGATGTCATCACTCTGCATTACTAGATCATCTCATGTGATGTCATCATTCTGCATTGCTAGATCATCTCATGTGATGTCATCACTCTGCATTACTAGATCTCATCTGATGTCATCACGCTGCATTACTAGATCATCTCGTGATGTCATCACTCTGCATTACTAGATCATCTCCTGTGATGTCATCACTCTGCATTACTAGATCATCTCATCTGATGTCATCACTCTGCATTACTAGATCATCTCGTGATGTCATCACTCTGCATTACTAGATCATCTCGTGTGATGTCATCACGCTGCATTACTAGATCATCTCGTGATGTCATCACTCTGCATTACTAGATCATCTCATCTGATGTCATCACTCTGCATTACTAGATCATCTCGTGATGTCATCACTCTGCATTACTAGATCATCTCATCTGGTGTAATCACGCTGCATTACTAGATCATCTCGTGATGTCATCACTCTCCATTACTAGATCATCTCATCTGATGTCATCACGCTGCATTACTAGATCATCTCGTGATGTCATCACTCTGCATTACTAGATCATCTCGTGTGATGTCATCACGCTGCATTACTAGATCATCTCATCTGATGTCATCACTCTGCATTACTAGATCATCTCCTGTGATGTCATCACTCTGCATTACTAGATCTTCTCATGTGATGTCATCACTCTGCATTACTAGATCATCTCATGTGATGTCATCACTCTGCATTACTAGATCATCTCATGTGATGTCATCACTCTGCATTACTAGATCATCTCGTGATGACATCACTTTTCCATTGATTTCTGCTTTGGCCTTTTAGAGCGTCAGTGTTACGCCTGGTGATCCCCCTCCACACATGAGATGCCCCTGAACCTCGTCTGTAGGGGAGGGGGGTCACATACTTTATCGTTCGCCCCACTACTATTCATATTTATAGCCTGTGCAAGAATAACAAGAGCTGTTATATAAGATTTGTTATAGCACATATGTATTAGGTCTTATACTCCAATCACATCCAGAGCTGCATTCACAATTCTGCAGGTGGAAGTCATTCTGGACCTTAGCTGTGCCAGCTGACCTCCCACAATACAGTATTGTGAATGCAGCTCTGGATGTGACTGGAATAATAGACACGAGATAACCAGGATCAGAGGAAAGAAGAGAAGCAGAAATAATCAGATCTGCGCCCCAGACACAGGATCTATGTCTCAGCTTGTTATTCATTTATTCTTATGGGCATGTCTTTCACTTCCGGTTCAGGGGTCAAGACTTCTCTTCCTCTGGCAGCCATTTCATTTTCAGTTTACTTGCAGTTGTGAGAGGACACGCTTTAACCGGCTTGGAAGGCATCAGTCTTTCGACCTCTCTTGCTGCTCACACTTGCAGTTATACTTGGTGCTACATCTTACTGTACCTTGTCTACACCTGCATTTCTGGAGAAAGTTCTGTATTACCAGTTACCGGCTGTATGTCCAGATTTACAAAATAAACAAGTCTGGACTGCACAATCCCTGGAGTGCATCATCTCTCCGGACGCTGAGCAGCATTGGTCCTGTCTGCCTCACATCGAGGAAATACGAAGGTACGATTATCTCTCACAACTCTTATTAGTCAACGACACCTCCATTCGCCTCATGTGGGGACAGAACACCCTGTAATGGGGCATGTCTGTCCCTGAGCCCCAGACACTGGGTCTATGTCTCCCCTGTAATGGGACATGTCTGTCCCTGAGCCCCAGACACGGGGGTCTATGTCTCCGCTGTAATGGGGCATGTCTGTCCCTGCGCCCCAGACACGGGGTCTATGTCTCCTCTGTAATAAGGCATGTCTGTCCCTGCGCCCCAGACACGGGGGTCTATGTCTCCCCTGTAATGGGGCATGTCTGTCCCTGCGCCCCAGACACGGGGTCTATGTCTCCCCTCTAATGGGGCATGTCTGTCCCTGAGCCCCAGACACGGGGTCTATGTCTCCCCTCTAATGGGGCATGTCTGTCCCTGAGCCCCAGACACGGGGTCTATGTCTCCCCTGTAATGGGGCATGTCTGTCCCTGCGCCCCAGACACGGGGTCTATGTTTCCCCTGTAATGGGGCATGTCTGTCCCTGCACCCCAGACACGGGGTCTATGTCTCCCCTGTAATGGGGCATGTCTGTCCCTGCGCCCCAGACACGGGGTCTATGTCTCCCCTCTAATGGGGCATGTCTGTCCCTGAGCCCCAGACACGGGGTCTATGTCTCCCCTGTAATGGGTCATGTCTGTCCCTGAGCCCCAGACACGGGGTCTATGTCTCCCCTGTAATGAGTCATGTCTGTCCCTGAGCCCCAGACACGGGGTCTATGTCTCCCCTGTAATGGGGCATGTCTGTCCCTGAGCCCCAGACACGGGGGTCTATGTCTCCCCTGTAATGGGGCATGTCTGTCCCTGAGCGCCAGACATGGGGTCTATGTCTCCCCTGTAATGGGGCATGTCTGTCCCTGCGCCCCAGACACGGGGTCTATGTCTCCCCTGTAATGGGGCATGTCTGTCCCTGAGCCCCAGACATGGGGTCTATGTCTCCCCTGTAATGGGGCATGTCTGTCCCTGAGCCCCAGACACAGGGACTATGTCTCCCCTGTAATTGGGCATGTCTGTCCCTGAGCCCCAGACACGGGGTCTATGTCTCCCCTGTAATGGGGCATGTCTGTCCCTGAGCCCCAGATACGGGGGTCTATGTCTCCCCTGTAATGGGGCATGTCTGTCCCTGAGCCCCAGATACGGGGGTCTATGTCTCCCCTGTAATGGGGCATGTCTGTCCCTGATCCCCAGATACGGGGGTCTATGTCTCCCCTGTAATGGGGCATGTCTGTCCCTGAGCCCCAGATACGGGGGTCTATGTCTCCCCTGTAATGGGGCATGTCTGTCCCTGAGCCCCAGACACGGGGTCTATGTCTCCCCTGTAATGGGGCATGTCTGTCCCTGAGCCCCAGTCACGGGGTCTATGTCTCCCCTGTAATGGGTCATGTCTGTCCCTGAGCCCCAGACACGGGGTCTATGTCTCCCCTGTAATGGGGCATGTCTGTCCCTGAGCCCCAGATATGGGGGTCTATGTCTCCCCTGTAATGGGGCATGTCTGTCCCTGAGCCCCAGATATGGGGGTCTATGTCTCCCCTGTAATGGGGCATGTCTGTCCCTGTGTAATGACCAGAGGTCCGAATAAGATCCAGTGAGTCACAAACCAAGACCAAGGCAGAAATCTCCAACGGTATTTACTCAAAGGCAAATTAATCAAGGTAATATGGAGAATATTAAGGCAGATGCACCCCAAAGATACACTAATTCAGCAGCAGCTGAAATCACTGTGCCACTCAAAGGTCTCCTGAGAACTGTGTACTACAACAGACTAGTAAGAAATTTACCTAACAGGCAACTAAAAAAACAGGAACAAGTGTAAATTGAATGTAGTGTTATTAAGGGAGCCCCTGGAATGGCACATTGAGTACAGCCGCACACATACAGCCGCACATTATAAGTTCATGCTAAAGACATACAATTCTGCCCTTCACCTCTCCAAACAAACCTACTTCAACACCCTCATCACCTCCCTGTCCAATAACCCTAAACGTCTCTTTGACACGTTCCAGTCCCTACTCAACCCAAGAGCGCAGGCCCCAACCACGGATCTCCGTGCTGACAATCTGGCCAATTACTTCAAAGAAAAAATTGACCATATTCGACAGGAAATCATCTCCCAATCTCTTCATACCATGCACTGTCCTCCCTCCCCCACTGCATCTAGTTCACTCTCTGACTTTGAACCAGTTACAGAAGAAGAAGTAAGCAGGCTCCTTGCATCTTCTCGCCCGACCACTTGCACCAGTGACCCCATTCCGTCACATTTCCTCCAGTCCCTTTCCCCGGCTGTCACCTCTCACCTAACAAAAATATTCAACCTTTCCCTCACTTCCGGTATTTTTCCCTCCTCATTTAAGCATGCCATCATACATCCATTACTTAAAAAACCATCCCTCGACCAAAACTGTGCCGCTAATTATAGACCTGTCTCTAATCTTCCCTTCATCTCTAAACTCCTCGAACGCCTGGTCCACTCCCGTCTTACCCGCTATCTCTCAGATAACTCTCTTCTCGACCCTCTTCAATCTGGTTTCCGCTCTTTACACTCTACTGAAACTGCCCTCACTAAAGTCTCTAATGACCTACTAACAGCTAAATCTAATGGTCACTACTCCATGCTAATTCTCTTGGATCTCTCTGCAGCATTTGATACTGTGGATCATCAGCTCCTCCTCACTATGCTCCGCTCCATCGGCCTCAAGGACACCGTTCTCTCCTGGTTCTCCTCCTATCTCTCTGACCGATCCTTCACTGTATGTTTCGCTGGTTCCTCCTCCTCTCACCTTCCCCTTACTGTTGGGGTTCCTCAAGGATCAGTCCTAGGCCCCCTCCTCTTCTCTTTGTATACTGCCCCTATTGGACAAACAATCAGTAGATTTGGTTTCCAGTACCATCTCTATGCTGACGACACCCAACTATACACTTCTTCTCCTGATCTCACGCCTGCCTTATTAGAAAACACCAGTGATTGTCTTACCGCTGTCTCTAGCATCATGTCCTCCCTCTATCTGAAACTAAACCTGTCAAAAACTGAACTCCTCGTGTTTTCTCCCTCTACTAACCTACCTTTGCCTGACATTGCCATCTCCGTTTGCGGTTCCACCATTACTCCAAAGCAACATGCCCGCTGCCTTGGGGTCATCCTTGACTCTGACCTTTCATTCACCCCCCACATCCGATCACTGGCTCGCTCTTCTTACCTGCATCTCAAAAACATTTCTAGAATTCGCCCTTTTCTTACTTTCGACTCTGCAAAAACTCTTACTGTTTCACTTATTCATTCTCGTCTGGACTATTGTAACTCTCTACTAATCGGCCTCCCTCTTACCAAACTCTCCCCGCTCCAATCTGTCCTGAATGCTGCTGCCAGGATCATATTCCTCACCAACCGTTACACCGATGCCTCTACCTTGTGCCAGTCATTACACTGGTTACCCATCCACTCAAGAATCCAGTACAAAACTACTACCCTCATCCACAAAGCACTCCATGGCTCAGCACCACCCTACATCTCCTCTCTGGTCTCAGTCTACCACCCTACCCGTGCCCTCCGCTCCGCTGATGACCTCAGGTTAGCATCCTCAATAATCAGAACCTCCCACTCCCGTCTCCAAGACTTTACACGTGCTGCGCCGATTCTTTGGAATGCACTACCTAGGATAATACGATTAATCCCCAATCCCCACAGTTTTAAGCGTGCCCTAAAAACTCATTTGTTCAGACTGGCCTACCGCCTCAATGCATTAACCTAACGATCCCTGTGTGGCCTATATTAAAAAAAAAAAAAAAAAAATTAATTAACTGGTTCATGCAGCTTTACATGAACACCCAAGCCTTACACTATGGCTGGTCCGAATAACTATAGCAATTGTTACCATCCACCTCTCGTGTCTCCCCTTTTCCTCATAGTTTGTAAGCTTACGAGCAGGGCCCTCACTCCTCTTGGTATCTGTTTTGAACTGTATTTCTGTTATGCTGTAATGTCTATTGTATGTACAAGTCCCCTCTATAATTTGTAAAGCGCTGCGGAATATGTTGGCGCTATATAAATAAAAATTATTATTATTATATTATTATTATAACTTACACAACTCTAATATAAGATACACCTCTAAAGTAACAATTTAACACTCTGAGCAGAGATACCCGGGTATCTATAACTATGGTACCGTATCCTGAGATGGATTTCCTCTCAGGCAGGAATCCGCAGAGGCTGTAGCCAGTTCATATCTTCAGCGCCAATAAGTTACAGCAAGCTCCTCTTGTCTTGTCGGCCGATGCCGAGCCCAAACGCCGGGGACTTAGTTAGTGGTCTCACGATGTAGTCTCTGCTTCTGTAGCTCCTAGGAATGGTTCCACGACAATCCGTCCGTCTCTGTATCAGCAGTCTGTCCAGACTTGTTCCTCCACTCAATGCACAGGGAATCCACAGACTTCCAAATTGGTACTGGGTTCTTAGCAAAGTCTCCGTCTTTTCTTAGATAAAGGGTTCGCTCCTCTCCAGGAAACGTTAGCAACACAAGTCTCTCACAGAGTTAAACAAAAGGTTAGCTCTTCTCCAGGGGAACGTTAGCAACAAAAAGTCTCTCAAAAGCTTCTTTTCCTCCAAAAACACTTGCAGTAAATCCACACAGTCTCTTTTTAAGATCTCACAGCAGCTTCTCCTTTTCTTCCCGCCTTTTCTCTCTCAGCTCTCACTTCCTACTTTCACTTTACACTCGAGACTCTAGACCCCACCCCGCAGCACACATTGTCTCTGGGAGGTCTGTCCTCTGCTGCAACAGGCAAAAACCACAGGGTCCTAGTGCCCTCTCAGTGGGACTACAGTTCACCCTCTTACATGCCACCCCACTAGAGGTTGGCGTCCTCGACATACCTTCCCACTCAAATTCATCTTGAGCATATCGCTGAGGCGGTATTCCTGCCGTAGATCGTGTAGTTCTCCTGAGTCCTACATCAACAGGTGCGACCTTAGAGGGAGCTAGAGTCTCTTCCGTGGTCGTGTTAGTGGGCGTAAGTGGAGTTGTCTCCTCCTGCGGCTCGATGTCCTGTGATACAGCGTCAGGACCAAGCAGTTGACCTGATGCACTCTCCTCAACAACATCCTCCATATCCCCAACATTCTCATCACCCGAGGCCAGATCGGTCACAGGGGGCAAATAAGCAGGCGCAGGAGTAAGCACACCATCAAACTCAAGATCATTCAGAGCTTCCGCCCCTTGGAACATGGCCTCTGGCTCTAGGGGGGTAGGCGCCGAATCTTCAAACCAGCACCGTTGTAACATGTTACGATGCAAATTACGGGTTGGCCCCCCTGTCCCCACCGGTTCGACCTCGTACACTGGAATCTCAGGGTTCACCTGTTTTTTTATCAGATACGGTATCGCCTCCCATCGGTCACTCAGCTTTCCTGACCGTCGTTTTGTCCTCACCAACACTCTGTCCCCCGGAGAGAACAACTCTGTTTGTACAGGTCGCGTGTCCTTATGGACCACCTGTCGAAGGCGGTCGCCCACCACCTGATGCACCACTCTCAACCGCCGCCGATGCTCTCGTACCCACTCGCATGCAGTCCGAAGGGGGGCGGAGGAGGGATCTGGCATGTTCAAATCCTCAATGTCTCGGCCAGGTCTACCAAACATCAACATGTGTGGTGAGTAACCAGTAGTACTGTGCACCCTGTTATTGTAAGCCCACATCAATTCGGGGAGATAGTCAGGCCAGCATGTCTGTTGCTGACTCTCTAAGGACCTCAACATTTGCAACAGGGTCCGATTAAAACGCTCACACGCCCCGTTACCCTGAGGGTGGTAAGGCGTTGTTCTCGACTGCTCGATACCATAGAGCTGGTGCAACTCTTTCATCAGCGTCCCCTGAAAGCAGGCCCCTTGATCTGAATGTATTCTCTGCGGACACCCGAACACTTGGAAGAAATGTCGGCACACTGCCTCAGCCGCCGACTTGGCCGTCTGATCTCTTGTCGGCACCGCTACAGCATACTTGGTAAAGTGATCTGTCATCACCAGGCAATAGGAGTACCCTGACGTAGAGTACCCTATCAACACGTAGTCAATCATGAGTAGCTCCAGTGGAGCTGAAGTCTTAATAGACTGTGTGGGAGCCCGCTGCTCAGGGCTTTTGTTGAGCCCACAAATTCGGCACTGCCGACACGCGTCGGCCACCATCCCTCCCAACTCAGGGCAGTAGAGGACTCGCTGCAACCACTGAAGTGTCTTTTCACTTCCAAAATGGGCCCCCTTCTCATGCGCCTCACGAGCGACCACTGGCCCCATCCCCACAGGAATTATCAGTTGGTACCGATGCTGCAGCTCCGATGGCAGGTACACCTTACGATACAAAAGACCTTGTTCCACACACAATTTATCCCATTGTCGAAGGAGTTTCATTCCTTCCATGGACAACTGAGCCTTGTCCTCTGCACTGGGCCAGGCCTTGTTTTGTACCCAACGGCGCACAAGTGCAATGTCCGGACACTCATCCTGGACTCTTGTCCAATCTGAGGGTGTTTTACCCAGGACACAGGGCATCCCGGTGGCCACCCCACTTGAGTGTACCACACTTTGGAAGATAGGTATCTGCCCCAAAGCTGGAGTTTCAGTATCCTCAAGTTGTTCGTCAACATCTTCCCCGGATGACCCAAGGGGCACCCTTGACAATGCATCTGCATTGCCGTTCTCTCGACCAGAGCGAAATTTAATGCGGTAATTGAACTTGGCCAGTCTGGCGACCCACCGCTGCTCCAACGCCCCCAGTTTTGCATTCTCTAAGTGAGCTAGCGGGTTGTTATCTGTCATGACTAGCACCTCAGCCCCTGTTAGATACTCGGCGAAGCGTTCTGTCATTGCCCACACCAGGGCCAGCAATTCCAGCCGGAATGAGCTGTAGTTAGCCGGATTTCGCTCGGAGTCTCTTAAAGATCTGCTGCCATAAGAAATCACTCGTTCTCGGCCGTCCTGCACCTGTGCTAGTACTGCCCCCAACCCATGAAGACTACCATCGGTATACAACAAAAAAGGGGTGTCAAACCGGGCGTAGGCCAGCAATGGGGCACTCGTTAGGGCGGTTTTCACTCCATCAAATGCCTTTTTCTGTAGGGGCCCCCATGGAATGGGGCGATTTCGAGGACCCAGCGCTGTCCCTCTCAAAAGTTCATTCAAGGGACTCACCACTTGTGAGAATTTAGGCACAAACCGCCGATAGTATCCTGCTAGGCCCAGGAAGGCCCGCACTTCTCGCAGGTCACAAGGAGGTGGCCACTCTTGTACCGCCTTAATCTTACTGGCTAAAGGTAGTACCCCGTCCGGGGTCACCAGATGCCCCAAATATTCAATCTGGTTTCGTAACAGTTGACATTTTTTTGGCTTTATTTTCAGGCCGTAGCTCTTGAGCCGCCGGAGAACTTGACGCAGCTTCTCCAGATGATCTTCAAATGAGGTTCCGAACACCACAATGTCATCTAGATATATCAGGACTGATTCAAAATTTAGATCGCCCAAGCAATGTTCCATCAGGCGTTGGAAGGTTCCTGGGGCGGTAGCGAGGCCAAAGGGCATCCGGTTGAACTCAAAGAGCCCCATTGGCAAGACAAACGCCGTCTTGGCCCGATCTTTTTCAGCCATTGGGACCTGCCAGTACCCGCTTGCCAAATCCAGCGTTGAGAAATACTTGGCCCGACCCAGGGCCGACAGGGATTCTTCAATACGGGGTAAAGGATATGCGTCCCGTACGGTGTGGGCATTCAATTTCCGATAGTCCACACAAAATCGGAGTGTCCCATCCTTCTTGCGGACCAAGACTACAGGGGCCGCCCAGGGACTCCGGCTCTCTCGGATCACTTGGTTGTCCAGCATACTGGCCACCATGCTCTTCACCTCTTGATAGAGCGCCGGAGGAATTTGACGATATCTTTCTCTAATGGGTGGAGTATCCCCCGTTGGAATCTCATGCTCAATCGTCTGGGTACACCCGAAGTCCTCTCCATGTCGGGAAAATGTCTCTTGATGTTCCCACAAAACGCTCTCCAACTGCTCCAACTGCACGGGGGTCAGCTTCTCCCAATCCACTCCCATCTGCTCCATGATCACATGAACATTCCATTCCTCCGTAGGAGGTTCAGTCCGGCCTACCTCGACCGCGAATGTCCAGGATGACTGTTGGTCTGGTCGCAATTCGAACCCTGCATTTTCCGGCACCTTCTCTGCCGGCACGAACAGTTCAGCCAGTATGGTCCCAGCGGGAATTGCAACAGCTTCATCTAAAACATTGATGCATCGGACCGGCACTCGTCCATTCTTCACAATCGCCAAAGACCGGGCCACATGTACCTTGGCAAATGAGGAACCCTCTCGGGCGGGCTCAAGTAGCACTTCAAGCCCATTCAATCTCTGTGCAGCTCCCACAGGCAGCATTAAGAGTTCCTCTTGTCTGGGTCCCAGCAGGATCGGGGCCCTCGAAGTCACTCGGACCCGGCCCACCCGGCCACCTGGGACCGCACTTTTCAGCAAGTCGCAACTCAGCACTAGACGGTGTAGAATTCTCTGTGTGGGTCGGTGTCTTGTCGCACGGGCCCAGTATCGGGGTCCTTCACTGGCATACATCTGGTGATTCAAATCTCGCAGCACGTTCATTCCGAGCGTCACTTCCATCCCTCTTCTAGGGGGGTGATCCACCAGTACTACCCCTTTCTGCCCCAGTTCTTGACCAAACATTTTTAGTTGCATCCACACGATCCCTTTGACTGACAATTGACCATTATTTGCGGCGGTCAGTCGTATCACTCGGCCATCCTCTGGAATCACTAGTCGACTGAAGTATCTCTCATATACTTCTAGAGGCATTATAGTACATTCGGATCCCGTGTCAACCAAGCACCTCATCTTCCGCCCTTCAAACTCTGCTTCTATCACTGGACTACATGCAAACAAATCTTGTTCATTCCGTCGAGGGCTTTGTGTGGGTGGGGCCGCTGCTGCTTGCCCTGTCATGGCAGCGGCCGGAAGTTTAAAGCCGGCGACGGGGTTTCTGGGGCTGTAAGCGCCCGGCAGTAACGCGAGATGTGTCCCTGGCGGCCACACTTCCAGCAGGTGATTGTTCCTCGTGGGCGAGGGCTTGACTCATTCTGATAGGACGACCTGGCCATTTGCGGGGTCACCGTTCCAGGGGGAGGGGCAGGAGGTTCCCGTGAGGTGGTAGAGGCGGGATCAACTGTCAGTTGAGACAATTTCAGCTTCAACTCCTTCACCTCAGCACGCAAAGCTTGTACCACGCTTACAAGCCCCTCTCCCCCCGACCCTGATGACCCACCTTCCTCCAGCTGGGCACTGTTCACTGACCCCTCGGGAACATAGGCTGATTTCTCTTCCCTTTCCACTGCAGCTCGGTAAATCTGCCAGAAAGATAACTCTGGTGCAACCCGGGCCATTTCCAACAGCTTGTCCCGGAGAAGTCTATGGGCTAAACCGGTGATGAATTGGTCCCGGAGCAAGCGGTCTACCTCCCGGAACGCCCCCATGGCCCCCGGGTCTAGTCGCTGCATCTCATTCAACATCTCTTGCAAAATATTAGAGTACTGCATCAGGGACTCACACTCTCTCTGGGGACGATTAAAGAATAGGGACCGAAGCTGGGCCACACGCGCTCGGCCCCCCAAACTCCCCTCTAACAGTTCCAAAATCTTTTCTAATGTATCCCTCTCTGATTCTGGGCGCACCATCACCATACGCCTAATATCACCCTCCAGTGCATTTAATGCCAGCTCAGCGCGTAACGCGGGGGTCAAATTACACATGCGCAGAATACTCCGGATTCTCTCAGCCCAATCTTAAAACGCCATATTGCGCCCATCGTATTTCGGCATGTGCTGAAGTAAAGCTCCTACAGGCACATACCCTCCCGGAGTCGCAGCGGCTGCCAGGGGAACCCCAACCCCCGAGGAGGATGCGGATACAGCGGGGTCATTTCCACCCTCGCCCTCGTCCATGACAAACACTGGATCCTGCCGACTACGCCAAAAATGTAATGACCAGAGGTCCGAATAAGATCCAGTGAGTCACAAACCAAGACCAAGGCAGAAATCTCCAACGGTATTTACTCAAAGGCAGAATAATCAAGGTAATATGGAGAATATTAAGGCAGATGCACCCCAAAGATACACTAGCTCAGCAGCAGCTGAAATCACTGTGCCACTCAAAGGTCTCCTGAGAACTGTGTACTACAACAGACTAGTAAGAAATTTACCTAACAGGCAACTAAAAACAGGAACAAGTGTAAATTGAATGTAGTGTTATTAAGGGAGCCCCTGGAATGGCACATTGAGTATAACTTACACAACTCTAATATAAGATACACCTCTAAAGTAACAATTTAACACTCTGAGCAGAGATACCCGGGTATCTATAACTATGGTACCGTATCCTGAGATGGATTTCCTCTCAGGCAGGAATACGCAGAGGCTGTAGCCAGTTCATATCTTCAGCTCCAATAAGTTACAGCAAGCTCCTCTTGTCTTGTCGGCCGATGCCGAGCCCAAACGCCGGGGACTTAGTTAGTGGTCTCACGATGTAGTCTCTGCTTCTGTAGCTCCTAGGAATGGTTCCACGACAATCCGTCCGTCTCTGTATCAGCAGTCTGTCCAGACTTGTTCCTCCACTCAATGCACAGGGAATCCACAGACTTCCAAATTCGTACTGGGTTCTTAGCAAAGTCTCTGTCTTTTCTTAGATAAAGGGTTAGCTCCTCTCCAGGAAACGTTAGCAACACAAGTCTCTCACAGAGTTAAACAAAAGGTTAGCTCTTCTCCAGGGGAACGTTAGCAACAAAAAGTCTCTCAAAAGCTTCTTTTCCTCCAAAAACACTTGCAGTAAATCCACACAGTCTCTTTTTAAGATCTCACAGCAGCTTCTCCTTTTCTTCCCGCCTTTTCTCTCTCAGCTCTCACTTCCTACTTTCACTTTACACTCGAGACACTAGACCCCACCCCGCAGCACACATTGTCTCTGGGAGGTCTGTCCTCTGCTGCAACAGGCAAAAACCACAGGGTCCTAGTGCCCTCTCAGTGGGACTACAGTTCACCCTCTTACACCTGAGCCCCAGACACGGGGTCTATGTCTCCCCTCTAATGGGGCATGTCTGTCCCTGCACCCCAGACACGGGGTCTATGTCTCCCCTCTAATGGGGCATGTCTGCCCCTGCGCCCCAGACACGGGGTCTATGTCTCCCCTGTAATGGGACATGTCTGCCCCTGTGCCCCAGACACGGGGGTCTATGTCTCCCCTGTAATAGGGCATGTCTGTCCCTGCGCCCCAGACACGGGGGTCTATGTCTCCCCTGTAATAGGGCATGTCTGTCCCTGAGCCCCAGACACGGGGGTCTATGTCTCCCCTGTAATAGGGCATGCCTGTCCCTGAGCCCCAGACATGGGGGTCTATGTCTCCCCTGTAAAGGGGAATGTCTGTCCCTGAGCCCCAGACACGGGGTCTATGTCTCCCCTGTAATGGGGCATGTCTGTCCCTGAGCCCCAGACACGGGGGTCTATGTCTCCCCTGTAATAGGGCATGCCTGTCCCTGAGCCCCAGACATGGGGGTCTATGTCTCCCCTGTAATGGGGCATGTCTGTCCCTGCGCCCCAGACACGGGGGTCTATGTCTCCCCTGTAATGGGGCATGTCTGTCCCTGAGCCCCAGACACGGGGTCTATGTCTCCCCTGTAATGGGGCATGTATGTCCCTGCGCCCCAGACACGGGGGTCTATGTCTCCCCTGTAATGGGGCATGTCTGCCCCTGAGCCCCAGACATGGGGTCTATGTCTCCCCTGTAATGGGGCATGTCTGTCCCTGAGCCCCAGACACGGGGTCTATGTCTACCCTGTAATGGGGCATGTCTGTCCCTGCGCCCCAGACACGGGGGTCTATGTCTCCCCTGTAATGGGACATGTCTGTCCCTGAGCCCCAGACCCGGGGGTCTATGTCTCCCCTGTAATAGGGCATGTCTGTCCCTGAGCCCCAGACACGGGGGTCTATGTCTCCCCTGTAATGGGGCATGTCTGTCCCTGCGCCCCAGACACGGGGGTCTATGTCTCCCCTGTAATGGGGCATGTCTGTCCCTGCGCCCCAGACACGGGGGTCTATGTCTCCCCTGTAATGGGACATGTCTGTCCCTGAGCCCCAGACACGGGGGTCTATGTCTCCCCTGTAATGGGGCATGTCTGTCCCTGCGCCCCAGACACGGGGGTCTATGTCTCCCCTGTAATGGGACATGTCTGTCCCTGAGCCCCAGACACGGGGGTCTATGTCTCCCCTGTAATGGGGCATGTCTGTCCCTGAGCCCCAGACACGGGGGTCTATGTCTCCCCTGTAATGGGGCATGTCTGTCCCTGCGCCCCAGACACGGGGTCTATGTCTCCCCTGTAATGGGGCATGTCTGTCCCTGAGCCCCAGACACGGGGGTCTATGTCTCCCCTCTAATGGGGCATGTCTGTCCCTGCGCCCCAGGCACGGGGGTCTATGTCTCCCCTGTAATGGGTCATGTCTGTCCCTGAGCCCCAGACACGGGGGTCTATGTCTCCCCTCTAATGGGGCATGTCTGTCCCTGAGCCCCAGACACGGGGTCTATGTCTCCCCTGTAATGGGGCATGTCTGTCCCTGCGCCCCAGACACGGGGTCTATGTCTCCCCTGTAATGGGGCATGTCTGTCCCTGAGCCCCAGACACGGGGGTCTATGTCTCCCCTCTAATGGGGCATGTCTGTCCCTGAGCCCCAGACACGGGGGTCTATGTCTCCCCTGTAATGGGGCATGTCTGTCCCTGCGCCCCAGACACGGGGTCTATGTCTCCCCTCTAATGGGGCATGTCTGTCCCTGAGCCCCAGACACGGGGGTCTATGTCTCCCCTGTAATGGGGCATGTCTGTCCCTGAGCCCCAGACACGGGGGTCTATGTCTCCCCTCTAATGGGGCATGTCTGTCCCTGCGCCCCAGGCACGGGGGTCTATGTCTCCCCTGTAATGGGGCATGTCTGTCCCTGCGCCCCAGACACGGGGTCTATGTCTCCCCTGTAATGGGGCATGTCTGTCCCTGCGCCCCAGACACGGGGTCTATGTCTCCCCTGTAATGGGGCATGTCTGTCCCTGCGCCCCAGACACGGGGTCTATGTCTCCCCTGTAATGGGGCATGTCTGTCCCTGCGCCCCAGACACGGGGTCTATGTCTCCCCTGTAATGGGGCATGTCTGTCCCTGCGCCCCAGACACGGGGTCTATGTCTCCCCTGTAATGGGGCATGTCTGTCCCTGCGCCCCAGACACGGGGTCTATGTCTCCCCTGTAATGGGGTCTGTCTGGGAGTCTCCTGTTATTATTATCACACAGGGTCCGTGTCCAGGAGAGCGGACGACGTCTTATCACTTGTCCTCATAGAATCCGCTTATTACTCAGCGGCTATTAACCATTTAGTTTCCATCTTACAGAATTGTGATGTTCCGGTAACAATCAGACGCCGCTCTCCGTGTCACCTGCGTCATTCACACTCGGCGTACCGCACGATGTATACACGGGTGTGAACACGAGACCCCCAAGAAATGAAGCCGAGACCTCCAACATCCGCAACACCCAAACCCACCCGCAATAGTGTCACAAATCATGGGATTAGATACACGGCTCAGCAGTCAGTATCTCACAGGATAGGATTAGATACACGGCTCAGCAGACAGTATCACACAGGATAGGATTAGATACACAGCTCAGCAGACAGTATCACACAGGATAGGATTAGATACACGGCTCAGCAGACAGTATCACACAGGATAGGATTAGATACACGGCTCAGCAGACAGTATCACACAGGATAGGATTAGATACACGGCTCAGCAGACAGTATAACAGGACAGGATTAGATACACGGCTCCGCAGTCAGTATCACACAGGATAGGATTAGATACACGGCTCAGCAGTCAGTATCACACAGGATAGGATTAGATACACAGCTCAGCAGTCAGTATCACACAGGACAGGATTAGATACACGGCTCAGCAGACAGTATAACAGGACAGGATTAGATACACGGCTCAGCAGTCAGTATCACACAGGATAGGATTAGATACACGGCTCAGCAGTCAGTATCACACAGGACAGGATTAGATACACGGCTCAGCAGACAGTATCTCACAGGATAGGATTAGATACACAGCTCAGCAGACAGTATCACACAGGAGAGGATTAGATACACGGCTCAGCAGACAGTATCACACAGGATAGGATTAGATACACAGCTCAGCAGACAGTATCACACAGGATAGGATTAGATACACGGCTCAGAAGTCAGTATCACACAGGAGAGGATTAGATACACAGCTCAGCAGACAGTATCACACAGGAGAGGATTAGATACACGGCTCAGCAGACAGTATCACACAGGATAGGATTAGATACACAGCTCAGCAGACAGTATCACACAGGATAGGATTAGATAAACAGCTCAGCAGACAGTATCACACAGGATAGGATTAGATACACGGCTCAGCAGACAGTATCACACAGGATAGGATTAGATACACAGCTCAGCAGACAGTATCACACAGGATAGGATTAGATACACAGCTCAGCAGATAGTATCACACATGAGAGGATTAGATACACGGCTTAGCAGACAGTATCACACAGGAGAGGATTAGATACACGATTCAGAAGTCAGTATCACACAGGATAGGATTAGATACACAGCTCAGCAGACAGTATCACACAGGATAGGATTAGATACATGGCTCAGAAGTCAGTATCACACAGGATAGGATTAGATACACGGCTCAGAAGTCAGTATCACACAGGAGAGGATTAGATACACAGCTCAGCAGACAGTATCACACAGGATAGGATTAGATACACAGCTCAGCAGACAGTATCACACAGGATAGGATTAGATACACAGCTCAGCAGACAGTATCACACAGAAGAGGATTAGATACACAGCTCAGCAGACAGTACCACACAGGACAGGATTAGATACACGGCTCAGCAGACAGTATCACACAGGATAGGATTAGATACACGGCTCAGCAAACAGTATCACACAGGATAGGATTAGATACACAGCTCAGCAGACAGTACCACACAGGACAGGATTACATACACAGCTCAGCAGTCAGTATCACACAGGATGGGATTAGATACACGGCTCAGAAGTCAGTATCACACAGGATAGGATTAGATACACGGCTCAGAAGTCAGTATCACACAGGAGAGGATTAGATACACGACCAAGCAGACAGTATCACACAGGAGAGGATTAGATACACGGCTTAGCAGTCAGTATCACACAGGAGAGGATTAGATACACGGCTGAGCAGTCAGTATCACACGATAGGATTAGATACACAGCTCAGCAGACAGTATCACACAGGATAGAATTAGATACAAGGCTCAGCAGACAGTATCACACAGGATAGGATTAGATACACGGCTCAGCAGACAGTATCACACAGGATAGGATTAGATACACAGCTGAGCAGTCAGTATCACACAATAGGATTAGATACACGGCTCAGCAGACAGTATCACACAGGATAGGATTAGATACACGGCTCAGCAGACAGTACCACACAGGGACAGGATTACATACACGGCTCAGCAGACAGTATCACACAGGATAGGATTAGATACACGGCTCAGAAGTCAGTATCACACAGGATAGGATTAGATACACGGCTCAGAAGTCAGTATCACACAGGAGAGGATTAGATACACGGCTCAGCAGACAGTATCACACAGGAGAGGATTAGATACACGGCTTAGCAGTCAGTATCACACAGGATAGGATTAGATACACGGCTGAGCAGTCAGTATCACACGATAGGATTAGATACACGGCTCAGCAGACAGTATCACACAGGATAGAATTAGATACAAGGCTCAGCAGACAGTATCACACAGGATAGGATTAGATACACGGCTCAGCAGACAGTATCACACAGGATAGGATTAGATACACAGCTGAGCAGTCAGTATCACACAATAGGATTAGATACACGGCTCAGCAGACAGTATCACACAGGATAGGATTAGATACACAGCTCAGCAGACAGTACCACACAGGGACAGGATTACATACACGGCTCAGCAGACAGTATCACACAGGATAGGATTAGATACACGGCTCAGAAGTCAGTATCACACAGGAGAGGATTAGATACACGGCTCAGCAGACAGTATCACACAGGAGAGGATTAGATACACGGCTTAGCAGTCAGTATCACACAGGATAGGATTAGATACACGGCTGAGCAGTCAGTATCACACGATAGGATTAGATACACGGCTCAGCAGACAGTATCACACAGGATAGAATTAGATACAAGGCTCAGCAGACAGTATCACACAGGATAGGATTAGATACACGGCTCAGCAGACAGAATCACACAGGAGAGGATTAGATACAAGGCTCAGCAGACAGTATCACACAGGAGAGGATTAGATACACAGCTGAGCAGTCAGTATCACACAGGATAGGATTAGATACACGGCTCAGAAGTCAGTATCACACAGGATAGGATTAGATACACGGCTCAGAAGTCAGTATCACACAGGAGAGGATTAGATACACGGCTCAGCAGACAGTATCACACAGGAGAGGATTAGATACACGGCTTAGCAGTCAGTATCACACAGGATAGGATTAGATACACGGCTGAGCAGTCAGTATCACACGATAGGATTAGATACACGGCTCAGCAGACAGTATCACACAGGATAGAATTAGATACAAGGCTCAGCAGACAGTATCACACAGGATAGGATTAGATACACGGCTCAGCAGACAGAATCACACAGGAGAGGATTAGATACAAGGCTCAGCAGACAGTATCACACAGGAGAGGATTAGATACACAGCTGAGCAGTCAGTATCACACAGGATAGGATTAGATACACGGCTCAGAAGTCAGTATCACACAGGATAGGATTAGATACACGGCTCAGAAGTCAGTATCACACAGGAGAGGATTAGATACACGGCTCAGCAGACAGTATCACACAGGAGAGGATTAGATACACGGCTTAGCAGTCAGTATCACACAGGATAGGATTAGATACACGGCTGAGCAGTCAGTATCACACGATAGGATTAGATACACGGCTCAGCAGACAGTATCACACAGGATAGAATTAGATACAAGGCTCAGCAGACAGTATCACACAGGATAGGATTAGATATACGGCTCAGCAGACAGAATCACACAGGAGAGGATTAGATACAAGGCTCAGCAGACAGTATCACACAGGAGAGGATTAGATACACAGCTGAGCAGTCAGTATCACACAATAGGATTAGATACACGGCTCAGCAAACAGTATCACACAGGATAGGATTAGATACACGGCTCAGCAGACAGTATCACACAGGATAGGATTAGATACACGGCTCAGCAGACAGTATCACACAGGAGAGGATTAGATACAAGGCTCAGCAGACAGTATCACACAGGAGAGGATTAGATACACGGCTCAGCAGACAGTATCACATGATGGGATTAGATACCTGGCTCACTATCCCGCTGCGCTGGTGGAGGGGTGTTTGGGGAATATATTGGGGTGTTACCTCCTTCTGCTGTCCCGGCTCTGGAATGTCAGACGTTGGTTCTGGCAGGAGGGGAATGTGGTCCATGGGTTACAGTACAGCCCCCTCCATCTGCGCGGCTCCACCTCGCTCAGTATATGGTCCAGGGCTTTATAGTGACTCACGGACTGGGCGGACGGACACTGGGATAATCCCCGCAGGAGCCGCTCCAGGACTGGGCCAGAGATGAGGAATCGAAGGAAATAATCCAAAGTTCAGGGAATTTCCACCAAAACCGCAGAATAATCAGAATCTGACCCGACACCGCGTTATTAAAACCAATCAGGCATGGACAACCTCTACATACAGTGCAAAAGTATTCACCCCCCAAGTCATCACATCCGCCTGAAACACAAATGACACTTTCACTGCAGACCAAGTAAATGTCCAGATCACAAGTCACCGATGGCCGTAAAAATGGGAGGAAAAGACATGGAGAGAAGTGATACACATCCGAGAAAGGTCCAAGGAGGCCAGAATGAAGCAGCGTCTATTGTTTAGGAGAAACTATTGTTGGTTTCAACCATTGTACATTGCATAAATCTGCACACCCTTTCACTAATACTTTGCTGCCGTCCCTGTGAATTTCCGTCAGTGCTCAGTCTTTTTGGGTCGGGGTCTGTCAGCGCGGTACACCTAGAATTGGCGACCTTTGCCCGCTCCACATCTGTCACATTGTGGGGGGCATCTGCTGCGTACAGCGCCCTCCTCAGGTCACCAAGGATTGTCACTTGGGTTCAGGTCTGGGCTCAGGCCATTCCAAAACGTTCACCTTATTCTGGTGATGCCAAAATGCCGTTCTTTTCATGATTTGGAGGTCGCGTAGGGTCGCTGTTGTATATGAAAAGTGAATTTCTCTTTATCTTCAGCTTTTTGGCAGAGGTCTGGAGAATTTGTTGCAAAATTGTCTGATTTGGACTGTTCATAATTCCCTAAACTATCACTAAAGTCCCTGTTCCAGCTGCCAAAAAAGAACCCCAAAGCACAATTCTGCCCCCACCATGCCTCACTGTGAGGATGGCGATTTTCTAGTGATAAAGAGTGTCGGCTTTGCACCTTTTGGAATTATAGCCACAAAATTCAACCTCGGTCTAGTCAGACATTCCCCATAGGTTTCTGGCAGACGTGATGGAGGTTTTTCTAAAACATATCTGGGCTTAGATGTTTTCTCTGTAAGGCAAGGGTCCGTCTTGCCCCCAAAGGCCAGGCATATGAAGAACATGGGAGATTGCTGTCACATGCAGGACACAACCAGGACTGGGCAGAAATTCCTGCAGCGTCTTTAGTGTTGCTGTTGCCCGTAGCAACGTTCTTTTTGTTCTTTCCTTCATTTTTGAGGAATGTCCAAATCTAGGTAGTGTTCTTGTTGGGCCACATTTGCCATTTGTTTACTGATGGACACATTAGGACTAGACAGTGTCCGGCCTCAGTACATGCAGTGAGCGAGGTCGCGCACTTCTAGTTGGCACATGACCGCATATATGCAAATCACAGACAGGAGCCATGTGCCGATCGCTCCCGCCGCCGGCACATGAGAATCCTGCCAGCCGTGCGCGCAATGTGAGGATTCACAGTCTGCAGTCACATAGGGGGACATAGAGACGCTGCAGACTTGTAGCCTAAGGACTTAATGGTGGAAACGTTCTGAAATGATTCTTCTTGGTGGGATTTTATATCTCCTGTATAGTGCTGTGCGGGGGATGTGCGGCACTGACCTGTAATAATGTGACTGCAGCTTCTTACACAGCTGTAATAGGGGGAGACTCCTCTCCATCATATAGTGTGATCCCCCCAGTGTGGCATCCATCGTGTCAGGACAGGGTTAACCCCCCATCCGGTCACAGACTCAGCCGCAGCTTTCACAAAAGCATGAAGAAATTTTGATGAGAACGAAATAACCCGAATAAAAGTCAGGAAATAATTCTAAGATCTGATGACGGAGCGCTGACCACAGGACGAAGGGCGGCAGCCGCACAGCTCTCACTGCCCTCCCCCGCCAGCTGTAATAATGTCTCTAATTACTGCTACATTGGATCATTTCTTGCAGTTTTCTTATTCTGCAGCTACAATGTATCAGGTGGAGGGGGAACCCGGGGTCATAAACCCAAAATCTGCATGAACTAACATTACAGAATGTAGCCCCCTATTAGGCTCCTCCCTCTTGTTTAGATCTACCCCATTTTTTACTTTCTTGTACATTGTCAGGGTCATCTGTCCACATATTGACTTCCTGCTGAGCTTGTGATTCTGCACAGCGACCAATCTGAAAAGCTGAGCTGCAGGGTAAAGTGTGATAGGTATGCCACTGTAGATATGATGGAGACGAGGCCACCGGTCAGGACTGTAGAAGCCACTGTAGATATGATGGAGACGAGGCCACCGGTCAGGACTGTAGAAGCCACTGTAGATATGATGGAGACGAGGCCACCGGTCAGGACTGTAGAAGCCACTGTAGATATGATGGAGACGAGGCCACTGGTCAGGACTGTAGAAGCCTCTGTAGATATGATGGAGACGAGGCCACCGGTCAGGACTGTAGAAGCCACTGTAGATATGATGGAGACGAGGTCACCGGTCAGGATGGTAGAAGCCACTGTAGATATGATGGAGACAAGGCCACCGGTCAGGACTGTAGAAGCCACTGTAGATATGATGAAGACGAGGTCACTGGTTAGGATGGTAGAAGCCACTGTAGATATGATGGAGACGAGGTCACCGGTCAGGATGGTAGAAGCCACTGTAGATATGATGGAGACAAGGCCACCGGTCAGGACTGTAGAAGCCACTGTAGATATGATGGAGACGAGGCCACCGGTCAGGACTGTAGAAGCCACTGTAGATATGATGGAGACGAGGCCACTGGTCAGGACTGTAGAAGCCTCTGTAGATATGATGGAGACGAGGCCACCGGTCAGGACTGTAGAAGCCACTGTAGATATGATGGAGACGAGGTCACCGGTCAGGATGGTAGAAGCCACTGTAGATATGATGGAGACAAGGCCACCGGTCAGGACTGTAGAAGCCACTGTAGATATGATGAAGACGAGGTCACTGGTTAGGATGGTAGAAGCCACTGTAGATATGATGGAGACGAGGTCACCGGTCAGGACTGTAGAAGCCACTGTAGATATGATGAAGACGAGGTCACTGGTCAGGATGGTAGAAGCCACTGTAGATATGATGGAGACGAGGTCACCGGTCAGGACTGTAGAAGCCACTGTAGATATGATGGAGACGAGGCCACCGGTCAGGACTGTAGAAGCCACTGTAGATATGATGGCGACAAGGTCACCGGTCAGGATGGTAGAAGCCACTGTAGATATGATGGAGACGAAGTCACCGGTCAGGACTGTAGAAGCCACTGTAGATATGATGGAGACAAGGTCACCGGTCAGGATGGTAGAAGCCACTGTAGATATGATGGAGACGAGGCCACCGGTCAGGACTGTAGAGGCCACTGTAGATATGATGGAGACGAGGCCACAGGTCAGGACTGTAGAAGCCACTGTAGATATGATGGAGACGAGGCCACAGGTCAGGACTGTAGAAGCCACTGTAGCTGTGATGGAGACGAGGTCACTGGCCACTTTTTCAGAACTTACAACCTATTGGAGAATCTCATTTTCGGGGTGCCCATTAGGTTTACAGCTGTTCTCCCCTTCTTCATGGCGCCACGTGCTATCTCGTTCTCTGGGTCCTTGAACAGCGGCGCTTCAGGAAGGTTTCCTATTAAGGCCATTCCAGATTATCAAATATTCTGGATTATCAGATGGTGTTATAAGAAATGCTGCAGTGATCTGCGATACACGACTCCGTCTGAACCTCCTCCGCTTCACCCCCTTTTCAGGATGCCAGGATTCGTCTGATATGATCCAGGGGAGACGCCAAATAAAATAGAAATGATCCCTGAGTTCATCGTTCTCGCCCGTGAAGAAAATCCAAGATAAACTGGGCGAGAGGAAGCGTCGTCTGCACGGGTGCGGCTGAGCCGGCCAGACTCCAGCAGCTGTCTGATCACCCGGCTGGGGAAAGATGGGTGACTCCCAATATCTCACCCCCATCTACCAGTCAGGCTGATGATAAGGCTATGTGCACATGTAGAAAGCTCCTCTGCGGATTTTTCCACACCGGATTTGATAAATCCGCAATGCAAAACCGCTGCGGTTTTTCCTGCGGATTTATCACGGTTTCTATTGTGGATTCCGCTGCGGTTTTACATCTGCATTTTTCTATTGGAGCAGGTGTAAAAACGCTGCGGATTCCGCACAAAGAATTGACATGCTGCGGAAAATAATCCGCTGCGTTTCCGCGCGTTTTTTTCCGCAGCATGTGCACTGCGGATTTCGTTTCCCATAGGTTTATATTGTACTGTAAACTCATGGGAAACTGCTGCGGATCCGCAGCAAAATCCGCAACGTGTGCACAAACCCTAAAGGTTTTATTAGAAAAGTCTGAAACTTCCCAGCTCTCTGAGATATTCCTGCAACTCCACTAATAATATGGTGGTTATATCTAATTAACCCTTCAGGAGCCCTAGAAAGTTGGGTTACAGCTCCTGAGAATAGACAAGACAGCGCCACCTGTGAATGCAGCAGAGCCAGATTAGTGTAAACCATCAGCTCCCCCTGCTGCTCGCTTTGGGTATTGCAGGTGCTACAAAATGAAAAAAAAAAAATTAGGCTCCAATCACTTCTATTATTACAAAGACCAGGAGAAATGATTAACAAATAACTTACAATTATCAGTCACAAACAAAGTACAAGAACTAAAATTAGATGAAAAAGCGCTGTGATTTATAAGGTTAGTATGGGAGTAGAAACAATGGCTGCAAAAACAGCGCCACCTCTGTGCACAGGTTATGTACGGTAGCTCGCTCTGCTCTGTTCACCTCAATGGGTAGATACAATCAGACATACTGACTCTGTAAGAAAATTGCCTTATTTCACTACTGTCATATCATACAGAGCTGCAGACAATCAGCGGCCACTGCATTTGGTGAAACCTCAGGGGTTTGCAGCAAGTTTGAGACCTGCAGCTCATTAGCAGCCGCTGATTGCACTTACAAGGCATGACACTGGAACAGTGCCGATACAGGAGGTATCTGTTATTTTACTCTGGGGAATATAATATTTAGGGAGGGGGTCACTAGTTAAATACCGCTGTCAAACTCTGACAGCGGCATTTAAATCTGGCCATTGGGCCAGAAATATGCTGACCCATCAGGTCGGTATGACAGCCAGAGGTTTCCTTGAGACCTCTATGGTTGTCACTGCCGACTTGCTGTGAGCCCCACCCAGTGGTCGGCGCAATTCTACTACATAGAGGCGATTTTGGAACGCCCGCCAAGGCCGTGGGGTACTCGGTACCGTGTCCGGTACTTAAAGGGGATGTCACGGTGGCTGCGACCCGGTCCATGACCTTGGGTGCCCAATTAAAGGGAAAGGTCTTTAAGGGGATTGGTGAATAAAGTTTGTGCTAGTGACGTCACCTGTGGTATTCGGTCAGTGGGGACCGACGCTACTTAAAAGGGGTCCACTGGGGTGATGTTAAGGCAGCTGAGATGGTATAAATTCCCACAGGTGAAGTATGTCCCAGGGCTTCCGATGTATGGATGAAAATGGTGAGTGGTGCAATAAAAACGGAGGACACAGGTTTGAAGTCTCTTTACCTGGTTTACTGAAGTCTTCAGGCAGCCACAGTCCAGGGAACCAGATCACAGGTACAGGCAGGGTCCGACCGGCTTGGAAGCGAATTCAGAGCCCCCTTTACTATGTGGAGTTAAAAGCCTTCCTCATAGCGCCGTGGTATTGTAGTCCATTACTGCCTATGGCTTCTGATAAGGTCCTCACAGTTCTTCTCTGTCCCCCATATAGGTTAGGACACCAACCCGTATGACAGGTGGCTCGAGCTTTTTTTACAAGGTCTCTTTCATGACCCGGGCTCTATGTGTCACTGTGCCTCCTGTTTATTAAGGCGGACAGGTTACGTGTAGTGCAGCTGTCCTGCTGGGTTCTGCTATAAGTCTTAGAGTCCCTCACAACCTCGGTCTTCCAGTTACTGGTGTCTGCGCTCTCCAGGGAGATAGCTCACTCGCAGCTGTCCTCCCCAAATGTCACTCTCCTGTGCTTCGCTCTCCTGCACGCTCACTAAACGCTGTTCTTCCTTCGGTATATCACTATTCAGGAGCTGCAGCACCTAAGGCTACACAGCCCCTCACAAGTCTCTCTTCTTTCCTCTTTCAGATAGTGGCTGCAGACCCCCATGTCGGCTCAGCTATTCTCCTATCGTACCAGCTCAGCCTCAGCTGAAGTTCCGTGACAAGCTCCTCTCTGGCTTTCTCCAACTCTTCTTTCGGCCTCAGACTGCTCCAGTCTGCTGTCTGGCCCTCTCATTCACTCTGTTGTGTCCTTCTGACAGACTTCCTTCTCCCTTGGTCTCCCTGGTCCGACTCACTGACTTTTCCCTCCAAACCAGAATACATCAATAGGGGAGTTCCCCTGAAAACCAGGTTCAGAGCTCCCCCTTTTGGCCTGGAGTGTGAACATGTTGTGTGCATTGTGGTTACCTGATAGTAGAGATCCTTCATCGCTTCCAAGCGTGACATCACTCTCCCCATGAGGAAAGCAATGCCACTGTGACAACCAGGACCCTGGGGCGTCACAATCTGACCATCGCTCCTATGTAGCAGAGCCGATCGAGTTGTGCCAGCTTCTAGTCTCCCATGGAGACTATTGAAGCATGGCAATAGTAAAAAAAAGTGTTTAAAAATATAAAAAAATATAAAAGTTCAAATCACCCCCGTTTCATCCCATTCAAAATAAAACAAAAAAATAAAATCAAACATACACATATTTGGTATCACAACGTTCAGAATCGCCCGATCTATCAATAAAAAAGGATTAACCTGAACGCTAAATGGCTTAGCGAGAAAAAAAGTCAAATTGCTAAAATTAGTTTTTTTTGGTCGCCACGACATTGCATTAAAATGCAATAACGGGCGATCAAAAGATCGTATCTGCACCAAAATGGTATCATTAAAAACGTCAGCTTGGCGTGAAAAAATAAGCCCTCACCCAACCCGAGATCACGATAAATGGAGACACTACGGGTATTGGAAAATGTCGCAATTTTTTTTTTTTTGACATGTTTGGTGTATATGAACTAGTAATGACCTGAGGAATCATAATGGCAGATCAGTTTTAGCATATAGTGAACCTAGCAAAAAAGCCAAACAAAAAACAAGTGTGGGATTGTACTTTTTTTTGCAATTTCACCACACTCAGAATGTACAGTCATGGCCAAAAGTATTCACACCCCTGCAATTCTGTCAGATAATACTCAGTTTCTTCCTGAAAATGATTGCAAACACAAATTATTTGGTATTATTATCTTCATTTAATTTGTCTTAAATGAAAAAAACACAATAAGAATTGTCCTAAAGCCAAATTGGATATAATTCCACACCAAACATAAAAAAGGGGGTGGACAAAAGTATTGGCACTGTTCGAAAAATCCTGTGATGCTTCTGTAATTAGTGTAATTAACAGCACCTGTAACTTACCTGTGGCACCTAACATGTGTTGGCAATAACTACATCACACTTGCAGCCAGTTGACATGGATTAAAGTTGACTCAACCTCTGTCCTGTGTCCTTGTGTGAACCACATTGAGCATGGAGAAAAGAAAGAAGACCAAAGAACTGTCTGAGGACTTGAGAAACCAAATTGTGAGGAAGCATGAGCAATCTCAAGGCTACAAGTCCATCTCCAAAGACCTGAATGTTCCTGTGTCTACCGTGCGCAGTGTCATCAAGAAGTGTAAAGCCCATGGCACTGTGGCTAACCTCCCTAGATATGGACGGAAAAGAAAAAATTGACAAGAGATTTCAACGCAAGATTGTGCGGATGTTGGATAAAGAACCTCGACTAACATCCAAACAAGTTCAAGCTGCCCTGCAGTCCGAGGGTACAACAGTGTCAACCCGTACTATCCGTCGGCGTCTGAATGAAAAGGGACTGTATGGTAGGAGACTTCTTACCCCGAGACATAAAAAAGCCAGGCTGGAGTTTGCCAAAACTTACCTGAAAAAGCCTAAAACGTTTTGGTACAATGTTCTCTGGTCAGATGAGACAAAAGTAGAGCTTTTGGGGCAAAGGCATCAACATAGAGTTTACAGGAGAAAAAAAGAGGCATTCAAAGAAAAGAACACGGTCCCTACAGTCAAACATGGTGGAGGTTCCCTGATGTTTTGGGGTTGCTTTGCTGCCTCTGGCATTGAACTGCTTGACCGTGTGCATGGCATTATGAAGTCTGAAGACTACCAACAAATTTTGCAGCAGAATGTAGGGCCCAGTGTGAGAAAGCTGGGTCTCCCTCAGAGGTCATGGGTCTTCCAGCAGGACAATGACCCAAAACACACTTCAAAAAGCACTAGAAAATGGTTTGAGAGAAAGCACTGGAGACTTCTAAGGTGGCCAGCAATGAGTCCAGACCTGAATCCCATAGAACACCTGTGGAGAGATCTAAAAACGGCAGTTTGGAGAAGGCAGCCTTCAAATATCAGGGACCTGGAGCAGTTTGCCAAAGAAGAATGGTCTAAAATTCCAGCAGAGCATTGTAAGAAACTCATTGATGGTTACCGGAAGCGGTTGGTCGCAGTTATTTTGGCTAAAGGTTGTGCAACCAAGTATTAGGCTGAGGGTGCCAATACTTTTGTCTGGCCCATTTTTGGAGTTTCGTGTGAAATGATCAATGTTTTGCTTTTTGCTTCATTCGCTTTTGTGTTTTTTCATTTAAGACAAATTAAATGAAGATGATACCAAAGAATTTGTGTTTGCAATCATTTTCAGGAAGAAACTGAGTATTATCTGACAGAATTGCAGGGGTGACAATACTTTTGGCCATGACTGTACAAGACGTGGTAAAACCAATAGTGTTGTTCAAGAGTACAACTCGTCCTGCAGAAAACAAGCCCTCACATGGCCATATTGATGGAAAAATACAAAAGTTATGGCTCTGGGAAGGAGAGGCGCGAAAAACGAAAACGCAAAACTGAAAAAAGCACCGGGGTTGAAGGGGTTAATGGTGGGATGCATATCTGTATTCAGGTGGGAGACACATGTATGTATGCAATGTATATATACATGTATCTCCCACCTGAGTACAGATATGTACCCTACCATGTATATGACTTTGTTATTTTCAGGGCTGTGAAGATCATCGTGACGACAAGTTGTGGCTGGAGATGTCGACATGAAGGTCTGACCAGATGGAGAACAAACAGGAGAAAGCGGCTCTAATCAGACGAGACATCATCGGTAAGGGCCTGGATGTAGATATTATTCTGTATCTGCATTGTGTGACGTGGAGTGATAATGTTATCTGTAACATCCCTTATTCTACATTCTCACATTATGTGAAATGTCTGTGTGCTTCCAGGTCTTTTTATCAGATGGCACATGGGCTTGTAGAGTTTTATAGGTTTATTCACACATACATGAAAATCATGGATCTGAGAATGTCCTCTTCTGATCCGATTTTAAGGATCAGAATAGGACATGCTCAGTGCGTCTGTAAAAGCGGGCAGCACAACAACACTGCACATAGAACCAGGGATGTAGCCTTATTATGTGTAACAAAGGCCCTTAGTATATAGGGTACTCACTTATTATGTATGGCACAGTCCCTTAGTATATAGTGTACTCACTTATTATGTATAGGACAGTCCCTTAGTACTGCATATAGTGTACTCATTTATTATGTATAGCACATAATTGTCCTTACACAATGCGGATGACGCTGCCGCTCTATATAACACCACAATAGCTGTAGCTTTGGAATCTGCTGTCCCACTTACACATACCAAAGCTCGCAAAATCAACAGACAGCCCTGGCACACCAGCTTGACCAAAGAACTGAGGTGAGCTTCCAGGGCTGCTGAGCGCAGATGGAAAAGATCACACTCCAACGAGCACTTCATCGCATTCAAACAGTCCCTCACTACTTTCAAGACCACACTCGCCACAGCTAAACAAACCTACTTCTCATCTCTCATATCCTCCCAATCTCACAACCCTAAACAGTTATTCAACACCTTCAACTCTCTCCTCTGTCCCCCAGCACCTCCTCCCTCCCCACTCATCTCAGCTGAAGACTTTGCCTCATTTTTTCAAGCGGAAGATTGATAACATCAGAGACAGTTTTGGTCAACAACCCCCAGAGCCCTTCCTCCCGACTTACCAGCCCTCCACCTCCAAAACCAATTTCTCCACCATTACAGAAGATCGACTCTCCACTCTACTCTCAAGATCACATCTCACCACCTGTGCACTTGACCTGATCCCATCCCACTTCATCCCAAACCTCACCACAGTCTTCATCCCAACCCTAACCCATCTCTTCAACCTATCACTGGTGTTTTCCTCTCAATCTTTAAACATGTCTCCATCACACCTATCCTCAAAAAGCCCTCTCTTGACCCATCCTCTGTATCTAGCTATCGCCCTATATCACTTCTCCCCTATGCCTCCAAGCTACTGGAACAACACGTCCATCTTGAACTGTCCTCCCACCTCTCTTCTTGCTCCCTCTTTGACCGCTTACAATCTGGCTTCTGGTCGCACCACTCCACTGAAACTGCCCTAACTAAGGTCACCAATGACCTATTAACCACCAAGAGCAAGCGACACTACTCTATCCTCCTCCTCCTGGACCTGTCGGCTGCTTTTGACACAGTGGACCATTCCTTATTACTACAGCCCCTCTCATCCCTTGGCATCACAGACTTGGCCCTATCCTGGATCTCGTCATACCTAACAGACCGGACATTCAGCGTCTCCTATTCACACACCACCTCCTCACCTCACCCCCTATCTGTCGGAGTCCCACAAGGTTCAGTCCTAGGGCCCCTGCTCTTCTCCATTTACACCTTTGGCCTGGGACAGCTCATAGAATCTCATGGCTTTCAGTATCATCTCTATGCTGATGACACACAGATCTACATCTCTGGACCAGATATCACCTCCCTACTAACCAGAATCCCTCAATGTCTGTCCACTATTTCATCCTTCTTCTACGCTAGATTTCTGAAACTTAACATGGACAAAACAGAATTCCTCATCTTTCCCCCATCTCACATGACCCCCCCAACGAACCTATCCATTACAGTAAATGGCTGCCCACTCTCTCCAGTCCCACAAGCTCGCTGCCTCGGGGTAGTCTTTGACACTGATCTTTCCTTCAAACCACATATCCAAGCCCTTTCCACTTCTTGCCGACTTCAACTCAAAAATATTTCACGAATACGTTCATTCCAAGAATCTGCAAAAACCCTAGTCCATGCCCTCATCATCTCTCGCCTTGGCTACTGCAACCTCCTGCTCTGTGGCCTCCCCTCGAACACTCTTGCACCCCTCCAATCTATTCTAAACTCTGCTGCCCGACTAATCCACCTGTCCCCCCGCTATCCCCCGGCCTCTCCCCTCTGTCAATCCCTTCACTGGCTCCCCATTGCCCAGAGACTCCAGTACAAAACACTAACCATGACGTACAAAGCCATCCACAACCTGTCTCCTCCATACATCTGTGACCTCGTCTCCCGGTACTTACCTACACGCAACCTCCGATCCTCACAAGATCTCCTTCTCTACTCCCCTCTTATCTCCTCTTCCCACAATCGCATACAAGATTTCTCTCGCGTATCGCCCCTACTCTGGAACCCTCTACCACAACACATCAGACTCTCGCCTACCATCAAAACCTTCAAAAAGAACCTGAAGACTCACCTCTTCCGACAAGCCTACAACCTGCAGTAACCATCGATCGACCAAACCGCTACATGACCAGCTCTACCCTCACCTACTGTATCCTCACCCATCCCTTGTAGATTGTGAGCCCTCGCGGGCAGGGTCCTCTCTCCTGTATCCTCACCCATCCCTTGTAGATTGTGAGCCCTCGCGGGCAAGGTCCTCTCTCCTCCTGTATCCTCACCCATCCCTTGTAGACTGTGAGCCCTCGCGGGCAGGGTCCTCTCTCCTCCTGTATCCTCACCCATCCCTTGTATATTGCGAGCCCTCGCGGGCAGGGTCCTCTCTCCTCCTGTATCCTCACCCATCCCTTGTAGATTGTGAGCCTTCGCGGGCAGGGTCCTCTCTCCTCCTGTACCAGTTATGACTTGTATTGTTCAAGATTATTGTACTTGTTTTTATTATGTATACCCCTCCTTACATGTAAAGCGCCATGGAATAAATGGTGCTATAACAATAAATAATAATAATATAGCACAGCCCCTTAGAATATAGTGTACTCACTTATGTATAGCACAGTCCCTTAGTATATAGTGTACTCACTTATGTATAGCACAGCCCCTTAGAATATAGTGCACCCACTTATTATGTATAGCACAGTCCTTTAGTATAGTGTACTCATTTATTATGTATAACACAGTCCTTAGTTACAGTTTCTTTTATTATGTATCACACTGTCCCTTATTACGTACCATCCTCTCTAGTTATATATGGTGCTGTCCCTTATTATATAGCTTCCTCAGCTGTTATGTACAGTGCTGCCTCTTACATACTTTATTCCTGTTATTTTTGTTATACATAGTGCCCTCTCTTATTACATAGTCCTTTCTCTTTTTAGATATAAAATGACTGCTGATGAAGCAGTCGGTGACCAGATGACCAGTCCAACAGCCTCTTCCATTAGAAAATAATCTTTTCCACGCTCCATCAGCCGTCATTGCATTATACTCTATATCTAACATGACAGGACGGTATGTAATTAAGACAGGGCTCTATATAATCCGATATGTATTATTATTATATTATTGTTGTACATAACCAGAGGGGGCACTGTGTAATAAGGGATGGTAATATACATAATAAAGGAGACTATGTAATATATATACATGACATGTATATATGTATGTATGAATGTATGTGTGTGTGTGTGTGTGTATCTGGGACCTACCACCCAAGATGGTGCACCACCACATTATGGCTGTCAGGTCTGAGCATTCCTACATGAAGTTTCCTGGAAAGTGGTTTGGTGGTCATGGGCCAGTTGAATGGCCACCAAGGTCTCCCGACCTGACCCCATTAGACTTTTATCTTTGGGGTCATCTGAAGGCAATTGTCTATGCTGTGAAGATACGAGATGTGCAGTATCTGAAACAACAGATACTGGAAGCCTGTGCTAGCATTTCTTCTGCGGTTCTGCTATCAGTGTGTCAAGAGTGGGAGAAGAGAGTTGCATTGACAATTCAACACAATGGGTAGCACTTTGAACACATTTTATAAGTGGTCATAAACTTGTAAATAACTCATGAGAGAATAAAGTTATGTTACAACCAAGCACACCATTGTTTTTCTTATGAAATTCTCAATAAGTTTGATGTGTCACATGACCCTCTTCCCATTGAAAAAAATAAAGTTGGATCCAAAATGGCCGACTTCAAAATGGCAGCCATGGTCACCACCCGTCTTGAAAAGTTTCCCCCTCCCATATACTAATGTGCCACAGACAGGAAGTTGATCTCACCAACCATTCCCATTTTATTTAGGGGTATCCATATAAATCGCCCACCCTGTGTGTATATATATATATATATATATATATATATATATATATATAACCTTTGCCCCCATAAAAGGAAGAGGCAGACACATTTCTTGCACAGGGGCCCTGTCACGATATGGTATGAAATATCATAAGTAGTTCTCTTGCTAGCCTGCGTGGGCTAAGCCCCCCTTCTTGGAGTAACAGTTTGTAGCTGCAAATTCCTGGCTTTCCTTCTCTGAGAGTATGGGGGAAGAGAGGTTTTATTGCCGAATGGAATTTACGACTGGCATTTCCTGTGTAAGCTCTTGTTCAGCTATAAGGAAAAGTGGCTCCAAAAATTCATGAAAGATTCTTTGTTTAGTTTTTGTTAGATATTAGGCAAACGATTTAAGCTAGAAATACGAAAATATATATTCTTAGTCTCACTCGGTGTATCTACACATCCCATGAGACTCGGGCTTCTAACTCCATCTGGTAAAGAAGTAGGGATTTCTCTGTAAATATGTATCCCAGATAGAACATATTTGATCTCATTAGAATGCTCACGTTAATCCGAGATGAATGATAGGTTGAGTCTGACTCTGTCATGTTTTGTAGCAAAGTTATAGCAAGTAGATAAATTTAAGATTGAAGTACTCAGAATGTAGAGAGAGGAGGGTCTGGATAAGCCAGCCTTTCTGTGATGTCACAGCCTTGAAAGTATAACTGGCTGCACACATCCCCAGCTGTGTCTCTGCTAGATTTCTTCCTGACTTCTTGTCTTCCCCTGAAGCCAGCAGTATCCCATGGACTGGGATATATGGAAACTGCCCTAGCCTGATTGCCTGCAATGCTTTTAACATGTGAGTGTTATCTTTTCTCTTTTGTTCCCTTTATGTTATGTGACAAAACACTCTGGGATCGCCTTTGCTGGGGTCAAAGGACACGTGGTTTGTGCATTGAATCTGAGGCGTACAGCAGGTTTCTGAGCAGGCTGACCTCAGGTCAGATTTATTAACGTGAAAGCAACACAAAAAACAAAACATAAAAATAAATCCTAGCCTGTCCGGCACTAACTAAACAAATACGTTGCTATCTCAACAACTGGGGGGGCTTCTCCCACCCAGCTAACATCACACAATTCTTGAGCAGAGCTCTTCACTCACGTTTGTCCCACACAGGCAGGCAATCTGTGTGCCCCAGGCAGACACTGGAAACACCCAGCTGGTCATCTTTTATTCCTGCAATCATTAACCCATTAGCACCCTGAAGATACTGAGTGGCCTAATTCACATAGGACAAACACCTGGGCGATATATATCTGCCTCCAACTACCACACCAGCATGAGTCTTACATATCCCCCCCCTTGCTCAGACCACTCCGGTCGAGCAAGAACACTTTTGAAACAGTGCACTCGGGATAGGGCATCGGCGTTCCCCATCTGCACCCCAGGTCGGTGCTCCACCGTAAAAGAGTAAGCCTGCAGGGCAAGGAACCACCGGGTTACCCGACTATTACGGTCTTTGTGGAGGTGCATCCACTTGAGAGGGGCATGGTCTGTGACCAGCCTAAACTTCCTACCGGCTAGGTAATACTTGAGGGAGTCGAGAGCCCACTTAATGGCTAGGCACTCTTTTTCAACCACCGCATACCTCTGCTCATGTACATTCAGTTTCCGACTGAGGTAGAGGACCGGGTGTTCGACTCCGTCCCTCACCTGGGAAAGTACAGCTCCGACACCAGTATCAGAGGCATCAGTTTGTACCACAAACTCGCTGCTGAAATCAGGAGTCACTAGTACGGGCTGAGAGCACAAAGCCCGTTTCAGGCTGTGGAAGGCCTCTTCAGCAGCTGAGGTCCATTTTACCATGACGGAACCCTTCCCCTTGGTAAGATCCGTCAAGGGAGTAGCCATGGCTGCAAAATTGGGTATGAACCGGCGATAATAGCCGGCAATCCCCAGGAAAGCCTGCACTTGTTTCTTGTTCACTGGTTGTGGCCAGCCCTGAATTGCCTGTATTTTGTCGATCTGGGGTTTAACCACTCCTCGGCCAATCACGTAGCCCAAGTATCGGGCTTCTTCAAGCCCGATGTGGCATTTCTTGGGGTTTGCCGTTAAACCTGCATTTCGCAGGTCATCAATCACCGCTTGTACCTTCTGGAGATGAGTTTCCCAGTCCATGCTGTAAATTACGATGTCATCCAGGTAGGCAGAAGCATACTGTCTGTGAGGCCTCAAGACTCGATCCATCAATCTCTGGAACGTTGCGGGAGCTCCGTGAAGTCCAAACGGCATATAGACATACTGGAACAGACCTTCCGGTGTAGCAAAGGCCGTCTTCTCTCTGGCCGCCTCGGCCAGAGGAATCTGCCAGTACCCCTTTGTTAAATCCAGGGTCGTAATGTATCGGGCTTTACCAAGCCGGTCGATCAACTCATCGACCCGGGGCATAGGGTACGCATCAAATTTAGAAACTGCATTCAGTTTCCTAAAGTCATTACAAAACCGGATGGAGCCATCCGGTTTAGGTATCAACACAATTGGACTGGACCAGGCGCTGTGTGACTCCTCAATGACTCCTAAGTCCAACATTGCCATCACTTCCCGGGAGACGGCTTCACGGCGGGCTTCCGGAATCCGGTAGGGCTTCACATGAACAGTGACGCCAGGCTCTGTGACAATCTCATGTTTCACCAACTTAGTCCGGCCAGGTTTTTCGGAGAAAAACTGTCGGTTCTGTAACAAAAATTGCTTAACCTCAGATTTTTGTCGTTCTGAGAGAGTCTCAGCAACCTGCACCTCTGGTACAGTAGGTGAACAAACCGGACGGGGCAGATCCGCCGTTAGGGCAGAGCGGTCTTTCCAGGATTTTATCAGATTCACATGATAAATCTGTTCCGGTTTTCTCTTACCCGGCTGGTACACTTTATAGTTCACTTCACCAACTCTTTCTCGGACCTCAAATGGGCCCTGCCATTTCGCCAGGAATTTACTATCCACCGTAGGGATTAGGACCAACACCCTATCGCCGGGTGCAAATGTACGGACCTTAGCGCCTCTATCATAACTTTGCCTCTGGGCTCCCTGGGCCTGTAACATATGGTCCCTAACAATGGGCATGACAGCGGCAATACGATCCTGCATTTGTGTTACATGGTCAATCACCGTTTTAAAGGGAGTGACTTGACCTTCCCAGGTTTCTTTTGCGACGTCCAGCAGTCCCCGGGGACGACGGGCGTACAACAGTTCGAAAGGCGAAAACCCTGTGGAAGACTGGGGAACTTCCCTAATGGCAAACAGCAAATAGGGTAACAAGTAATCCCAGTTCTTCCCATCTTTGTCTATCGCCTTCCGGAGCATCTGTTTTAAGGTTTTGTTGAAGCGCTCAACCAGGCCATCTGTTTGAGGGTGATAGACAGACGTACGCAACGGGTCTATTTGTAAGAGCCTGCAGAGCTCCTTCATTACCCTCGACATAAAGGGAGTCCCCTGGTCGGTGAGTATCTGTTTTGGAATTCCCACCCGACTAAACACTTGTACCAATTCCTTGGCGATCGTCTTGGTAGCTGTGTTACGCAAAGGGACGGCTTCCGGGTAACGAGTGGCATAGTCCATGATGACGAGGATATGTTGGTGCCCACGTGCGGATCGGGGAAGGGGCCCAACCAAATCCATCCCAATTCTCTCAAAAGGGACCCCGATGATAGGAAGGGGTACCAAAGGGCTACGGAACTGAGATTTAGGGGCCGCGATTTGGCACTCTGGACAGGACTCACAATAGTTACGCACATCACAATGTATTCCAGGCCACACAAAACAATGCAATATCCTTTCTGTGGTTTTCTGTACCCCCAGATGTCCCCCCATTATATGTCCGTGGGCCAAATCCAGTACCTTCCGCCGATAAGGTTTGGGTACCACTAACCGTTGCACTGTGTCTTCCCCTTTTTTTTCTACCTGCTAGAGCAAATCATTTTCAAGAACCATATACGGGTACGCTAGCCTAGTGTCAGGTTCTACGGGTACCCCATCTATCATTTTTACATTTTTCCTAGCCGGAGTTAGGGTAGGATCTTTCATTTGCTCGCTGTGGAAGTCATCCACCTGGACTCCCAAATCTGGCAGGCAGGGTGCCGGATGGCTGTCTGCCTCCGCCTCTCGCTGAGGTTCCTCAGTTTCCTCTGTTTCCCCCGCCATGAAGGAGAAGGGGTACTGAAGGTTAGATTCACCAACCTCCCCAGCAACATCTTCCTGTGGGGTCTCCTCTAGGGACTCGGGACCTCCAGATGGCATGGGAGAAGATTCACGGGTACAGCTACCGTGAAGGAGCAACTGATTCTCCCACAACTGCCAGAAATAGGGAAAATCCCTGCCCAGGATTACATCCTGTAACAATGCGGGGACGAGTCCCACTTTGTGCTGCACTGACCCATAGGGAGTAGAAATCCATATGACCGCTGTTAAGTACGAGCGGGTGTCACCATGCACACACGTCACAGAAAACTTGTCAGACGGAAGTGCCACCAGACTAGCTTTCACCAGAGTCACCACACTTCCAGAGTCTAGTAATGCCACAACATTTTTCCCATCAACAGATAATTCACACAGGTGTTTCACTGTATCATTTTGACCCGCATTCACACTCACTAGCTGTGTAACCAAAGACGTGTTTTCTAGAGTCTATAACGTCGCACTGCATGGGTTCAGCGGTAACAGGACAGTTCGCAGAAACATGACCCTTCTCATGGCAGCGGAAACACCTAACAGGTCCCCTACTGAGACCACCATCCAATACTCTTGGTCTCGGAGTGCGAGCAGTCCCGGACTCCTCCCCCACAGTTTTAAGCGATTTTCCTTCACCCGTGGTCCCTGGAACAGTCTTACCGGTTCCACAAGGAGGAGGCACAGACCGGGGGTTGGCGGTGTCGTCGGGAAGTCCTTCTGCCACGGAATAACGCTCGACCAACTCCACAAGTTGATCCGCTGTCGTGGGATTTCCTTGGCTTACCCACCTTTTCAGCACTGGGGGTAGTACTCTCAGGTACTTGTCCAGGACAACCCGCTGGATTATTTCGGGTATTGTCAGTACCTCGGGTTGCAGCCATTTCTTTGTCAAGTAGATCAGGTCGAACATCTGAGACCGCGCCGGTTTATCTTGCTGGTATGTCCACTGATGTACCCTCTGTGCACGGACAGCCGTCGTCACACCCAGCCGGGCCAGGATCTCAGCTTTCAGCTTCTCAAAGTGCTGAGTGACCTCCGGGTCCAAATCATGGTAAGCTTTTTGGGCCTCGCCGGAGAGAAACGGGGCAATCAAATCGGCCCATCGTGCCTTCGGCCACTTCTCTCTCAATGCCGTCCGCTCAAACGTTGTCAGGTATGCCTCGACGTCATCTTCTGCAGTCAGCTTTTGCCAGTATCGACTCACATGGATCCTTCTGGACTCTGCTTCCGCGTCAGCGTCAGGCATGCTCACCAGGCGCTGCGCCACCTGTTGGAGAAGTTGGCGGTCTGCAACCGTCATGTCCAGTAACTCCTTCAGCTGTGCGGCCATCAAGCGATTAGCTTCGTGCTGTGCGGCAGTGGCCTGCTGCTGTACGGCAGTGGACTGTACTAAGGCTTTCACCACGTCTTCCATGCTGTCGCCTGTGCCACGGTATGCCCGCATTCTCCACCACAATGTGACAAAACACTCTGGGATCGCCTTTGCTGGGGTCAAAGGACACGTGGTTTGTGCATTGAATCTGAGGCGTACAGCAGGTTTCTGAGCAGGCTGACCTCAGGTCAGATTTATTAACGTGAAAGCAACACAAAAAAACAAAACATAAAAATAAATCCTAGCCTGTCCGGCACTAACTAAACAAATACGTTGCTATCTCAACAACTGGGGGGGCTTCTCCCACCCAGCTAACATCACACAATTCTTGAGCAGAGCTCTTCACTCACGTTTGTCCCACACAGGCAGGCAATCTGTGTGCCCCAGGCAGACACTGGAAACACCCAGCTGGTCATCTTTTATTCCTGCAATCATTAACCCATTAGCACCCTGAAGATACTGAGTGGCCTAATTCACATAGGACAAACACCTGGGCGATATATATCTGCCTCCAACTACCACACCAGCATGAGTCTTACAGTTATAATTACCCATGTACATATTTGCAATTGTCTCATTTGTAACTTCTTTATAAAATATTTTTGATAAAGCACTGCCTAATTAATTTCAATGGGATATACTATTATATATTAGTCCGTTCTCCTGTTCTAAACTTACCCTGTCTTCTGAAGGGAAATACGCTACTGTTACTGTTGTGTTGGGTTAGCTTCGGACCCGTTTAATCGAAGCTGGTGGCAGCGATATGTGTGCCGACTGTTGAGGGATGCTGTAGTGACTGCGGCGTTAATAATTATTGTTCCTGCCTGAGTGGGAGTAGTTATCGCGTCGCTGCAGCGTGCCCAATAGCCAGTACATAGCAGGCAGCCTTTCTGGCGACTAATTACCCAGGGTGCAGCACCTAATCTGTTGTGAATTCTGTGGCTGAATTCACTCCTGTGGTCACAAGTGGTATTGCAGCCTCTGGGCTTCCTCCCTCAGGTGTTTTGGTGAGCTCGTTGGCTGCCTTGCTATTTAACTCCACCTGAGTCTGTCTTCCTTGCTCCTTGTCAATGTTCCAGTGTTGGATCTGAGCTACTGCATCTTTCCTGTGGCCTGCTGCTCTGCTAGATAAGTGTTACTTTGTTTTTGTTTCCGTTTTTTCTGTCCAGTTGTGCTATTCTCTTTTGCTGGAAGATCTGAGACGCAAAGGGTGCACCGCCGTGCCGTTAGTTCGGCACGGTGGGTCTTTTTGCCCCCCTTTGCGTGGTTCTGCTTTAGGGTTTTTTGTAGACTGCATAGTTCTCTTTGCTATCCTCGCTCTGTCTAGAATATCGGGCCTCACTTTGCTGAATCTATTTCATTCCTACGTTTTGTCTTTTCATCTTGCTAACAGTCATTATATGTGGGGGGCTGCCTATTCCTTTGGGGTATTTCTCTGAGGCAAGTCAGGCTTGTATTTCTATCTTCAGGCTAGTCAGCTCCTCAGGCAGTGCCGAGTTGCATAGGTAGTGTTAGGCGCAATCCACTGCTGCTTTTAGTTGTGTGAGGATAGGTTCAGGTATTGCAGTCTGCAGAGATTCCACGTCTCAGAGCTTGTTCTATTGTTTTTGGGTTATTGCCATATCACTGTATGTGCGCTGATTACTGCACACTGTGTTGCCTGATAGCACAGCATAAAAGTACAAGGAGCCAAACCAATGATTCTCAATAGAGGGAAAAAAGAAGTCCTGACATCATTTTTTTTTCCTCAGCTCTGTCTTCAGTTTTTTTTTTTTTTTTCCCCTAGACATTAGAGTGCTTCAGGACACAGCTGTGGACATGGATATTCAGGCTCTGTGCTCCTCAATGGATAATCTCGTTATAAATGTACAAAAGATTCAAGATACAATTGATCAGAAATCTATGCTAGAACCAAGAATTCCTATTCCTGATTTGTTTTTTGGTGACAGAACTAAGTTCCTGAGCTTCAAAAATAATTGTAAGCTATTTCTGGCCTTGAAACCTCATTCTTCTGGTAATCCTATTCAACAGGTTTTGATTATTATTTCTTTTTTTGCGCGGCGACCCACAGGACTGGGCGTTTTCTCTTGCGCCAGGAGACCCTGCATTGAGTAATGTTGATGCGTTTTTCCAGGCGCTTGGATTGCATTACGATGAGCCTAATTCAGTGGATCAGGCTGAGAAAAATTTGCTGGCTTTATGCCAGGGTCAGGATGATGTAGAAGTATATTGTCAGAAATTTAGGAAGTGGTCAGTACTCACTCTGTGGAATGAATCTGCACTGGCGGCTTGGTTCAGAAAGGGTCTCTCTGAAGCTCTTAACGATGTCATGGTGGGATTTCCTATGCCTGCTGGTTTGAATGAGTCTATGTCCTTGGCCATTCAGATCGGTCGTCGCTTGCGCGAGCGTAAATCTGTGCACCATCTGGCGGTATTGTCTGAGAGTAAACCTGAGCCTATGCAGTGCGACAGGACTATGACTAAAGTTGAACGGCAAGAACACAGACGTCTGAACAGGCTGTGTTTCTACTGTGGTGATTCCACTCATGCTATTTCTAATTGTCCTAAGCGCACTAGGCGGTTCGATAGCTCTGCCGTCATTGGTACTGTACAGTCCAAATTCCTTCTGTCCATTACCTTGATATGCTCTTTGTCATCGTATTCTGTCATGGCGTTTGTGGATTCAGGCGCTGCCCTGAATCTGATGGATTTGGATTATGCTAAACGTTGTGGATTTTTCTTGGAGCCTTTGCGGTGTCCTATTCCATTGAGAGGAATTGATGCTACACCTTTGGCCAAGAATAAGCCTCAGTACTGGGCCCAGCTGACCATGTGCATGGCTCCTGCACATCAGGAAGTTATTCGCTTTCTGGTACTGCATAATCTGCATGATGTGGTCGTGTTGGGGTTGCCATGGCTACAAACCCATAATCCAGTATTAGATTGGAACTCTATGTCGGTAACCAGCTGGGGTTGTCAGGGAGTACATGGTGATGTTCCATTTTTGTCTATTTCGTCATCCATTCCTTCTGACATCCCAGAGTTCTTGTCTGACTTTCAGGATGTATTTGAAGAGCCCAAGTCTGATGCCCTACCTCCGCATAGGAATTGTTATTGTGCTATCAATTTGATTCCTGGTAGTAAATTCCCTAAGGGTCGTTTATTTAATTTGTCCGTGCCTGAACACACCGCTATGCGCAGTTATGTGAAAGAATCCCTGGAGAAGGGACATATTCGCCCATCGTCATCACCATTGGGAGCAGGGTTCTTTTTTGTAGCCAAAAAGGATGGTTCGCTAAGACCGTGTATTGATTACCGCCTTCTTAATAAGATCACTGTTAAATTTCAGTATCCCTTGCCATTGATATCTGACTTGTTTGCTCGGATTAAGGGGGCTAGTTGGTTTACTAAGATTGATCTTCGTGGTGCGTATAATCTGGTGAGAATCAGGCAGGGAGATGAATGGAAAACGGCATTTAATACGCCCGAGGGTCATTTTGAGTATCTGGTGATGCCGTTCGGACTTGCCAATGCTCCATCTGTTTTTCAGTCTTTTATGCATGACATTTTCCGTGAGTATCTGGATAAATTCCTGATTGTTTACTTGGATGACATTTTGATCTTCTCTGATGATTGGGAGTCTCATGTGAAGCAAGTCAGAATGGTTTTCCAGGTACTGCGTGCTAATTCCTTGTTCGTGAAGGGATCAAAGTGTCTCTTCGGTGTGCAGAAAGTTTCATTTTTGGGGTTCATCTTTTCCCCTTCTACTATCGAGATGGATCCGGTTAAGGTCCAGGCCATCCAGGATTGGACTCAGCCGACATCTCTGAAAAGTCTGCAGAAATTCCTGGGCTTTGCTAATTTTTATCGTCGCTTCATCTGTAATTTTTCTAGCATTGCCAGACCATTGACCGATTTGACCAAGAAGGGTGCTGATTTGGTTAATTGGTCTTCTGCTGCCGTGGAAGCTTTTCAGGAGTTGAAGCGTCGTTTTTGCTGTGCCCCTGTGTTGTGTCAACCAGATGTTTCTCTTCCGTTCCAGGTTGAGGTTGATGCCTCTGAGATTGGAGCAGGGGCGGTTTTGTCACAGAGAGGTTCTGGTTGCTCAGTGTTGAAACCATGTGCTTTCTTTTCCAGGAAATTTTCTGCTGCTGAGCGTAATTATGATGTGGGCAACCGAGAGTTGCTGGCCATGAAGTGGGCATTCGAGGAGTGGCGTCATTGGCTTGAGGGAGCTAAGCATCGCGTGGTGGTATTGACTGATCATAAGAATCTTACTTATCTCGAGTCTGCCAAGCGCTTGAATCCTAGACAGGCCCGTTGGTCGTTATTTTTTGCTCGTTTTGATTTTGTGATTTCGTACCTTCCGGGCTCTAAAAATGTGAAGGCGGATGCTCTGTCTAGGAGTTTTGTGCCCGACTCTCCGGGGTTATCTGAGCCGGCGAGTATCCTCAAGGAAGGAGTCATTGTGTCTGCCATCTCTCCTGATTTGCGGAGAGTGTTGCAGAAATTTCAGGCTAATAAACCTGATCGTTGTCCGGCCGAGAAACTGTTCGTCCCTGATAGGTGGACTAGTAAAGTTATCTCTGAACTTCATTGTTCGGTGCTGGCTGGTCATCCAGGAATCTTTGGTACCAGAGAGTTAGTGGCTAGATCCTTCTGGTGGCCATCTCTGTCACGGGATGTGCGTGCTTTTGTGCAGTCCTGTGGGATTTGTGCTAGGGCTAAGCCCTGCTGTTCACGTGCCAGTGGGTTGCTTTTGCCCTTGCCGGTCCCGAAGAGGCCTTGGACACATATTTCGATGGATTTCATTTCTGACCTTCCCGTTTCTCAAAAGATGTCGGTCATTTGGGTGGTCTGTGATCGCTTTTCTAAAATGGTCCATCTGGTGCCCTTGGTTAAATTGCCTTCCTCCTCTGATTTGGTGCCTTTGTTCTTCCAGCATGTGGTTCGTTTGCATGGCATTCCTGAGAATATTGTTTCTGACAGAGGTTCCCAGTTTGTCTCGAGGTTCTGGCGAGCCTTTTGTGGTAGGATGGGCATTGACCTATCTTTTTCCTCGGCCTTCCATCCTCAGACTAATGGCCAGACCGAACGAACCAATCAGACCTTGGAAACATATCTGAGATGTTTTGTTTCTGCTGACCAGGATGATTGGGTGTCATTTTTGCCGTTGGCTGAGTTCGCCCTTAATAATCGGGCCAGCTCGGCTACCTTGGTCTCTCCATTTTTCTGCAATTCTGGGTTCCATCCTCGTTTCTCTTCAGGACAGGTTGAGTCTTCGGACTGTCCTGGTGTGGATTCTGTGGTGGACAGGTTGCAGCAGATCTGGACTCAGGTAGTGGACAATTTGACCTTGTCCCAGGAGAAGGCTCAGCTTTTCGCTAATCGTAGACGCCGTGTGGGTCCCCGACTTCGTGTTGGGGATCTGGTTTGGTTATCTTCTCGTCATATTCCTATGAAGGTTTCCTCTCCTAAATTTAAACCTCGTTTTATTGGTCCGTATAGGATTTCTGAGATTCTCAATCCGGTGTCTTTTCGTCTGACCCTCCCAGACTCCTTTTCCATACATAATGTATTCCATAGGTCGTTGTTGAGAAGATACGTGGCACCTATGGTTCCATCTGTGGAGCCTCCTGCCCCTGTTTTGGTGGAGGGGGAATTGGAGTATATTGTGGAGAAAATTTTGGATTCTCGTGTCTCTAGACGGAAACTCCAGTATCTGGTCAAATGGAAGGGTTATGCTCAGGAGGATAATTCCTGGGTTTTTGCCTCTGATGTCCATGCCCCAGATCTTGTTCGTGCCTTTCATGTGGCTCATCCTGGTCGGCCTGGGGGTTCTGGTGAGGGTTCAGTGACCCCTCCTCAAGGGGGGGGTACTGTTGTGAATTCTGTGGCTGAATTCACTCCTGTGGTCACAAGTGGTATTGCAGCCTCTGGGCTTCCTCCCTCAGGTGTTTTGGTGAGCTCGTTGGCTGCCTTGCTATTTAACTCCACCTGAGTCTGTCTTCCTTGCTCCTTGTCAATGTTCCAGTGTTGGATCTGAGCTACTGCATCTTTCCTGTGGCCTGCTGCTCTGCTAGATAAGTGTTACTTTGTTTTTGTTTCTGTTTTTTCTGTCCAGCTGTGCTATTCTCTTTTGCTGGAAGCTCTGAGACGCAAAGGGTGCACCGCCGTGCCGTTAGTTCGGCACGGTGGGTCTTTTTGCCCCCCTTTGCGTGGTTCTGCTTTAGGGTTTTTTGTAGACTGCATAGTTCTCTTTGCTATCCTCGCTCTGTCTAGAATATCGGGCCTCACTTTGCTGAATCTATTTCATTCCTACGTTTTGTCTTTTCATCTTGCTAACAGTCATTATATGTGGGGGGCTGCCTATTCCTTTGGGGTATTTCTCTGAGGCAAGTCAGGCTTGTATTTCTATCTTCAGGCTAGTCAGCTCCTCAGGCAGTGCCGAGTTGCATAGGTAGTGTTAGGCGCAATCCACTGCTGCTTTTAGTTGTGTGAGGATAGGTTCAGGTATTGCAGTCTGCAGAGATTCCACGTCTCAGAGCTTGTTCTATTGTTTTTGGGTTATTGCCATATCACTGTATGTGCGCTGATTACTGCACACTGTGTTGCCTGATAGCACAGCATAACACTAATCTGACCTGAGAGTAAGGGGCGCCAGAGAACTGCAAGTGTTAAGTGGAACTGTAAGCGGGATATACATAAATCCCTGCAGTTTGTGGTATATTGAAAGCAGTGGGATACCTAGAATAAGCCCCTGCTGTAAACTAAGAGGTCAATAGCCTTGTGTGTGTTTTTTCATCACATCGTGGAGTGGAGGGATAACTAAGATAAGCCCCCCTGCACTTGTGATAGCCGTCTGTTGGCCTAAAGTCACCTCAATCCGTGACGTAGGGGTGACGGTCACGGTGTGAATCCTGACCCATTGGTGACAGCGGTCAGGGGAATCGTGACAATTGGTGGCAAGGCGGTGGGATATCTTAGAGCATTAGTGATTTGGTTTGAGTAATCATTCCTCTCACTAAAAACTTGCAGAAAGTTCTTGCGAGGACTCTGCGCAAATAAGTTTGGAGAACGAACTCAGTGCTTTTTTGTTGTGAGACAATTGCGTACTGGTAATAATCCCTTCCCTTCCTCTTCGTTTTTCTATCCTATCTTTTATTTGGCAACCATGGCTGCGAAAGGGGAAGCCTGGTACAACCAGCAGAAGAAGGACTCTCTTGCTGGGATATGCACGTACCATGGCCTGAACCCCCAGGGTAAGACCAAGACTCAAATGGTCGCTGAACTGGTGCAATTTGAAGCCAACCAAGCCAGGTCACAGAGCCCAGAGGCCGCAGAAGCCAGCACCAGCGAACATGGTGCTGCAGCAGAGGTCCAACCACTGAATGCCGGCCCTGTTAGCAATCCGGGCGAATTGGACCCCCACCTGCAGGCGGCCTTGGAAGAACTCCCCACTGATGACCATGAGGGACGCCTACGGCTGATTCAGCAGTATCGGCAGGAGGCCCGAGCCGAACGAGAGGCCCAGCGAGAGGCTGAGAGAGCCGAGCGCCAAGCCCAGCGAGAACATTAACTGGAGATGCTCCGGCAGGGGGGGGATGCCCTCCACCGCCCAGAGACGTGAGCCCAGCAGCGCTCAGATACCGAAGCCCCGGCCCGATCACTTCCCTGTTATGGAGAAGGACGGAGACTTGGACACTTTTCTGCGGGCCTTTGAGAAAGCCTGCAGACAGTACCGGCTGCCTACAGATGAATGGGCCCGATACCTGACACCAGGGCTGAGAGGTAAAGCTCTGGAGGCATTTGCTGCCCTCCCTCAAGAACAAGATGGTGACTATGAGGCCATCAAGCAGGCTCTGATAGCCAAGTACCAGCTTACACCCGAGGTGTACCGTAGAAAGTTCCGGACCCTCCATCGTGGCCCACGCAACAGTTACAGTGATGTGGTGCATGGACTGGGGACCCACTTTGACCAGTGGACCCAAGGACTGTCAGTGACCACCTTTGCACAGCTGCGAGACCTGATGATCAAAGACCAGTTCTTTCATCTCTGCCCAGCTGAGGTGCGACAGTTCGTGATGGACAGAGAACCCAAAGACGTGACGAAAGCAGCACAGATTGCCGATGCCTATGAAGCCAACCGTAGATCGGAAGTGCGGAAGCCAGTCACCACCAGCTGGAGAGGGGGTAAGCCTGCAACCAACGCCAGTACCCCTGCCAGCCAACACACCAGAGGTCCTGGCCCTGTGGCCAACAACACCAGACCTACCACCGAACCTCGCAAGTGTTTCACCTGCAATCAGACTGGTCATATCAGTACCTACTGCCCAGCCAAGCAGAAGAACACCCCAGCCAAGGCCCCAGGGCCTAATGCAGCAGTTCTTTTGGTGGGTGGTGTGGTTGGGAGGGTGTGTGACAACGTACAGCCCGTCACTGTGGGAGGCCACGTTGCTACAGGCCTCAAGGACACCGGGGCTGAACGAACCCTCATCCGACCCGAACTGGCGGCCCCTGAAGAAATCATTCCGGGGAAAACCCTAACTGTCACTGGGATTGGGGGCATCCGCTGTCCCTTACCGATGGCCCGGGTTTTTATTGATTGGGGTGCTGGGAGCGGGGTGAAGGAAGTGGGGCTGTCGGATAATTTGCCCACTGATGTTTTGTTGGGGGCTGATTTGGGGAGGATGTTTGCATACTACGTCCCTGACACCCCTCCCCAATCTACTAATGAGGGTAAAGTTAACCCTGATGATGATGATGATGGGAGATCGCATGTGTTACCTGACCATGCTTTATCTTGTGATGATGCATCTATTAACCATTTTTTTCCTAGGATTGATGGTGAAAATGTTGTACCTGTTCCAGCTGAACCTGATAATGATTTTTCTGTGAAGGTTAATGTGTCCATAGGTACAGGCGTGCCCAGCCACGTCGCTCTGCGGAGTGAGACGGCTGAGGAACCCCTAACAGGGGCAAGTGTCGGTGCTACAGGAAATGGGGAGATGCATGGGAACCGTGAGGAAGGTGATGCCATTAAAGTGACCAGTGCCACCGAGGAAGGTAACTGGCCCATAAGTAGCACTGCCCCTGGAGTGTTGGGGGTGGATGGGGAGGTAGAGCCCATAGCAGCGCCGGCTGATGGGACTGTAGAAATCCCCGGGGAGACAGCCTACGTAGCTGCTGTCACCCGCAGTCAGAGTGCCCGGAACGCAGATAACTGTCAGCCTTCCGGATCCTCCTCAGTCATTACTGTGACTGAACCAGAGGTGGACCCAGAGCAGGTCCAAGAGGGTTCCCGTGGGGAAGGGACCCTGACGTCACTTCTGGCTTCCCCTAGCCAGGAGTTTCAGGCCGCTCTGCACACAGATGCGAGCCTAGAGAGTTTGAGACAACTTGCCGGGACGCCCTTCTCCGAGGCTGATAAGGAGAAGGTGTTCTGGGAACAAGGAAGGTTGTACCGGGAGACAGTACCCGGAGAATCACAAAAGGAGTGGTTGAGGGAAAGACAGCTGGTCGTCCCACAGCAATTCCGGGGTGAGTTGTTGCGGATTGCCCATGAGATCCCGCTAGCTGGACACTTGGGGATCAGCAAAACTAAGGCCCGGCTGTCTCAACACTTCTATTGGCCTAAGATGGGGACAGATGTGTCATACTACTGCCGCTCCTGTATCACTTGTCAAAGAGTGGGGAAGGCGGGGCCTGCTATTAAGGCTCCCCTGATCCCTTTGCCAGTAATAGAGGAGCCTTTCCAGAGGATCGCGGTGGACATTGTGGGCCCGCTGGCCGTCCCCAGCAGCTCTGGAAAGCAATACATCCTTACTGTGGTAGACTATGCTACCCGGTACCCAGAGGCAGTAGCTCTGTCGTCAACTAGGGCAGATAAGGTGGCGGATGCCCTGTTGGCTATCTTTTCACGTGTAGGATTTCCCAGGGAAATGCTTACTGATCAAGGGACCCAATTTATGTCTCGCCTAATGGAGGCTCTCTGTAAGAGAATGCAGGTGAAGCACCTGGTATCGAGTGCGTATCACCCACAGACCAATGGCTTGTGTGAACGCTTCAATGGTACCCTCAAACAGATGCTACGCATGCTGGTTGAGACCCAAGGGCGCGACTGGGAGCGGTACCTCCCACACCTGCTGTTCGCTTACCGAGAGGTTCCGCAGGCCTCGACGGGGTTCTCCCCCTTCGAGCTCCTGTATGGCAGGCGAGTCCGGGGACCCCTTGGGTTGGTAAGAGAATCCTGGGAAGAGGAGCTGAACCCTTCTGAAGTGTCCATAGTGGAGTATGTCATGCGCTTCCGTGACAAGATGCAGACCTTGACGCAGTTGGTGCATGACAACATGACGCAGGCTCAGGCTGATCAGAAGCACTGGTACGACCAGAACGCCCGGGAGCGGACCTACCACGTGGGTCAAAAAGTGTGGGTGCTGGTCCCCGTACCAACGGATAAGCTTCAGGCCGCCTGGGAGGGCCCGTACGTCGTCCACCAACAGCTCAACCCGGTCACTTATGTGGTCATGCTTGACCACGCTCGGGGTAGGCGAAAGGCCTTTCACGTCAACATGATGAAGGCTCATCACGAACGTGAACCTTTCGTCCTACCGGTCTGCAGCTTGCCCGAAGACGGTGAGGAAGACACCCTCCTGGACTTGCTGGCCCAAGCCAAGGCCAATGGGTCCATCGAGGATGTGGAGGTAAGCGCCTCGTTAACTGAACCCCAGCGGGTGCAGTTGCAAACCACACTGGAACCTTTCCGGGTCGTGTTCTCCAACCGACCTGGGAGGACTGAGTTAGCAGTCCACGAGGTGGACACCGGGAATCACGCCCCACTATGGCGAACACCCTATCGAATCTCTGACCAGGTGCAGCAGATTATGCGCTAAGAGATTGATGAGATGTTACAGCTGGGGGTGATTCGACGGTCAAAGAGTGCGTGGGCCTCACCTGTAGTTCTCGTGCCAAAGAAGGACCGGACCACCCGGTTCTGCGTGGACTACAGGGGGCTCAACGCCATCACAGCCTCTGACGCTCACCCCATGCCGCGCATCGAGGAGCTGCTTAAGAAGTTAGCTGACGCAAAATACCTGACAATAATGGATTTGAGTAGAGGATACTGGCAGATTCCCCTGAGCCCCGAGGCGCAGGAGAAGTCCGCCTTTATCACGCCCTTCGGACTGTACGAGTCCACGGTCATGCCCTTCGGCATGAAGAATGCCCCTGCCACTTTCCAGCGGATGGTCAACCTCCTGCTTCAGGGACTGGAGACGTACGCCGTGGCGTACTTGGATGACATTGCCATCTTCAGTCCCTCCTGGAAGGAACACCTGCAGCATCTCGAGGAGGTGCTCAGAGAACTGCAAGTGTTAAGTGGAACTGTAAGCGGGATATACATAAATCCCTGCAGTTGGTGGTATATTGAAAGCAGTGGGACAGATGGCTGTGAGGGGGCCTTCCAGGCGTTGAAAACCGCACTGTGCAACGCCCCTGTGTTGAAAGCAGTCGACAGCAGTCGACCGTTCTTGGTGCAGACCGACGCCAGCGAGTTTGGCCTTGGTGCTGTGCTCAGCCAGGTTGACTCGGAGGACCAAGAGCACCCCGTGTTATACCTGAGCCGGAAACTTTTGCCGAGGGAAGTGGCCTACTCCACAATCGAGAAGGAGTGCCTGGCCATAGTCTGGGCCCTGCAGCGCTTGCAACCCTACTTGTATGGTCACACTTTCACTGTGGTGACCGACCACAACCCTCTGCGCTGGCTAAACGCCATGTGTGGAACCAACGGCAGATTGCTACGCTGGAGCCTTGCCCTTCAGCAGTTTGACTTCACCATTGAACACAAAACGGGCAGGGAGCATGGGAATGCAGATGGACTCTCCCGCCAGGGTGAACCTACTGAGGTGCCCATGGAGGCATACCGTCGGGTTCTACCTCCCTAGCGCACACCAAAAGGGGGAGGTGTCACGATATGGTATGAAATATCATAAGTAGTTCTCTTGCTAGCCTGCGTGGGCTAAGCCCCCCTTCTTGGAGTAACAGTTTGTAGCTGCAAATTCCTGGCTTTCCTTCTCTGAGAGTATGGGGGAAGAGAGGTTTTATTGCCGAATGGAATTTACGACTGGCATTTCCTGTGTAAGCTCTTGTTCAGCTATAAGGAAAAGTGGCTCCAAAAATTCATGAAAGATTCTTTGTTTAGTTTTTGTTAGATATTAGGCAAACGATTTAAGCTAGAAATACGAAAATATATATTCTTAGTCTCACTTGGTGTATCTACACATCCCATGAGACTCGGGCTTCTAACTCCATCTGGTAAAGAAGTAGGGATTTCTCTGTAAATATGTATCCCAGATAGGACATATTTGATCTCATTAGAATGCTCACGTTAATCCGAGATGAATGATAGGTTGAGTCTGACTCTGTCATGTTTTGTAGCAAAGTTATAGCAAGTAGATAAATTTAAGATTGAAGTACTCAGAATGTAGAGAGAGGAGGGTCTGGATAAGCCAGCCTTTTTTGTGATGTCACAGCCTTGAAAGTATAACTGGCTGCACACATCCCCAGCTGTGTCTCTGCTAGATTTCTTCCTGACTTCTTGTCTTCCCCTGAAGCCAGCAGTATCCCATGGACTGGGATATATGGAAACTGCCCTAGCCTGATTGCCTGCAATGCTTTTAACATGTGAGTGTTATCTTTTCTCTTTTATTCCCTTTATGTTATAATTACCCATGTACATATTTGCAATTGTCTCATTTGTAACTTCTTTATAAAATATTTTTGATAAAGCACTGCCTAATTAATTTCAATGGGATATACTATTATATATTAGTCCGTTCTCCTGTTCTAAACTTACCCTGTCTTCTGAAGGGAAATACGCTACTGTTACTGTTGTGTTGGGTTAGCTTCGGACCCGTTTAATCGAAGCTGGTGGCAGCGATATGTGTGCCGACTGTTGAGGGATGCTGTAGTGACTGCGGCGTTAATAATTATTGTTCCTGCCTGAGTGGGAGTAGTTATCGCGTCGCTGCAGCGTGCCCAATAGCCAGTACATAGCAGGCAGCCTTTCTGGTGACTAATTACCCATGGTGCAGCACCTAATCTGACCTGAGAGTAAGGGGCGCCAGAGAACTGCAAGTGTTAAGTGGAACTGTAAGCGGGATATACATAAATCCCTGCAGTTGGTGGTATATTGAAAGCAGTGGGATACCTAGAATAAGCCCCTGCTGTAAACTAAGAGGTCAATAGCCTTGTGTGTGTTTTTTCATCACATCGTGGAGTGGAGGGATAACTAAGATAAGCCCCCCTGCACATGTGATAGCCGTCTGTTGGCCTAAAGTCACCTCAATCCGTGACGTAGGGGTGACGGTCACGGTGTGAATCCTGACCCATTGGTGACAGCGGTCAGGGGAATCGTGACAGGCCCCAAGCTGTCAGTGTCCTCCCTGGGCTGGACATTCCCATCTTGTTTGTACTTGCATATAAATGTTTGTATAGATGAACGAGGCACCTTCAGGTATCTGGAAATTGTAACCAAGGATGAGCCAGGCTTGTGCAAGTCCATAATTGTTGTCCTGATATCTTGGTGATTTCTTTAGCCTTTCCTATGATGCTACACAAAGAAGCAGTGTGTTTCAGGTGTGCATTAAATACATCCACAAGTGTCTCTAATTAACTCAGATGTTGCCAAAAAAACAGAAGCTTCCGAACACCTGACATCATCATATGGGCAGTGCAGAACTGGTTAGAGGAATAGTAATCTTAGTGGATGTAATTTTAATATGGCACCAAATACTCATGAAATGGATGGAAACTTCTGACTTTGCAGTAATAAAAACATCTTAACACATTCTCTCTCTCATTATTCTGGCATTTGGCAAATATTAATAATTATGGTAATCCTAAGGCTAGGTTCACATTGCGTTCAGGGGCAACGTTAACGCATAACGCGGTGTAACGTACTCCGTTAACGCCGCCATTGAATGCAATGTCTGACGCATCACCTAGCGCACGCCCAGGATGGGCGTGCGCTAGTGATGCGCCGTCATTGAGTGACGGACCCGAGATGCTGGCTGCAGCGTTTCCGGGTCCGTCACTGCTAGCGCAGATGGAGCTAGCAGAAGCTCCATCTGCGCTAGCGTGATGTAGCGCAGGCACTTGAGCTAGCACAGGAGATATTAGTGGCTTTTACATATATTATAAACTGGTAGACAAATATTTTTGAGTGGAAAGAGAAAAATACAACACTAAAATAATGTGGTTTTAAAAATCTGCACACCCTTAAACTAATGCCTTGTTGATGTACCGTTTGAATTTATGACAGCATTTGGTCTTTTTGGATCAGGGTCCATCACACGGCACATCTAGAATTGGCGATCTTTGCCCGCTCCTCTTGCAGTCGCTCTACATCTGTCAGATTGCGGGGACATCTCCTGTGTACAGCGTCCTCTTCAGGTCACCACAGATTGCGGGGGCATCTCCTGTGTACAGCGCCCTCTTCAGGTCACCACAGATTGCGGGGACATCTCCTGTGTACAGCGTCCTCTTCAGGTCACCACAGATTGCGGGGACATCTCCTGTGTACAGCGTCCTCTTCAGGTCACCACAGATTGCGGGGGCATCTCCTGTGTACAGCGTCCTCTTCAGGTCATCACAGATTGCGGGGGCATCTCCTGTGTACAGCGTCCTCTTCAGGTCACCACAGATTGCGGGGGCATCTCCTGTGTACAGCGTCCTCTTCAGGTCACCACAAATTGTGGGGACATCTCCTGTGTACAGTGCCCTCTTCAGGTCACCAGAGATTGCGGGGGCATCTCCTGTGTACGGCGCCCTCTTCAGGTCACCACAGATTGCGGGACATCTCCTGTGTATGGCGCCCTCTTCAGGTCACCACAGATTGTGGGGGCATCTCCTGTGTACGGCGCCCTCTTCAGGTCACCACAGATTGTGGGGGCATCTCCTGTGTACAGCGCCCTCTTCAGGTCACCACAGATTGCGGGGACATCTCCTGTGTAAAGCGCCCTCTTCAGGTCACCACAGATTGTGGGGGCATCTCCTGTGTACGGCGCCCTCTTCAGGTCACCACAGATTGCGGGACATCTCCTGTGTACGGCGCCCTCTTCAGGTCACCACAGATTGTGGGGGCATCTCCTGTGTACGGCGCCCTCTTCAGGTCACCACAAATTGCGGGGGCATCTCCTGTGTACGGCGTCCTCTTCAGGTCACCACAAATTGTGGGGACATCTCCTGTGTACAGCGCCCTCTTCAGGTCACCACAGATTGCGGGGACATCTCCTGTGTACGGCGCCCTCTTCAGGTCACCACAAATTGCGGGGGCATCTCCTGTGTACGGCGTCCTCTTCAGGTCACCACAAATTGTGGGGACATCTCCTGTGTACAGCGCCCTCTTCAGGTCACCACAGATTGCGGGGACATCTCCTGTGTACGGCGTCCTCTTCAGGTCACCACAAATTGCGGGGGCATCTCCTGTGTACGGCGTCCTCTTCAGGTCACCACAGATTGCGGGGACATCTCCTGTATATGGCGTCCTCTTCAGGTCACCACAGATTGCGGGGGCATCTCCTGTGTACAGCACCCTCTTCAGGTCACCACAGATTGCGGGGACATCTCCTGTGTACGGCGTCCTCTTCAGGTCACCACAGATTGCGGGGGCATCTCCTGTGTACAGCACCCTCTTCAGGTCACCACAGATTGCGGGGGCATCTCCTGTGTATGGCGCCCTCTTCAGGTCACCACAGTCCTGTGCAGAACTGGTTAGATGAATAGTAATCTTAGTGGATGTAATTTTAATATGGCACCAAATACTCATGAAATGGATGGAAACTTCTGACTTTGCAGTAATAAAAACATCTTAACACATTCTCTCTCTCATTATTCTGGCATTTGGCAAATATTAATAACTATGGTAATCCTAAGGCTAGGTTCACATTGCGTTCAGGGGCAACGTTAACGCATAACGCGGTGTAACGTACTCCGTTAACGCCGCCATTGAATGCAATGTCTGACGCATCGCCTAGCGCACGCCCAGGATGGGCGTGCGCTAGTGATGCGCCGTCATTGAGTGACGGACCCGAGATGCTGGCTGCAGCGTTTCCGGGTCCGTCACTGCTAGCGCAGATGGAGCTAGCAGAAGCTCCATCTGCGCTAGCGTGATGTAGCGCAGGCACTTGAGCTAGCACAGGAGATATTAGTGGCTTTTACATATATTATAAACTGGTAGACAAATATTTTTGAGTGGAAAGAGAAAAATACAACACTAAAATAATGTGGTTTTAAAAATCTGCACACCCTTAAACTAATGCCTTGTTGATGTACCGTTTGAATTTATGACAGCATTTGGTCTTTTTGGATCAGGGTCCATCACACGGCACATCTAGAATTGGCGATCTTTGCCCGCTCCTCCTTGCAGTCGCTCTACATCTGTCAGATTGCGGGGACATCTCCTGTGTACAGCGTCCTCTTCAGGTCACCACAGATTGCGGGACATCTCCTGTGTATGGCGCCCTCTTCAAGTCACCACAGATTGCGGGGACATCTCCTGTGTACAGCGTCCTCTTCAGGTCACCACAGATTGCGGGGACATCTCCTGTGTATGGCGCCCTCTTCAGGTCACCACAGATTGCGGGACATCTCCTGTGTATGGCGCCCTCTTCAGGTCACCACAGATTGCGGGGACATCTCCTGTGTACGGCGTCCTCTTCAGGTCACCACAGATTGCGGGGACATCTCCTGTGTACAGCGTCCTCTTCAGGTCACCACAGATTGCGGGGGCATCTCCTGTGTACAGCGTCCTCTTCAGGTCATCACAGATTGCGGGGGCATCTCCTGTGTACAGCGTCCTCTTCAGGTCACCACAGATTGCGGGGGCATCTCCTGTGTACAGCGTCCTCTTCAGGTCACCACAAATTGTGGGGACATCTCCTGTGTACAGTGCCCTCTTCAGGTCACCAGAGATTGCGGGGGCATCTCCTGTGTACGGCGCCCTCTTCAGGTCACCACAGATTGCGGGACATCTCCTGTGTACGGCGCCCTCTTCAGGTCACCACAGATTGTGGGGGCATCTCCTGTGTACAGCGCCCTCTTCAGGTCACCACAGATTGCGGGGACATCTCCTGTGTAAAGCGCCCTCTTCAGGTCACCACAGATTGCGGGGACATCTCCTGTGTACGGCGCCCTCTTCAGGTCACCACAGATTGTGGGGACATCTCCTGTGTACAGCGCCCTCTTCAGGTCACCACAGATTGCGGGGACATCTCCTGTGTACAGCGTCCTCTTCAGGTCACCACAGATTGCGGGGGCATCTCCTGTGTACAGCGTCCTCTTCAGGTCACCACAAATTGTGGGGACATCTCCTGTGTACAGTGCCCTCTTCAGGTCACCAGAGATTGCGGGGGCATCTCCTGTGTACGGCGCCCTCTTCAGGTCACCACAGATTGCGGGACATCTCCTGTGTATGGCGCCCTCTTCAGGTCACCACAGATTGTGGGGGCATCTCCTGTGTACGGCGCCCTCTTCAGGTCACCACAGATTGTGGGGGCATCTCCTGTGTACAGCGGCCTCTGCAGGTCACCACAGATTGCGGGGACATCTCCTGTGTACAGCGTCCTCCTCAGGTCACCACAGATTGCGGGGGCATCTCCTGTGTACAGCGTCCTCTTCAGGTCACCACAAATTGTGGGGACATCTCCTGTGTACAGTGCCCTCTTCAGGTCACCAGAGATTGCGGGGGCATCTCCTGTGTACGGCGCCCTCTTCAGGTCACCACAGATTGCGGGACATCTCCTGTGTACGGCGCCCTCTTCAGGTCACCACAGATTGTGGGGGCATCTCCTGTGTACAGCGCCCTCTTCAGGTCACCACAGATTGCGGGGACATCTCCTGTGTAAAGCGCCCTCTTCAGGTCACCACAGATTGCGGGGACATCTCCTGTGTACGGCGCCCTCTTCAGGTCACCACAGATTGTGGGGACATCTCCTGTGTACAGCGCCCTCTTCAGGTCACCACAGATTGCGGGGACATCTCCTGTGTACAGCGTCCTCTTCAGGTCACCACAGATTGCGGGGGCATCTCCTGTGTACAGCGTCCTCTTCAGGTCACCACAAATTGTGGGGACATCTCCTGTGTACGGTGCCCTCTTCAGGTCACCAGAGATTGCGGGGGCATCTCCTGTGTACGGCGCCCTCTTCAGGTCACCACAGATTGCGGGACATCTCCTGTGTATGGCACCCTCTTCAGGTCACCACAGATTGTGGGGGCATCTCCTGTGTACAGCGCCCTCTTCAGGTCACCACAGATTGCGGGGACATATCCTGTGTAAAGCGCCCTCTTCAGGTCACCACAGATTGTGGGGGCATCTCCTGTGTACGGCGCCCTCTTCAGGTCACCACAGATTGCGGGACATCTCCTGTGTACGGCGCCCTCTTCAGGTCCTTACAGATTGTGGGGGCATCTCCTGTGTACGGCGCCCTCTTCAGGTCACCACAGATTGCGGGGGCATCTCCTCTGTACGGCGTCCTTTTCAGGTCACCACAGATTGCGGGACATCTCCTGTGTACGGCGCCCTCTTCAGGTCACCACAGATTGTGGGGACATCTCCTGTGTACAGCGCCCTCTTCAGGTCACCACAGATTGTGGGGACATCTCCTGTGTACAGCGCCCTCTTCAGGTCACCACAGATTGTGGGGACATCTCCTGTGTACAGCGCCGTCTTCAGGTCACCACAGATTGCGGGGACATCTCCTGTGTACGGCGCCCTCTTCAGGTCACCACAAATTGCGGGGGCATCTCCGGTGTACGGCGTCCTCTTCAGGTCACCACAAATTGTGGGGACATCTCCTGTGTACAGCGCCCTCTTCAGGTCACCACAGATTGCGGGGACATCTCCTGTGTACGGCGCCCTCTTCAGGTCACCACAAATTGCGGGGGCATCTCCTGTGTACAGCACCCTCTTCAGGTCACCACAGATTGCGGGGACATCTCCTGTGTACGGCGCCCTCTTCAGGTCACCACAGATTGTGGGGACATCTCCTGTGTACAGCGCCCTCTTCAGGTCACCACAAATTGCGGGGGCATCTCCTGTGTACGGTGTCCTCTTCAGGTCACCACAGATTGCGGGGACATCTCCTGTGTAAAGCGCCCTCTTCGGGTCACCACAGATTGTGGGGGCATCTCCTGTGTACGGCGCCCTCTTCAGGTCACCACAGATTGCGGGACATCTCCTGTGTACGGCGCCCTCTTCAGGTCCTTACAGATTGTGGGGGCATCTCCTGTGTACGGCGCCCTCTTCAGGTCACCACAGATTGCGGGGGCATCTCCTCTGTACAGCGTCCTCTTCAGGTCACCACAGATTGCGGGACATCTCCTGTGTACGGCGCCCTCTTCAGGTCACCACAGATTGTGGGGACATCTCCTGTGTACAGCGCCCTCTTCAGGTCACCACAGATTGTGGGGACATCTCCTGTGTACAGCGCCCTCTTCAGGTCACCACAGATTGTGGGGACATCTCCTGTGTACAGCGCCCTCTTCAGGTCACCACAGATTGCGGGGACATCTCCTGTGTACGGCGCCCTCTTCAGGTCACCACAAATTGCGGGGGCATCTCCGGTGTACGGCGTCCTCTTCAGGTCACCACAAATTGTGGGGACATCTCCTGTGTACAGCGCCCTCTTCAGGTCACCACAGATTGCGGGGACATCTCCTGTGTACGGCGCCCTCTTCAGGTCACCACAAATTGCGGGGGCATCTCCTGTGTACAGCACCCTCTTCAGGTCACCACAGATTGCGGGGACATCTCCTGTGTACAGCGCCCTCTTCAGGTCACCACAGATTGCGGGGACATCTCTTGTGTAAAGCGCCCTCTTCAGGTCACCACAGATTGTGGGGGCATCTCCTGTGTACGGCGCCCTCTTCAGGTCACCACAGATTGCGGGACATCTCCTGTGTACGGCGCCCTCTTCAGGTCACCACAGATTGTGGGGGCATCTCCTGTGTACGGCGCCCTCTTCAGGTAACCACAGATTGCGGGGGCATCTCCTCTGTACAGCGTCCTCTTCAGGTCACCACAGATTGGGGGACATCTCCTGTGTACAGCGTCCTCTTCAGGTCACCACAGATTACCGGGGCATCTCCTTTGTATGGCGTCCTCTTCAGGTCACCACAAATTGTGGGGACATCTCCTGTGTACAGCGCCCTCTTCAGGTCACCACAGATTGCGGGGACATCTCCTGTGTACGGCGCCCTCTTCAGGTCACCACAAATTGCGGGGGCATCTCCTGTGTACGGCGTCCTCTTCAGGTCACCACAAATTGTGGGGACATCTCCTGTGTACAGCGCCCTCTTCAGGTCACCACAGATTGCGGGGACATCTCCTGTGTACAGCGTCCTCTTCAGGTCACCACAAATTGTGGGGACATCTCCTGTGTACAGCGCCCTCTTCAGGTCACCACAGATTGCGGGGACATCTCCTGTGTACGGCGTCCTCTTCAGGTCACCACAAATTGCGGGGGCATCTCCTGTGTACGGCGTCCTCTTCAGGTCACCACAGATTGCGGGGACATCTCCTGTATACGGCGTCCTCTTCAGGTCACCACAGATTGCGGGGGCATCTCCTGTGTACAGCACCCTCTTCAGGTCACCACAGATTGCGGGGACATCTCCTGTGTACGGCGTCCTCTTCAGGTCACCACAGATTGCGGGGGCATCTCCTGTGTACAGCACCCTCTTCAGGTCACCACAGATTGCGGGGGCATCTCCTGTGTATGGCGCCCTCTTCAGGTCACCACAGTCCTGTGCAGAACTGGTTAGATGAATAGTAATCTTAGTGGATGTAATTTTAATATGGCACCAAATACTCATGAAATGGATGGAAACTTCTGACTTTGCAGTAATAAAAACATCTTAACACATTCTCTCTCTCATTATTCTGGCATTTGGCAAATATTAATAACTATGGTAATCCTAAGGCTAGGTTCACATTGCGTTCAGGGGCAACGTTAATGCATAACGCGGTGTAACGTACTCCGTTAACGCCGCCATTGAATGCAATGTCTGACGCATCGCCTAGCGCACGCCCAGGATGGGCGTGCGCTAGTGATGCGCCGTCATTGAGTGACGGACCCGAGATGCTGGCTGCAGCGTTTCCGGGTCCGTCACTGCTAGCGCAGATGGAGCTAGCAGAAGCTCCATCTGCGCTAGCGTGATGTAGCGCAGGCACTTGAGCTAGCACAGGAGATATTAGTGGCTTTTACATATATTATAAACTGGTAGACAAATATTTTTGAGTGGAAAGAGAAAAATACAACACTAAAATAATGTGGTTTTAAAAATCTGCACACCCTTAAACTAATGCCTTGTTGATGTACCGTTTGAATTTATGACAGCATTTGGTCTTTTTGGATCAGGGTCCATCACACGGCACATCTAGAATTGGCGATCTTTGCCCGCTCCTCCTTGCAGTCGCTCTACATCTGTCAGATTGCGGGGACATCTCCTGTGTACAGCGTCCTCTTCAGGTCACCACAGATTGCGGGACATCTCCTGTGTATGGCGCCCTCTTCAAGTCACCACAGATTGCGGGGACATCTCCTGTGTACAGCGTCCTCTTCAGGTCACCACAGATTGCGGGGACATCTCCTGTGTATGGCGCCCTCTTCAGGTCACCACAGATTGCGGGACATCTCCTGTGTATGGCGCCCTCTTCAGGTCACCACAGATTGCGGGGACATCTCCTGTGTACAGCGTCCTCTTCAGGTCACCACAGATTGCGGGGACATCTCCTGTGTACAGCGTCCTCTTCAGGTCACCACAGATTGCGGGGGCATCTCCTGTGTACAGCGTCCTCTTCAGGTCATCACAGATTGCGGGGGCATCTCCTGTGTACAGCGTCCTCTTCAGGTCACCACAGATTGCGGGGGCATCTCCTGTGTACAGCGTCCTCTTCAGGTCACCACAAATTGTGGGGACATCTCCTGTGTACAGTGCCCTCTTCAGGTCACCAGAGATTGCGGGGGCATCTCCTGTGTACGGCGCCCTCTTCAGGTCACCACAGATTGCGGGACATCTCCTGTGTACGGCGCCCTCTTCAGGTCACCACAGATTGTGGGGGCATCTCCTGTGTACAGCGCCCTCTTCAGGTCACCACAGATTGCGGGGACATCTCCTGTGTAAAGCGCCCTCTTCAGGTCACCACAGATTGCGGGGACATCTCCTGTGTACGGCGCCCTCTTCAGGTCACCACAGATTGTGGGGACATCTCCTGTGTACAGCGCCCTCTTCAGGTCACCACAGATTGCGGGGACATCTCCTGTGTACAGCGTCCTCTTCAGGTCACCACAGATTGCGGGGGCATCTCCTGTGTACAGCGTCCTCTTCAGGTCACCACAAATTGTGGGGACATCTCCTGTGTACAGTGCCCTCTTCAGGTCACCAGAGATTGCGGGGCATCTCCTGTGTACGGCGCCCTCTTCAGGTCACCACAGATTGCGGGACATCTCCTGTGTATGGCGCCCTCTTCAGGTCACCACAGATTGTGGGGGCATCTCCTGTGTACGGCGCCCTCTTCAGGTCACCACAGATTGTGGGGGCATCTCCTGTGTACAGCGGCCTCTGCAGGTCACCACAGATTGCGGGGACATCTCCTGTGTACAGCGTCCTCCTCAGGTCACCACAGATTGCGGGGGCATCTCCTGTGTACAGCGTCCTCTTCAGGTCACCACAAATTGTGGGGACATCTCCTGTGTACAGTGCCCTCTTCAGGTCACCAGAGATTGCGGGGGCATCTCCTGTGTACGGCGCCCTCTTCAGGTCACCACAGATTGCGGGACATCTCCTGTGTACGGCGCCCTCTTCAGGTCACCACAGATTGTGGGGGCATCTCCTGTGTACAGCGCCCTCTTCAGGTCACCACAGATTGCGGGGACATCTCCTGTGTAAAGCGCCCTCTTCAGGTCACCACAGATTGCGGGGACATCTCCTGTGTACGGCGCCCTCTTCAGGTCACCACAGATTGTGGGGACATCTCCTGTGTACAGCGCCCTCTTCAGGTCACCACAGATTGCGGGGACATCTCCTGTGTACAGCGTCCTCTTCAGGTCACCACAGATTGCGGGGGCATCTCCTGTGTACAGCGTCCTCTTCAGGTCACCACAAATTGTGGGGACATCTCCTGTGTACGGTGCCCTCTTCAGGTCACCAGAGATTGCGGGGGCATCTCCTGTGTACGGCGCCCTCTTCAGGTCACCACAGATTGCGGGACATCTCCTGTGTATGGCGCCCTCTTCAGGTCACCACAGATTGTGGGGGCATCTCCTGTGTACAGCGCCCTCTTCAGGTCACCACAGATTGCGGGGACATCTCCTGTGTAAAGCGCCCTCTTCAGGTCACCACAGATTGTGGGGGCATCTCCTGTGTACGGCGCCCTCTTCAGGTCACCACAGATTGCGGGACATCTCCTGTGTACGGCGCCCTCTTCAGGTCCTTACAGATTGTGGGGGCATCTCCTGTGTACGGCGCCCTCTTCAGGTCACCACAGATTGCGGGGGCATCTCCTCTGTACAGCGTCCTCTTCAGGTCACCACAGATTGCGGGACATCTCCTGTGTACGGCGCCCTCTTCAGGTCACCACAGATTGTGGGGACATCTCCTGTGTACAGCGCCCTCTTCAGGTCACCACAGATTGTGGGGACATCTCCTGTGTACAGCGCCCTCTTCAGGTCACCACAGATTGTGGGGACATCTCCTGTGTACAGCGCCGTCTTCAGGTCACCACAGATTGCGGGGACATCTCCTGTGTACGGCGCCCTCTTCAGGTCACCACAAATTGCGGGGGCATCTCCGGTGTACGGCGTCCTCTTCAGGTCACCACAAATTGTGGGGACATCTCCTGTGTACAGCACCCTCTTCAGGTCACCACAGATTGCGGGGACATCTCCTGTGTACGGCGCCCTCTTCAGGTCACCACAGATTGTGGGGACATCTCCTGTGTACAGCGCCCTCTTCAGGTCACCACAAATTGCGGGGGCATCTCCTGTGTACGGCGTCCTCTTCAGGTCACCACAGATTGCGGGGACATCTCCTGTGTAAAGCGCCCTCTTCGGGTCACCACAGATTGTGGGGGCATCTCCTGTGTACGGCGCCCTCTTCAGGTCACCACAGATTGCGGGACATCTCCTGTGTACGGCGCCCTCTTCAGGTCCTTACAGATTGTGGGGGCATCTCCTGTGTACGGCGCCCTCTTCAGGTCACCACAGATTGCGGGGGCATCTCCTCTGTACAGCGTCCTCTTCAGGTCACCACAGATTGCGGGACATCTCCTGTGTACGGCGCCCTCTTCAGGTCACCACAGATTGTGGGGACATCTCCTGTGTACAGCGCCCTCTTCAGGTCACCACAGATTGTGGGGACATCTCCTGTGTACAGCGCCCTCTTCAGGTCACCACAGATTGTGGGGACATCTCCTGTGTACAGCGCCCTCTTCAGGTCACCACAGATTGCGGGGACATCTCCTGTGTACGGCGCCCTCTTCAGGTCACCACAAATTGCGGGGGCATCTCCGGTGTACGGCGTCCTCTTCAGGTCACCACAAATTGTGGGGACATCTCCTGTGTACAGCGCCCTCTTCAGGTCACCACAGATTGCGGGGACATCTCCTGTGTACGGCGCCCTCTTCAGGTCACCACAAATTGCGGGGGCATCTCCTGTGTACAGCACCCTCTTCAGGTCACCACAGATTGCGGGGACATCTCCTGTGTACGGCGCCCTCTTCAGGTCACCACAAATTGCGGGGGCATCTCCGGTGTACGGCGTCCTCTTCAGGTCACCACAAATTGTGGGGACATCTCCTGTGTACAGCGCCCTCTTCAGGTCACCACAGATTGCGGGGACATCTCCTGTGTACGGCGCCCTCTTCAGGTCACCACAAATTGTGGGGACATCTCCTGTGTACAGCACCCTCTTCAGGTCACCACAGATTGCGGGGACATCTCCTGTGTACGGCGCCCTCTTCAGGTCACCACAGATTGTGGGGACATCTCCTGTGTACAGCGCCCTCTTCAGGTCACCACAAATTGCGGGGGCATCTCCTGTGTACGGCGTCCTCTTCAGGTCACCACAGATTGCGGGGACATCTCCTGTGTAAAGCGCCCTCTTCGGGTCACCACAGATTGTGGGGGCATCTCCTGTGTACGGCGCCCTCTTCAGGTCACCACAGATTGCGGGACATCTCCTGTGTACGGCGCCCTCTTCAGGTCCTTACAGATTGTGGGGGCATCTCCTGTGTACGGTGCCCTCTTCAGGTCACCACAGATTGCGGGGGCATCTCCTCTGTACAGCGTCCTCTTCAGGTCACCACAGATTGCGGGACATCTCCTGTGTACGGCGCCCTCTTCAGGTCACCACAGATTGTGGGGACATCTCCTGTGTACAGCGCCCTCTTCAGGTCACCACAGATTGTGGGGACATCTCCTGTGTACAGCGCCCTCTTCAGGTCACCACAGATTGTGGGGACATCTCCTGTGTACAGCGCCCTCTTCAGGTCACCACAGATTGCGGGGACATCTCCTGTGTACGGCGCCCTCTTCAGGTCACCACAAATTGCGGGGGCATCTCCGGTGTACGGCGTCCTCTTCAGGTCACCACAAATTGTGGGGACATCTCCTGTGTACAGCGCCCTCTTCAGGTCACCACAGATTGCGGGGACATCTCCTGTGTACGGCGCCCTCTTCAGGTCACCACAAATTGCGGGGGCATCTCCTGTGTACAGCACCCTCTTCAGGTCACCACAGATTGCGGGGACATCTCCTGTGTACGGCGCCCTCTTCAGGTCACCACAGATTGTGGGGACATCTCCTGTGTACAGCGCCCTCTTCAGGTCACCACAAATTGCGGGGGCATCTCCTGTGTACGGCGTCCTCTTCAGGTCACCACAAATTGTGGGGACATCTCCTGTGTACAGCGCCCTCTTCAGGTCACCACAGATTGCGGGGACATCTCCTGTGTACGGCGCCCTCTTCAGGTCACCACAAATTGCGGGGACATCTCCTGTGTACCGCGTCCTCTTCAGGTCACCACAAATTGTGGGGACATCTCCTGTGTACAGCGCCCTCTTCAGGTCACCACAGATTGCGGGGACATCTCCTGTGTACGGCGCCCTCTTCAGGTCACCACAAATTGCGGGGGCATCTCCTGTGTACAGCACCCTCTTCAGGTCACCACAGATTGCGGGGGCATCTCCTGTGTACAGCACCCTCTTCAGGTCACCACAGATTGCGGGGGCATCTCCTGTGTATGGCGCCCTCTTCAGGTCACCACAGATTGCGGGGACATCTCCTGTGTACAGCGCCCTCTTCAGGTCACCACAGATTGCGGGGACATCTCCTGTGTACAGCGTCCTCTTCAGGTCACCACAGATTGCGGGACATCTCCTGTGTACGGCGTCCTCTTCAGGTCACCACAGATTGCGGGGACATCTCCTGTGTACAGCGCCATCTTCAGGTCACCACAGATCTTTCATTGGATTCAGGTATGGGCTCAGGCTGGACCATTTCAAATTCTTGATTTTTTTTCTGGAGAAGCCGTTCTTTTGGTGATTTGGAGGTCGCTTAGGGTCGTAGTGCTCAAAGGTGAATTTCCTTTTCATCTTGTTTTTTTTTATCAGAGGCCTGAAGGTTTTGTTGCAAAATTGACTGATTTTTGGAACTGTTCAAAATTTCCTCCCGCTCAACTAAGGCCCCAGTTGCAGCTGCTGAAAAACAGCCCCAAAACACAATGCTGCCTCCACTATGCTTCATGGTGAGGATGGGGATCTTCTGGTGATGCAGTTTGGGGTTTGTACTAAACATATTTTTTGAAATCATGGCCAAAAAGTTCCATCTTGATCTTATCAGAAAGAACAGGTTCTCCCACATTCTTCTGGCAGACTTGATGTAGGTTTTGGCACCCCATAAAAGTCCAGCTTGGATATTTTTCTTAGTGAAAAAAAGCTTCCGTTTTGCCCCCCGATCCCACGGGCCGAACATATGAAGAATACAAGAGACTGTTGTCACATGCAGGACACTACAAGTACTTGCCAGAAATTCCCGCAGCTCTGTTAATGTTGCCGTCGGCCTCTTGGACTAATTTTCTTTTTGTCTTTTTATCAATTCTTGAAGGACGTCCAGTTCTACGTAATGTCACTGTTGTGCCAAATATTAATCCCCTTCTTCATGACGTCTTCAAAGTGTCCATCTAGTGCCTTAAAACATGTTGATGTATCTTTTTCCTGAATGATCGTGTTCAGCAATGAGATCCTTTGCGGTGTTGTCAGCTCATTATAAATCACGGCTTTTGGTATAAAATAGAAGTAAGAAAATGTCAGGAAAAACCTGCTAAAAAGCTAAACTTTCTCTGGGGTTTATCAGACTCCCTTTAAATGAGGGCAGCCGGGCACGGACTAGTATGCACCATTAGAGGAAATGTGATTGGCTGATTCTGAACACCACCACATCGCCGATGATAAGAGGGTGTTCACACTTATGTAACCATGCTATTTTATATTTTCCTTTTCAAAATGATTTCAATTTCTTTCTCAATGGATTTATACGGATTATGGGCGACATTAAAGGTGGAAAAAGTTCTGAAATTCTTCTTAGTACAATTTCTTTAACATGACAAAAATCTGTCATTTTCACTGAGGCGTGTAGAGTCCGTGGTGTCCCCACAGGTCCGGGGATTCAAGGGTCTTCAGTATTATTATACCTCTGTGCTTTGTGGCTGCAGCACATCTGGACTAAAAGCAGAAGATAAAGCTGCAACTCCAGCACCACGGACAGCGGGACGGACTGATCTGCTGCCCAAACACAGTCCTGAAATGAAAGGCTACTACTCCATCATTCCATTCAGAAGTGTGTATTGTGCAGACTATTACATCACTATGAAGATCCGCAGATCATAGCTGTATCCCCTCTGCAGATGATTGCACCACTTCCCTCTTATCTGCTACCACAATATCCCTGGGGGTTCACACCTGGAGAAGTGCAATAGTCTGCAAAAGAGATCACTCTGAATCTGTCACTTTATACAGGCCTTATCCATGTGCAGTTATATTACACAACTTCTCACCCCCAGATGAAAGATGTGTGAGTGGATGATGGGAGTGTGAGTGGATGATGGGAGTGTGTGTGGATGATGGGTGTGTGTGGATGATGGGTGTGTGTGGATGATGATGGGCGCGTGTGGATGATGATGGGCGCGTGAGTGGATGATGGGAGTGTGAGTGGATGATGGGAGAGAGTGGATGATGGGAGTGTGAGTGGATAATGGGAGTGTGTGTGGATGATGGGTGTGTGTGGATGATGATGGGCGCGTGAGTGGATGATGGGAGTGTGAGTGGATGATGGGAGAGAGTAGATGATGGGTGTGTGTGGATGATGATGGGCGCGTGAGTGGATGATGGGAGTGTGAGTGGATGATGGGAGAGAGTAGATGATGGGTGTGTGTGGATGATGGGAGTGTGTGTGGATGATGGGTGTGTGAGTGGATGATGGGAGTGTGAGTGGATGATGGGAGTGTGTGTGGATGATGGGAGTGTGAGTGGATGATGGGAGTGAGTGGATAATGGGTGAGTTAGTGGATGATGGGAGTGTGAGTGGATGATGGGAGTGTGAGTGGATGATGGGAGTGTGAGTGGATGATGGGAGAGTTAGTGAATGATGGGAGAGTGAGTGGATGATGGGAGAGAGTGGATGATGGGTGTGTGTGTGTGGATGATGGGAGTATGAGTGGATGATGGGAGTGTGTGTGGATGATGGGAGTGTGAGTGGATGATGGGAGTGTGTGTGGATGATGGGAATGTGAGTGGATGATGGGAGTGTGTGGATGATGGGAGAGTGAGTGCATGATGGGTGTGTGTGTGTGGATGATGGGAGAGTGAGTGGATGATGGGAGTGTGTGTGGATGATGGGAGAGTGAGTGGATGATGGGAGTGTGAGTGGATGATGGGAGAGTGAGTGAATGATGGGAGAGTGAGTGGATGATGGGAGAGTGAGTGGATGATGGGAGAGAGAGGATGATGGGTGTGTGTGGATGATGGGAGTATGAGTGGATGATGGGAGTGTGTGTGGATGATGGGAGCGTGAGTGGATGATTGGAGTGTGAGTGGATGATGGGTGTGTGTGGATAATGGCAGTGTGAGTGGATGATGGGAATGTGGGGATGATGGGAAAGTGAGTGAATGATGGGTGTGTGTGTGGATGATGGGAGTTATGTGTGGATGATGGGAGTGTGTCTAATCCTTATAAACAGGGAGGAAATGGTTGAGGAGGTAAAAGTGGCTGGGACCCTAGGAGGTAGCGACCATGCTATTTTAGAGTTTTGGATAACTAGAGGAGGAAGACCTTTGAAGACTCAGACATCAAAGTTAGATTTCAGAAAGGCAGATTTTAAGGGACTTAGAAAGAGAATCAGAGGGATCCAATGGCTGGATATCCTTAAGGACAAAAATGTCCAGGAAGGATGGAAAATCTTGAAAAATGAGATTCTCAAAGCACAATCGTTAACAATTCCAAAAAGAGGGAAGAATACGAAGCATTTAAGGAAAACAGGATGGATGAACACAGAACTTAAACACATGCTAAAAAGGAAGAAATAAATGTTTATCAAATGGAAAGAGGGAGGAATATCTAAAGAAGAACATAATGCTGTCTGCAGAACCTGCAGGGCACGAATAAGATTATCTAAAGCAGACAATGAGTTAAGGCTTGTAAGACATGTCAAAAGCAATAAAAAAGGATTTTGGGGATATGTCAAAAGTAAAAGAAAAGTCAAAGATGCTATAGGATTTTTACAGGATGAAAATGATGAAATGGTAAGAAAGGATGTTGAGAAGGCCAAACTTTTAAATTCCTATTTTGCATCAGTTTTCTCTCACAAAGGAAATGTAACATCAACTGATCTTCATTGTCCTATTAAAGGAATAGAAGAATCCAGGACATCTATAAACAGAAAGATAGTGAGGAAACAATTAGCTAACATAAATTAATTCAAGTCTCCGGGTCCAGATGAATTACACCTCAGAGTAGTGAAGGAGATAGCAGAAGACATTTTTGAACCACTCTCCATAATCTTTGAAAATTCTTAGAGAACAGGAGAAGTCCCAGAAGAATGGAGAAGAGCAAATGTTCCTATCTTCAAAAAAGGGAAGAAGGTGGACCCAGGGAACTATAGGCCAGTGAGTCTGACTTCTATACCAGGAAAGAACTTTGAACAAATTATTAAACAACATGTATGTAAGTACCTGGAAAAGAATGAAGTGATTAACCAGAGTCAGCATGAGTTTGTAACTAATAAGTCATGTCAGACTAACTTAATTTCCTGCTATGACAGAATCACTGACTGGGTGGATAAGGGAAATGCTGTATAGTATATCTTGACTTCAGCAAAGCATTTGACAAAGTATCTCACACCATTCTTATTGGAAAAAAAATGACTAAGTATGGAATTGACAAGGCAACTGTTAGATGGATTCATAACTGGCTTAGTGATCGGACCCAAAGAGTGGTCGTAAATGGCTGCACATCCAGTTGGAAGAATGTCTCAAGTGGGGTACCACAGGGTTCTTTCCTCTCCTGTATTGTTCAACAACTTTATCAATGATTTAGATGAAGGAATTGAGGGTAAACTGATTAAATTTGCTGATGACAGAAAGCTAGAAGGGATAGCTAATACTCGAGAACAGAGAGAGAGGATTCAAAAAGATATAAATAAACTGGAGCAGTGGGCAGCAACTAACAGAATGGTTTTTAACAAGGAAAAATGCAAAGTATTACATCTGGGCAATAAAAATGAAAAAAGTATATACAGAATGGGAGGAATAGCGCTAAGTAACAGCACACGTGAAAAAGACTTGGGTATACTAATAGATCACAGACTGAACATGAGTCAACAGTGTGATGCAGCAGCAAAAAGGGAAAATTTAATTCTGGGATGTATTAACAGAAGCATACAGTCTAGATCACATGAAGTCATTATTGCCCTCTACTCCTCTTTGGTCAGACCTCATCTGGAATACTGGGTCCAGTTTTGGGCTCCACATTTTAAAAAAAGACATCAACAAAGTGGAGCAAGTTCAGAGAAGAGTGACCAGAATGGTGACTGGTCTGCAAACCATGTCCTATGAGGAACGGTTACAGGATCTGGGAATGTTTAGCTTGCAAAAAAGAAGACTGAGAGGAGACTTAATAGCTGTCTACAAATATCTCCAGGGCTGTCACATTGTAGAAGGATCATATTTGCTCTCATTTGCACAAGGAAAGACTAGAAGCAATGGGAGGAAACTGAATGGGAGGAGACACAGATTAGATATTAGAAAAAACTTTTTGACAGTGAAGGTGATCAATGAGTGGAGCAGGCGGCCACAAGAGGTGGTGAGTTCTCCTTCAATGGAAGTCTTCACACAGAGGCTGGACAGACATCAGTCTGGGATGATTTAGTGAATCCTGCTTTGAGCAGGGGGTTGGACCAGATGACCCAGGAGGTTCCTTCCAACTCTACCATTCTATGATTCTATGCTGCATCCTGCAGTGCATTAACATTTGTGCTCGTGTTGATAAGTATGGCGGCTTCTTTCTGTGATGTTTTCAGGACATAGAAGGGCAAAGTTCTGCATATGTGTAGAGAGGGCAGTGAAGGGACGGAAATATTGTAATCCCATGCAGCCTGAACAATGGGTTAAACGACTTATTAGTGATGCCTGGCAGACGCAATAACTATGGGGGTGTGACGGTGATAGCGGGGTCTCCATCCCTCCAGGCTGGTGCACCTTCTTCTCCGCAGTGCCTGGTGCACACCCAGCCGATGCTGCTGACATCATGCAGAATGACAGCGCACCAGTGGAGGCGGCCTCTCCTCTGCCTAATGCGCAGCCTCCGTCCTCCTCTTCTTCTGCTAGCAGGAGGGATGCAGACAGATCCTGATCCGTAGAAAGCCTCATTCATCCATCCATTCCCCGAGAGCGCGTCCTGACACAGCGACTCCCAGCATCCTCACCGGGAGCACGGAAGATGCCGGTGGATTCTACGAAGGAGGACAGGGCTGTGAGGAAGGATGTCAGGACGCTGCCGGCTGAAGCAGGTGACGGGGTCCTATTTCTCGGAAGGATGGAGGATCAGGCAGAGATTAGGAGCGAGACACAAGGATCAGCAGATCAGGGGAGGCCGCAGATCATTGGGAAAATGCTGGCCCAGCACCAACGGATTTATCTCAGGAATTAACCCCGGGGGTAATAAGAGTAATAAGACCCTCCTAGGCCCTGAACCCACCGCAGGGATCCGACCTGAGGTCCATCTGCTCTAACGACCACATGACCGTCTATGACTCTGCACAGTGTGCGTATCGACCGCCACGGGGGGCCAGAGGGGGCGCCAACGAGCCACACGGCCAATGCCGGGGTAATTACACACCAGTGCACACCTGAGCATGTGTCGGGGTAAAGAAAGGCGTCTTCTCTGTCTCCTGCCATAGTCCTCAGCAACGACTCTGACCTCATTATTACTACACAGACATTACAGCCGGGAACACAGCTTTCCCTGCTGTTATTATGGGGGCACTGTGGATATCGCTGTTATTATGGGGACACTGTGGATATCACTGTTATTATGGGGGCACTGTGGATGTCACTGTTATTATGGGGGCACTGTGGATATCACTGTTATTATGGGGGCACTGTGGATATCACTGTTATTATGGGGCACTGTGGATATCACTGTTATTATGGGACACTGTGGATATCACTGTTATTATGGGACACTGTGGATATCGCTGTTATTATGGGGCACTGTGGATATCGCTGTTATTATGGGGGCACTGTGGATATCACTGTTATTATGGGGACACTGTGGATATCACTGTTATTATTGAGCACTGTGGATATCACTGTTATTATGGGGCACTGTGGATATCGCTGTTATTATGGGGGCACTGTGTATATCACTGTTATTATGGGGACACTGTGGATATCACTGTTATTATGGGGCATTGTGGATATCGCTGTTATTATGGGGAGCACTGTGGATATCACTGTTATTATGGGGGCACTGTGGATATCACTGTTATTATGGGGGCACTGTGGATATCGCTGTTATTATGGGGGCACTGTGGATATCACTGTTATTAAGGGGGCACTGTGGATATCGCTGTTATTATGGGGGCACTGTGGATATCAGTGTTATTATGGGGGCACTGTGGATATCACTGTTATTATGGGACACTGTGGATATCACTGTTATTATGGGGACACTGTGGATATCACTGTTAATATGGGGGCACTGTGGATATCACTGTTAATATGGGGGGCACTGTGGATATCACTGTTATTATGGGGGCACTGTGGATATCACTGTTAATATGGGGGGCACTGTGGATATCACTGTTATTATGGGGGCACTGTGGATATCAGTGTTATTATGGGGGCACTGTGGATATCAGTGTTATTATGGGGGCACTGTGGATATCACTGTTAATATGGGGGGCACTGTGGATATCACTGTTATTATGGGGGCACTGTGGATATCACTGTTAATATGGGGGGCACTGTGGATATCACTGTTATTATGGGGGCACTGTGGATATCACTGTTATTATTGAGCACTATGGATATCACTGTTATTATGGGGACACTGTGGATATCACTGTTATTATTGAGCACTATGGATATCACTGTTATTATGGGGGCACTGTGGATATCACTGTTAATATGGGGGGCACTGTGGATATCACTGTTATTATGGGGGCACTGTGGATATCAGTGTTATTATGGGGGCACTGTGGATATCAGTGTTATTATGGGGGCACTGTGGATATCACTGTTAATATGGGGGGCACTGTGGATATCACTGTTATTATGGGGGCACTGTGGATATCACTGTTAATATGGGGGGCACTGTGGATATCACTGTTATTATGGGGGCACTGTGGATATCACTGTTATTATTGAGCACTGTGGATATCACTGTTATTATGGGGGCACTGTGGATATCGCTGTTATTATGGGGACACTGTGGATATCACTGTTATTATGGGGGCACTGTGGATATCACTGTTATTATTGAGCACTGTGGATATCACTGTTATTATTGAGCACTGTGGATATCACTGTTATTATGGGGGGCACTGTGGATATCACTGTTATTATGGGGGGCACTGTGGATATCACTGTTATTATGGGGGCACTGTGGATATCACTGTTATTATTGAGCACTGTGGATATCACTGTTATTATGGGGGGCACTGTGGATATCACTGTTATTATTGAGCACTGTGGATATCACTGTTATTATGGGGGGCACTGTGGATATCACTGTTATTATTGAGCACTGTGGATATCGCTGTTATTATGGGGGGCACTGTGGATATCACTGTTATTATTGAGCACTGTGGATATCACTGTTATTATGGGGGGCACTGTGGATATCACTGTTATTATTGAGCACTGTGGATATCACTGTTGCTTCCAGAGAGTCAGCCGGGGAGAAAGAGGAAGGAACGGACCCCTGGATTTAACCCTTGTGGGTGTGGCCGGACGCCCCTTCCTATCTCTTCACGTTGGTCAGCTGGGCGTCCCAATTAGTGCATCACCTGGGGGAGTAGTGTGAGGGGGGAATAGGCACTGCACGGTGTTTCCTATTAGCTTCTTCCATAAGGGGCTCCGTAGTCCGAGGCACGTTCCCTATGCAGTACCGTGCCTGCCATCCTTGTGTCCCACGCAGTAATCCATGTCTGGGGGCTAAATAGTTTTCAACCTGGACAGTGCCAAGATGCGACCGTCCAGGCTGCGAGCGCAGCATCATTGACCAGCGGTAACATCATCAAGGCCCGGCTGAACTGCGGTGACCTCAGGATCGTGGGAAAATGCCAGTGATGTCACCGCTGGTCAATGATGCTGCGCTCATAGCAGCTCATTCGCCAGTGGTTCTCAGCCTGGACGGTCGCATCTTGGCAGTGTGAACCTGCTCTCATCCGTGCAGAGCACAAGGCACCAATGTAGAATCTTCCAATCTTGGTGTTCTCTGGAAAATTCCAATCGCCCTGCACAGTGTTGGGCTGTAAGTACAACCCACATCTGTGGACGTCAGGCCCTCAGCCCACCCTCATGGAGTCTGTTTCTGATAGTTTGAGTAGACACATGGATGTTCATGGTTTGTCGGAGGTCATTTTGCACAAAGGAGGAGGTAGCTGCTGCTGGATTGTTGCCATCCTGAGGCCTCCTCCACGTCTCCTGGTATCTGCTCCATGTTCTGGACACTGTGCTGAGAGACACAGCTACTCTGCTTGCCACAGCTGGCCTTGATGTGCCACTACCTGAGCAACTTCTGTGGGTTGTAGACACCACCTTATTCTACGGTACAGGACCCTTAGGGGTGAGATCAATGACAAAACGCAAAAGTGCCAAAAGCATCAGACAAAAAGGATGAGAACAGACAAATGGTCTGTGGTCCAACCTGCAGAACCGCTCCTTTATATGGGTCGCCTTGCTAATTGCCCATCATTTCTACCTGTTGTCTGTTCCATTTGCACAACAGCAGAAGGAATTCATTCACAATCAGTGTTGTTTCATAAGTGGACAGTTTGATTTCACAGAAGTGTGATTGGTTTAGAGTTACATTGTGGTCAGAGGCGTAGCTAGCGTTTTGGTTCAGGGGGGACAAAACCTAAGAGTGGGCCCCTAACCAGGTAACCCTGATTACAACTCGGTGACGCCCCCAAATAGTGGAGGAGAACCTCAGCAGATGACCGCGCTGTTACTGAAGATAATCTCTATAAAAAGACCAACATGGATATTACCGCCATATGGTCAGTGGTAGATACCAGCCCTACAGAACATATCAGAGATCACTGCACAGTTACAGATAATGACTTACCGATGAAGTTCTTCCTGATGGAATTATTCACTTTTCCCTTCATTTGGCCCAGACCGACATGACAACTTCTTCCAGCCAGGACTCGACTGCAGAGAATACAACAAAGACACATTTCACTTCTCATATTCCAGCCATCACCATATATTCCCAACCTGCACAAACCCCTCATCCTGCTGATACCCCAATACTGAGCCGCTGCTGCCGTATGTGTCCCTATTACTACACCTGATACCCCAATACTGAGCCGCTGCTGCCGTATGTGTCCCTATTACTACACCTGATACCCCAATACTGAGCCGCTGCTGCCGTATGTGTCCCAATTACTACACCTGATACCCCAATACTGAGCCCCTGCTGCCGTATGTGTCCCTATTACTGCCCCTGATACCCCAATACTGAGCCCCTGCTGCCGTATGTGTCCCTATTACTACACCTGATACCCCAATACTGAGCCGCTGCTGCCGTATGTGTCCCTATTACTGCCCCTGATACCCCAATACTGAGCAGCTGCTGCCGTATGTGTCCCTATTACTGCCCCTGATACCCCAATACTGAGCCGCTGCTGCCGTATGTGTCCCTATTACTGCTCCTGATACCCCAATACTGAGCCGCTGCTGCCGTATGTGTCCCTATTACTGCCCCTGATACCCCAATACTGAGCCGCTGCTGCCGTATGTGTCCCTATTACTGCCCCTGATATCCCAATACTGAGCCGCTGCTGCCGTATGTGTCCCTATTACTGCACCTGATACCCCAATACTGAGCCGCTGCTGCCGTATGTGTCCCTATTACTGCCCCTGATACCCCAATACTGAGCCGCTGCTGCCGTATGTGTTCTTATTACTGCACCTGATACGCCAATACTGAGCCGCTGCTGCCGTATGTGTCTCTATTACTGCACCTGATACCCCAATACTGAGCCGCTGCTGCCGTATGTGTCCCTATTACTGCACCTGATACCCCAATACTGAGCCTCTGCTGCCGTATGTGTCCTCATTACTGCACCTGATACCCCAATACTGAGCCGCTGCTGCCGTATGTGTCCCTATTACTACACCTGATACCCCAATACTGAGCCGCTGCTCCCGTATGTGTCCCTATTACTGCACCTGATACCCCAATACTGAGCCTCTGCTGCCGTATGTGTCCTCATTACTGCACCTGATACCCCAATACTGAGCCGCTGCTGCCGTATGTGTCCCTATTACTACACCTGATACCCCAATACTGAGCCTCTGCTGCCGTATGTGTCCTCATTACTGCACCTGATACCCCAATACTGAGCCGCTGCTGCCGTATGTGTCCCTATTACTACACCTGATACCCCAATACTGAGCCGCTGCTCCCGTATGTGTCCCTATTACTGCACCTGATACCCCAATACTGAGCCGCTGCTGCCGTATGTGTCTCTATTACTGCACCTGATACCCCAATACTGAGCCGCTGCTGCCGTATGTGTCCCTATTACTACACCTGGTACCCCAATACTGAGCCGCTGCTGCCGTATGTGTCCCTATTACTGCCCCTGATACCCCAATACTGAGCCACTGCTGCCGTATGTGTCCCTATTACTGCACCTGATACCCCAATACTGAGCCGCTGCTGCCGTATGTGTCCCTATTACTGCACCTGATACCCCAATACTGAGCCGCTGCTGCCGTATGTGTCCCTATTACTGCACCTGATACCCCAATACTGAGCCTCTGCTGCCGTATGTGTCCCTATTACTGCACCTGATACCCCAATACTGAGCCGCTGCTGCCGTATGTGTCCCTATTACTGCCCCTGATACCCCAATACTGAGCCGCTGCTGCCGTATGTGTCCCTATTACTACACCTGATACCCCAATACTGAGCCGCTGCTGCCGTATGTGTCCCTATTACTGCCCCTGATACCCCAATACTGAGGCTCTGCTGCCGTATGTGTCCCTATTACTGCCCCTGATACCCCAATACTGAGCCTCTGCTGCCGTATGTATCCCTATTACTGCACCTGATACGCCAATACTGAGCCGCTGCTGCCGTATGTATCCCTATTACTGCACCTGATACGCCAATACTGAGCCGCTGCTGCCGTATGTGTCCCTATCACTGCACCTGATACCCCAATACTGAGCGGCTGCTGCCATGTGTCCCTATTACTACACCTGATACGCCAATACTGAGCCGCTGCTGCCATGTGTCCCTATTACTGCACCTGATACTGAGCCGCTGCTGCCGTATATGTCCATATTACTGCACCTGATACCCCAATACTGAGCCGCTGCTGCCATATGTGTCCCTATTACTACACCTGATACCCCGATACTGAGCCGCTGCTGCCATGTGTCCCTATTACTGCACCTGATACTGAGCCGCTGCTGCCGTATGTGTCCCTATTACTGCACCTGATACCCCAATACTGAGCCACTGCTGCCGTATGTGTCCCTATTACTGCCCCTGATACCCCAATACTGAGCCTCTGCTGCCATATGTGTCCCTATTACTGCACCTGATACCCCGATACTGAGCCGCTGCTGCCATGTATCCCTATTACTGCACCTGATACTGAGCCGATGCTGCCGTATGTGTCCCTATTACGGCCCTTGATACCCCAATATTGAGCCGCTGCTGCCATACGTGTCCCTATTACTGCACCTGATACCCCAATACTGAGCCACTGCTGCCGCATGTGTCCCTATTACCGGACCTGATACCCCAATACTGAGCCGCTGCTGCCGTATGTGTCCCTATTACTGCACCTGATACCCCAATACTGAGCCGCTGCTGTCATATGTGTCCCTATTACTGCCCTTGATACCCCAATACTGAGCCGCTGCTGCCATATGTGTCCCTATTACTGCCCTTGATACTCCGATACTGAGCCTCTGCTGCCGTATGTGTCCCTATTACTGCCCCTGATACCCCGATACTGAGCCTATGCTGCCGTATGTGTCCCTCTAACTGCACCTGATACCCCAATACAGAGCCGCTGCTGCCGTATGTGTCCCTATTACTGCCCCTGATACCCCAATACTGAGCCTCTGCTGCCGTATGTGTCCCTATTACTGCACCTGATACCCCAATACTGAGCCGCTGCTGCCGTATGTGTCCCTATTACTGCCCCTGATACCCCAATACTGAGCCGCTGCTGCCGTATGTGTCCCTATTACTACACCTGATACCCCAATACTGAGCCGCTGCTGCCGTATGTGTCCCTATTACTGCCCCTGATACCCCAATACTGAGGCTCTGCTGCCGTATGTGTCCCTATTACTGCCCCTGATACCCCAATACTGAGCCTCTGCTGCCGTATGTATCCCTATTACTGCACCTGATACGCCAATACTGAGCCGCTGCTGCCGTATGTATCCCTATTACTGCACCTGATACGCCAATACTGAGCCGCTGGCTGCCGTATGTGTCCCTATTACTGCCCCTGATACCCCAATACTGAGCCGCTGCTGCCGTATGTGTCCCTATTACTGAACCTGATACCCCAATACTGAGCGGCTGCTGCCATGTGTCCCTATTACTACACCTGATACGCCAATACTGAGCCGCTGCTGCCGTATGTGTCCCTATTACTGCACCTGATACTGAGCCGCTGCTGCCGTATATGTCCATATTACTGCACCTGATACCCCAATACTGAGCCGCTGCTGCCATATGTGTCCCTATTACTACACCTGATACCCCGATACTGAGCCGCTGCTGCCATGTGTCCCTATTACTGCACCTGATACTGAGCCGCTGCTGCCGTATGTGTCCCTATTACTGCACCTGATACCCCAATACTGAGCCACTGCTGCCGTATGTGTCCCTATTACCGCACCTGATACCCCAATACTGAGCCGCTGCTGCCGTATGTGTCCCTATTACTGCACCTGATACCCCAATACTGAGCCTCTGCTGCCATATGTGTCCCTATTACTGCACCTGATACCCCGATACTGAGCCGCTGCTGCCATGTATCCCTATTACTGCACCTGATACTGAGCCGATGCTGCCGTATGTGTCCCTATTACGGCCCTTGATACCCCAATATTGAGCCGCTGCTGCCGTACGTGTCCCTATTACCGGACCTGATACCCCAATACTGAGCCGCTGCTGTCATATGTGTCCCTATTACTGCCCTTGATACCCCAATACTGAGCCGCTGCTGCCATATGTGTCCCTATTACTGCCCTTGATACTCCGATACTGAGCCTCTGCTGCCGTATGTGTCCCTATTACTGCCCCTGATACCCCGATACTGAGCCTATGCTGCCGTATGTGTCCCTCTAACTGCACCTGATGCCCCAATACAGAGCCGCTGCTGCCGTATGTGTCCCTATTAATGCACCTGATACCCCAATACTGAGTTGCTGCTGCCGTATGTGTCCATATTACTGCACCTGATACCCCAATACTGAGTTGCTGCTGCCGTATGTGTCTCTGTTACTGCACCTGATACCCCAATACTGAGCTGCTGCTGCCGTATGTGTCCCTATTACTGCCCCTGATACCCCAATACTGAGCCGCTGCTGCCGTATATGTCCTTATTACTGCACCTGATACCCCAATACTGAGCCGCTGCTGCCGTATGTGTCCCTATTACTGCACCTGATACCCCAATACTGAGCTGCTGCTGCCGTATGTGTCCCTATTACTGCACCTGATACCCCAATACTGAGCCGCTGCTGCCGTATGTGTCCCTATTACTGCACCTGATACACCAATACTGAGCCGCTGCTGCCGTATGTGTCCCTATCACTGCACCTGATACCCAGATACTGAGCCGCTGCTGCCATGTGTCCCTATTACTGCACCTGATACTGAGCCGCTGCTGCCATATGTGTCCATATTACTGCACCTGATACCCCAATACTGAGCCGCTGCTGCCATATGTGTCCCTATTACTGCACCTGATACCCCGATACTGAGCCGCTGCTGCCATGTATCCCTATTACTGCACCTGATACTGAGCCGCTGCTGCCGTATGTGTCCCTATTACGGCCCTTGATACCCCAATACTGAGCCGCTGCTGCCGTACGTGTCCCTATTACTGCACCTGATACCCCAATACTGAGCCACTGCTGCCGTATGTGTCCCTATTACCGCACCTGATACCCCAATACTGAGCCGCTGCTGCCGTATGTGTCCCTATTACTGCACCTGATACCCCAATACTGAGCCGCTGCTGCCGTATGTTTCCTTATTACTACACCTGATACCCCAATACTGAGCCTCTGCTGCCGTATGTGTCCCTATTACTCCACCTGATACCCCAATACTGAGCCGATGCTGCTGTAAGTGTCCCTATTACTGCACCTGATACCCCAATACTGAGCCTCTGCTGCCGTATGTGTCCCTATTACTGCCCCTGATACCCCAATACTGAGCCGCTGCTGCCATATGTGTCCCTATTACTGCCCTTGATACCCCAATACTGAGCCTCTGCTGCCATATGTATCCCTATTACTGCCCCTGATACCCCAATACTGAGCCGCTGCTGCCGTATGTGCCCCTATTACTGCCCCTGATACCCCAATACTGAGCCTCTGCTGCCGTATGTGTCCCTATTACTGCCCCTGATACCCCAATACTGAGCCGCTGCTGCCATATGTGTCCCTATTACTGCCCTTGATACCCCAATACTGAGCCTCTGCTGCCGTATGTGTCCCTATTACTGCCCCTGATACCCCAATACTGAGTTGCTGCTGCCGTATGTGTCCATATTACTGCACCTGATACCCCAATACTGAGTTGCTGCTGCCGTATGTGTCTCTGCTACTGCACCTGATACCCCAATACTGAGCCGCTGCTGCCGTATGTGTCCCTATTACTGCACCTGATACCCCAATACTGAGTTGCTGCTGCCGTATGTGTCTCTGCTATTGCACCTGCTGTGTGGTTCTCTGTGCCTTCTAAATTCTAACGCACCCCTCTATAATATAGTAATGCCGGCTGCAAGTGCCCTAAAAAACAGTGCCATATTTTCCCCCTAGAAAGTAATAATGCCCTATGTGCCCCGTTGATAATCACAGTAACCTGAGTTCCCCTATAACATTATAAGTGCCCACTTTACATTTTATATTGTCCTGAGTCTCACCCCTGTACAGCTCCCCTATATACAGTATGATGCCCTCTTATATACAGTATAATGCCTCCTCACTGTATAGTACCACCCACGCAGTATACTGTCACGGTTCACATCGTGCTGCCAACAATTTCTCACGAACCAGGGTTGTTTGGTTGCCCCTGGTTCCTTCTGAAGGGGATTTATCTATATCTCACTTCCCAGTTCTGGTTTGGAACTTGCAGCTCTCTGGCGCCCCCTTTACCCTCGGGTCAGACTTGGTACTGCACCTAGGGTAATTAGTCGCCAGCAAGACATCATGCTATGTACTGGCTATTGGGCATGCTGCAGTGAGGGTGATGTAACTACTCCCACTCAGGCTGGAACAATAATTATCAACACCGCCGTCGCTACACATCTTCCCAATCGCACATACAGAGTATGCTGCCACCAGCTCCAATTTCCTAAGGATTAACGGGTCCAGAGCCCACCCAAATCAGTAGCATACATCACCTCAGAGGACGCGACAGTTCATTTAGAGCATGAAGAGACAAGCTAGTAAATTATATATTTTACTCCAAAAAAGGTAGGCAGTAGTGATGAGCGAATATACTCGTTACTCGAGATTTCTCGAGCACGCTCGGGTGTCCTCCGAGTATTTTTTAGTGCTTGGAAATTTAGTTTTTATTGCCGCAGCTGAATGATTTACATCTGTTAGCCAGCATAAGTACATGTGGGGGTTGCCTGGTTGCTAGGGAATGCTGGCTAACATATGTAAATCATTCAGCTGCGGCAATAAAAAATAAATCTCCGAGCACTAAAAAATACTCGGAGGACACCCGAGCGCGCTCGAGAAATCTCGAGTAACGAGTATATTCGCTCATCACTAGTATGCAGTGTTTACAAAGTATAAATAGATATTATAAAGAAGACAAAATCATGTGTACATTACAATTACAAATAAAAGGATTAAAATTGAAAAACAACACATACATAGCGTTCAGATCATTTCATATCATCATGGCTGGCCTGTGGGCTTTGTAGGATCCACACATCTAAATGTATGTCCCATCTATATAGCAGCTACACCCCGGACACACAGACCCTGCAAGAATGCTGTCTCACTAAGTTATTCTAGCCCAAAACCCAGGCACTTCCCCTGTGGTGACATCACTTAGAGGCTGACACTTCCCCTTTACTTATAGCTTTGTTAACAATTTTTATACATAACTTGCTGTGTGAACCTCGCATAAGTACACCATGCTCATGATGTTCCCCACTTCAGGGGCGTTCTTTTAAGTGTGAACACGGAGTAATTATGTGAACCGCTGAGAAATAAGCACTTTGCACTCGCTGCATATAGCTGCTAGTGCTTTCAGTGAGTGATAGATCTGTTATGAACTGGTGGTTCAGAAACACATTGGATCTGGTGGTTAAGAGCACACAAAGTGACCTGATAGTTACTAATAACATAGGACGAGCTCTGAGACGTGGGAACTCTGCTGACCGCAATCCCTAATCCTATCACACCACACTAGAGGTAGCCGTGGAGCGCTCCTGACCAGACCTAGGCGCCTCGGGCACAGCCTGAGAAACTAGCTAGCCCTGAAGATAGAAAAATTAGCCTACCTTGCCTCAGAGAAATTCCCCAAAGGAAAAGGCAGCCCCCCACATATAATGACTGTGAGTAAAGATGAAAATACAAACACAGAGATGAAATAGATTTTAGCAAAGTGAGGCCCGACTTACTGAATAGACCGAGGATAGGAAAGATAGTTTTGCAGTCAGCACAAAAACCTACAAACAACCACGCAGAGGGCGCAAAAAGACCCTCCGCACCGACTAACGGTACGGAGGTGCTCCCTCTGCGTCCCAGAGCTTCCAGCAAGCAAGACAAACCAATATAGCAAGCTGGACAGAAAAAATAGAAAACAAAAGTAACACAAGCAGAACTTAGCTTATGCAGGGCAGACAGGCCACAAGACGATCCAGGAGAGAGCAAGGAAACTCAGAAGCCGCAGCCCCACTCACATCCACCAGAGGAAGCTCATAGACAGAACCAGCCGAAGTACCACTCATGACCACAGGAGGGAGCTCGACCACAGAATTCACAACATAGATCTATCGATGGACATCCAGAATATATAATTCTCATAACCCTAGCCCCGATCGGTGCCCCTATATATCACATTAATAGAACAATAGAAATGCATGCAGTTTGGAAGTGGCTATGCCAGTTTCAACTAGTACCATGTGGGAGGGGGAAGGAGTAGTTTTCACAGAGACTGGTATTTGCTGCTAAGCCATAAAACTCCAGTGATTCTAGTGAGGGTTTTGAATTACACACATACAAGCAGCAGGCAGAGTGAGAAGAGGGGGGGGTCAGAATGGCCCGCAGCGTGTGTCTTGTAAAGTGTCGGGATCACACTCAGTCGGAGCAGCCTTTGGAAGTGGGGAATCACCAGAAATAATACACAAGACACGTCTTGTATAGTGTATCACTGGGAAGTCTCTGAAGCACGCCTGCCTTCAAGGTACTATCCCTTCTTTATATAGTTGTTTCAGTAGGTTTAGTGGTTATACAAGTTTTGCATGTTTAAACAAAGAGACAAAACAGGAAAGAAAGAAAAGAAAAGAAAACAGTTTCGTGGGCGGCAGTTTCACAACAAACAGTACAAAGGCAATTCCACAGACAAGAAAAACAGGATTTCATACTATAGCTAAAATGTCCTTGAATGGACAGGTCAATATTTATCACAAATTCTTTTTTTTTTATTTTTGTTCATTGAGGTAATCATTTTTGTTCTGCTCTTCACAATCCCCCCTTTGACATATTCCATTCAAAACCTTGTCGATCATTTTAGTCATTCTTTTTGTGATATTACAAAAAAAAACTTTATATTCTCGCATCCATTACACAAAATTTATTTGTGCATACCGAGATACCCTTGAGTACAACCTTGAATAATACATATATAATTACAATAACCATAACTGTATGTATTAGGCTTTGCATAATCCCGGTAACCCACCCACCGATCCCTCTGAACCAATTGGCCGGGTTAAGAAAAGAAAAGGTATCTGACCACCAGCTATCCTTATTTTGGTCATTGTCTTTGTCATACTGATCCCTGAGTCGTTGTACGTCTTTTAATTTAAATCTCATACTCATAGTACTATTCGGGTCTATATAATGACAGCAGGTGGGTCCGATGATTTGACACATACCCCCTTGTGAGGCAGTTAGGTAATCCAATACCAGGGTATGTTGGTTAGTGACTATTATAAGCTGATTCTGTACAGCTATACTAGTATTTAATATGTCCAATATATCCCAAATCTGATCATCTAGATAATCCGTGGCTCTAACTAATTTATCCCACATTTGTGTTAACATAGGATAAATAAAAATGGTACTAGCAATTTTGTTGGGAATTTCCATTTGTACTATATGCGGCCTCCCCGAGGGACGTGGTGAGTTATCTGCAGCTCTTTTATACAGTGTGTGCTTGGGCACGGCTTGCATATTCACTTGTTTATTTGAAATTATGAAAGTAGCCGGGGTTAGGCGTCCTAATGTACAAGTACCCTTTATACCTACGGGAAGCCATTTATATGCTCCTTCTCCGCATATCCAAAATGTACCCTCAGGCAGATCCCACAAAGCTGAGTGCTGCAATTCCAATCTGTGAGCCAAATCCACAAAACTAGATACATTCTGAAGCATACACCAAGAGGGTTTTTGTCCCAAGGGGCTACAGTACCCGGCTGCGGGATTCCCACATACATGCATTCCGTTGACATACTCATTGGATTCATTACAAACCAGGTTCCCCGGCTTACTTGTACAACTGTCTGCATCACCTTGGGGGAACAATTTAGAATGTTTCCATTTTCTATTATGTATGTATCTTTCCAATACTGTAGGTTTGAAAGCATCAGAGGAAGGGGTGGTTGTACTGAAACTGAGCTGTAGATTTTCAGTGGGGACCTGTCCTAAATCAGTTAATCCAGTCTTATTCCTAGGTACCCATTTTCCTCCCTTGAATGCTAAATATTGTAAGTTGTCTATTTTTCCTGTAAGATTGCCCTGCCACCAAGGAAATTCTACCCATCCCACAATTGGTATGGCGATTGTAGTATTCCATAGTCTAGTATTGCCAGGTTGGTTGTTGGCCAGGTTGTCTGAACAATTAGGCCAAGCGAATATTTCTTCAGCTGACACGGGAACTGCTAGAAAAGGTATACTTGTGGCTGATACTGGTGAATGGGTACAGATCCAACAATCTGCCAGGGGTTGCGTATTATTTAACAAGTCATGCACTAATTTTCTATGATGTTGTACGAATCTATTGTTCAAAGGGGCTAGAGAATTCAGTCTTTCCCATGCCTCCGTTGAGGTTAACATTATTAACATCAATATCATGAGTCTTATACTGCTTTTTTGCAATGGCTTGCATGTATCCATGATGCCTTTCCTTCAAGCTTGACTGCTGTTGGAGTTGTTAACAGGACTTGGAAAGGTCCGTCAAATCTCGGTTCCAGAGTCTTTCTGGTGTGTCTTTTCACGTAGACTTGATCACCAGGTTCCAACTTGTGGCCTCCTTCGAGATTTTCTGGATCTGGAAGGGAAGCAAAAACTTGCGAATGCACTTTAGTTAAACGTTTTTGTAATTCTTGTACATAAGCAGTTAAAGTCTCAGTATTCAACATCAGTTGTTGTGGAAAATAACAACCCAAATTTGCTGCTCTACCAAAAAGAATCTCATGTGGTGACAGCTTAGCCTTCCCCCTTGGGGTGTTTCGGATGGAATACAGGGCAAGTGGTAGACACTCGGTCCAAGGCTTTCCTGTTTCTGCCATGGCCTTCTGGATTTTTAATTTTATTGTCCCATTTAATCTTTCCACTTTACCTGAACTCTGTGGATGATATGGAGTGTGAAACTGGTTTTCTACTCCCAACATTTTCATAACATTCTGGAATATTTCCCCAGTAAAATGGGTACCCCTATCTGACTCGATCACCTCAGGCATGCCGTAACGGGGTATCAGTTCATGTGCTATTTTAATGGCAGTAGTTTTTGCTGAGGCTTTACGAACTGGATAAGCCTCTGGCCACCCTGAGAACATGTCCACACACACAAGCACATATTCGTATCCATTGTACCTAGGAAGTTGGATGTAGTCGATCTGGAGTCTTTGAAAGGGATACAGTGGTCTTACATGATGCTTGGTTGGGGTTTTAATGGCCTGACCTGGATTGTGTGCCAGGCATATAGCGCATGCAGCACACATGTTCCGAGCAAAATTACCAAAGCCTGGAGCCAACCACCTTTCTTTTACCTTGAGCGTCATACCATTTGCCGACACATGCGTGGGTAGGTGGAGGTCACTTGCCACTGCGGGGTACCAGGCTCTGGGTAAACACAACAAAGTTCCTTTTTTCCATAATCCTTGCTGATCTTCTGCCCCTTTTTTCTGCCACTGCCCTCGTTCTTCGTCGTCTACCTGTTTCTGAGCTTCCTTCAATCTTTCCTCATCATCTTCAGAGCTATCTAGTGTGTGGGCATGATGTAAGGGTTTACGTGCTGCCTGTTTTGCTGCCTTATCGGCTTTATCGTTACCCCTGGCTTCCTCGGTGTCGAGTCTCACATGTGCAGCTACCTTTATCACCGCTATTTCTTTAGTTTCTTGTGCTGCCTCCAGAATCTGTCTAATGAGGGAGGCATGTTTAACAGGTTGGCCTGAAGCAGTCATATAACCTCTGGCTCTCCATATTACGCCAAAATCGAAAATAATGCCATGTGCATATCTAGAATCAGTGTATATGTTTGCTGTCTGATCTTTGGCTATTTTTAGAGCTTCAACTAATGCCGTAAGTTCTGCTTCTTGTGCAGACTGATTAGCAGGGAGAGGTTCTGCTTTCAGCACTTCATGCTGAGTTACTACCGCATAACCTGTATGAAATTGTCCATTCATATCTGCATATCTACTGCCATCTATGAAAAGTTCAAATGTAGCATTACAGAGTGGCTTGTCACGTACATTACATAAGCCCTGAGTCTCTTGTTCCATTAATTGTACACAATCATGCATTGACTTTGATGGGTCAAAGGAGTTGGAGAGTGCAGTTTCCTCAGGTATGGTACCCCCCTCAGACTCTAAAGGGAGCAAAGACGCGAGATTAAGAGTCTGAATCCTGGCAAAGGAAATGTTGGGCGGCAGTAGTAGGGAACATTGGAGACGGAGGTGTCTGGCCATTGAGATATGTTTAGGTTGGACCTGGTTAAGAATGCCATGTACATCATGAGTGGTCTGAACTAGAAGTGGGTGATCAAGAACAATCTCAGAAGCTTTATCTAATAACAGTGAAATTGCGGCTACTACTCTTACACAAGAAGGTGCGGCTCTAGCTACAGGGTCCAGATGAGCTGATATGTATGCCACAGGTCTCTGTTTGTTTCCATGTTTTTGTGTGAGCACCCCTGTAGCATGTGAGGATATCTCAGCTGCCATCAATTGAAAAGGTTTAGTGTAGTCTGGGAGTCCCAAAGCCGGAGCTGATACCAGTGCTGTTTTCAAAGAGGAAAATTACTGTTTAGCCTCTTCACTGAGTGAATATGGTGTGTTGGCAATACAGTCATATAAAGGCTGCATGAGTTGACTTGCATGTATGATCCACTGTCTACAGTGTGAAACAATACCTAGGAAAGCACGCAGCTGTTTGTGATTCCTGGGTTCAAGCATGTTACGTATGGCTTCCGTACGTTGAGGTGTGAGGTGTCTGATGCCCTGTGATATGCAGTGACCTAAAAACACGACTGTTTGTTGACAAGCCTGGAGTTTCTGTCTATTTACTTTACAGCTTTCTTGCGCTAGGAAAATTAAGAAATTAACAGTTGAGGTAACTGCCGTCTGCTCATCAGGGCAACAAATAAGTAAGTCATCTACATACTGTAGAATGACTACTCCTGGTTCTGGGATAAAAAATTTTTAGCACGGTCTGCATTGCTTCAGAGTACAAAGTTGGTGAGTGTACCATACCTTGTGGCAATCTTGTCCATGCTAATTGTTTACCCTTGAATGTAAAGGCAAACAAATGCCAACAGTTCTTATGTAGTGGCACAGAAAAAAATGCGTTTGATAAGTCAATTACCGTAAAATATGCAGCAGTGCTGGGAATTTGAGACAGTAAGGTATGAGGATTCGGTACCACAGGGGTGACCGGTGCCAAAACCTTATTGATTTCCCGTAAGTCGTGCACCATGCGATATTTCACCATAGTTTCTTTGGAGGACACTTTCTTTTTAACAGGATATAAGGGTGTATTGGCGGGTGACCTGATTTCTACCAAAACACCTTGTAACACATAATCCTGAATTTGTTGAGAAATCGCCTGTTCTTGCTGGGCGCTGATGGGGTATTGCCTAAGCTGAGGTAATATGGTTCCCGGGGCAGTTTCTAACAGTATAGGAGCTACTGATAAAAATCCTACATCAGTGTCTCCTTTTGCCCATAGGCTGTCAGGAACCCGAGACAAGTCAATTTTTGCTTGTTGAGTGTAAATTTCGGGAAAATCCTCCATTGCCTGTATTCTAACATATGGTTCCAGAGTTTCTGCATCTTCAGGGATGGTCAGCATAACTGTGCCATCTTCTCTAAAATGGATGTTTGCATGCATTTTACTTAAGACATCAGTACCCAACAAGCAGGTAGGTGCACCTTTAGCAAATAAAAATTTGGATACAAAAGTTTTAGGGCCAAAGCTCACATTTAAAGGTTTTGTAAAGGGCAACGCCTGAATTTTACCATCATACCCTTCTGCATATGTAACCTTTGAGGATATATTGTCAGGATATGGTAAAAAGTCCTGATTTAAAATGGAGGATGTTGCTCCCGTATCTATCAGAAAAGGTACATTTTTACCCTCAACTTCAACTTGTATTATTGGTCTTCTAGAAGGAAGAGAGACCTGCATAACTTTCAGTCATTCTGAGCTGTCTGTTTGATCAGGCACTGGGTTATTTATCCTATTTTTGGGTACAAAGGTTCCTGAATCTATATCTGCTTTTCTCTTCCTACATTCCCTTTGGAAATGTCCTGGCTTCTTACAGTAATGACAAGTAAACTTTTGATTAGCAGAGCCAGTATTAGCCTGTGCAATTCTTACTGGCTTAGAATTTTCTCTTAAGTCCATTTCTATCCCTACAGCTTTCTGTCTAGCCAGGTGTGGGTCTTCCAAGGTTCTCCAATCAGGGGTTGCGGCCTTAAGCTTTTCCTTCACTTTTGGAGACAATCCATCTATAAAGGTTTTTGTAACTAACCTCATCATTCCTGGAGCGGTTAGATCCATGCCTTCATCTCTGAAATTATTTTCTACACTTAGATAATATTCGTCTACTGATTGTCCAGATTTCTGAGCCACCACTCCCGTTGTTCCTCTCTGCCTCTGTCTCTCCCTCATGAAAACCATTAAGTGATCTACAAATTGTGTACCTGATTCTATCGTTTGTAAGGCACCATCTCCTGCTTGGGGCCTATGTACCTGTAGATTCGCTAATAGCTCCTGGAAGAGTCCAGGAGTCATTTTCATTCTACATAATTCTTCTCCATCTGCCCAAACTCCAGCGTGAGTCTGCATAATTTGCTGTATATATTGTGCAAATCTAACTGGACACTGGGTGGGATCTGGTGCGTTATGCAAGAGAGACATGCCTTCAGCGGGGGACCAAGGGAAATATTGTCGAGTTTGGTGATATCTAGTTCCCATTACTCCGTCAGCACCAGGTTCCCTAAAGGGTCTTGGTACTACCCTAACAGGGGCAAGTACAGCGCCATGTCTAGGTGTACCACAGGCTAGGCAATCATTTCTCCAGTCTGGATTTTGTTGTCCACAGTGCGGACATACCCATCCTCCTGGTCCGGCTAAACTTTGAGGTGGTGTTTGGAGAAAAGATGGGGCATGTGGGTTAAGGTATGGGGGTGGGGTATTTTTAGATTCCACATTTTGTTTTTCTCCACAGCCTGTGGGTCTAATACACCACTTTTTACTCTGTTGATTATATGTCCATCCCTCATTTTCTGCTACCCTAGAGACATCAATCAATGCTTGGATCTGATCTATCCATTTCTTGTCTCTGATTATGCCTTTTTTCCTTTCCTGAATTCCTTCCCATAGTTTTCTACTAAAAGCTTCTGCCCTAGTAACTCCAAACTTACTAAAAATCTTTTTCAGCCCCTTAGTGGCATCTTCACCACTTCTCTCCTTTATGATAGTATAGATATCTAATTCTTCTGGTTCCGACTTTGTTTGCTTATTCCCCATTTTCTTATCCTGAGCTTTCTTGCCCTAGGTGGCGTTTGGGTATGAGAATACCTCGTTACCTTCTTCCTAAGGAGCTAGGATGTCTTTTTCTTGCCCTAGGTGGCGTTTGGGTATGAGAATACCTCGTTACCTTCTTCCTAAGGAGCTAGGATGTTTAAACTGTGTTGATGTAAGAAAATCCTGATTCCTACACCTATAGCAAACAACACAAATGCAACCAGACAGAAAAAGAAAAAGAACATACAACGTATCTTGTCCCAGGCTAATTTATCTGTCCTGGGCTTATACTGTCACATACAACGTATTCTTGTCCCAGGCTAATTTATCTGTCCTGGGCTCATACTATCATACACTTATCCGTCACCAGGTTTTTGTCAAAGACAGGATCAGAGATTGAACATAGGCGCGGAGGTCTCCCCGAAAGGACGCAACCACGTTGCCCAGTGGGACAGTCACTTCTTCTGTTTCAACCCCCTGGGCGGCTTATAGGGCTATTCCCAACTTCCACACACCTTCTATTCACATTCACTCTCATTCAATGCCGGACTCCGAGAGGTGATCAATTCCTAAATAGTTCAAGAACCCGAGCTATAGGTATCCTCCTCTACTAGAACTACCCGCTAAAGAACACGACACAGAAAATCTTACGGACAGTGCAGGGCAGATATAAGAGATCTAACAGTGTCTCTTACCTGGCCAGGTTTTTGTTCATCTGCCGTCCATTATCCCAGATTCTCTTTTCGTTTGTATTCTGCCGGTGTTCTTGAAGGAATACACAGACCTCGGGTCCCTGTTCGGGCGCCAGGAAATGTCGGGATCACACTCAGTCGGAGCAGCCTTTGGAAGTGGGGAATCACCAGAAATAATACACAAGACACGTCTTGTATAGTGTATCACTGGGAAGTCTCTGAAGCACGCCTGCCTTCAAGGTACTATCCCTTCTTTATATAGTTGTTTCAGTAGGTTTAGTGGTTATACAAGTTTTGCATGTTTAAACAAAGAGACAAAACAGGAAAGAAAGAAAAGAAAAGAAAACAGTTTCGTGGGCGGCAGTTTCACAACAAACAGTACAAAGGCAATTCCACAGACAAGAAAAAAAGGATTTCATACTATAGCTAAAATGACCTTGAATGGACAGGTCAATATTTATCACAAATTCTTTTTTTTTAATTTTTGTTCATTGAGGTAATCATTTTTGTTCTGCTCTTCACAAAAGTTAGGTAGATACTACAACATGGCATATTCATATTATCGTGACACTGACCCCTTAGTAGCCCCCAAACTGATGGCTCCAACACTGTATGATGACCCCTTCACTGTAATCCCCACAATGTACGATGGCCCCCTCACTGTAATCTCCACACTGTGTGATGGCCCCCTAGATAGCCTCCATATAGCATAATGCACCAGATTGCCCTAAATATAGTATAATGCTCTCCCCATAGGCCTACTCTATATTGTATAATGCACCCCCATAGGCAGACTCTATAGCACAAGACAGCACCCCATAGGCAGACCCTGTAGTATAAGACAGCACCCCATAGGCAAACCCTGTAGTATAAGGCAGCACTCCCATAAACAAACCCTGTGGTATAAGGCAGCACCCCCATAGACAGACCCTATAGTATAAGGCAGCACCATCATAGGCAGACCCTGTAGTATAAGACAGGACCCCCATAAGCAGACCCTGTAGTATAAGGCAGTACCCCCATAGGCAGACCCTGTAGTATAAGGCAGCCCCCCATAGGCTGACCCTGTAGTATAAGGCAGCACCCCCATAGACAGACCCTGTAGTATAAGGCAGCACCCCATAGGCAGACCCTGTAGTATAAGGCAGCACCCCCATAGACAAACCCTGTAGTATAAGGCAGCCCCCCATAGGCTGACCCTGTAGTATAAGGCAGCACCCCCATAGACAAACCCTGTAGTATAAGGCAGCACCCCATAGGCTGACCCTGTAGTATAAGGCAGCACCCCCATAGGCAGATCCTGTAGTTTAAGGCAGCCCCCATAAAAATACTCACCTCTCTTCCTCCTTGCTCCAGAGGTGCTCCGAGCTCCCGCTCTTCTCCTGACAGCGGGCACCGGGTGGTGACGTCATCGTGCCCACTGTGTCAGTGACGTCAGACGCTGACAGGGGGATGATGGGAGAAGGAGCCCTTATCATTGCGGTCAGCTGCAGTGGCTAAATGCCGATACAGCTGACCTTGCAGTGACGGGTGTAGGGCCCACTGCTGGCATCGGGCCCCCCCACCTGCTCAGGGACCCCATAGCGGCTGGCGGCAGAGCAGGTAGATCGATTCTCCCTGCTCTGCCGCAGAATGTAACTGTATTGGCGCGCTGATAGTTACAGTAGCGTAGCTCCGGGTGGGCCCCCTCTGAGCATCGGGCCCAGGGCAATGGCCCCCTCTGTACCCCCGGTAGCTACGCTGATTGTGGTGCTTAAGTGTTCCCTTTATTTTTTTGAGAAGTGTATATGGGCACGTAAGTCACAGGAAGCTGAATAAAATGATACCTTGATATCTGCGATATGATGTGTTATGCCAAAGAAATCCACATGGAACCAGTGATACGGCTTATTTTTCAAAGTGTCCCAAGATCCGCTTTTCCACACGACAACCTCTAGGCCGCTTGATGCTGGAGCTACTGTGGGGCGCTTGCATGGCCTAAACCGGCTCCCGTGCCTGCAGCATCTCTGGACTTGTCTCCATCGAGAACATCGGGGATGTCATTGGTCAGTGATTACACAGGAGCTGCCTGCAGCAGATCCTGATGATTTGTGTATTCAGTGGCAGAACCTTGCTCAGACGATCATGAATAACCTCACTGATAGCATCTGAGGCTAAAAGTAGCGAAATTTCTGCACGTGGCTCATACTCAACAGAATAAATCCAAAGGTTCTGAAAATTTTGTTTCTATTTCCACATCATTTGCAGATCATTAACGTCTTCATCCTGTGATTTCCATAATTCCTTAACTGTTCCTTCTTGGTGTAATTTCATTGTTGAGGAGTGTATTATCATGATGCAGCTCTCTCTGCCTCTGTCCCAGCAGGAAATCTCAGACTGCTATATTGCAACATTGCTTTTGCTTACAGTGATACTTTTTATTTATTTATTTATTTATTTGATTTTTTTAATGTGACACATATCATTAGATGTTGCTGTGTTCTAGTGACCCTAGCGTTTCAAATGAAAAATAGTGCCACCTACTATAAATCATACTGAAGAATTGCAATGGACTAATTTGCAGTAGTCCATGCATTGTATAAATGTCTCTAAATTGATACTAACCGCCAGAAAAGCAATGCCCCACTGTTCAGATCTATGGTGTATTGCCACATACAGACAGGTCTCAAAGACTCACGTTTCTATTTTTTTCATTTCAGGTTCATCTCCAATCACTTCCACAGCGTCAACCCCAAGCAGTGACTCCACCACGCCCAAGTGTTTAAGTCCATTAGAGGAATCCCCCATTGTGAGCCCAGCATGTGCCCCCAGCATAGCCCTGGTGACTCCACACATTCAGGCCAAAGAAGGACACAGACCTCAGCCAGAGGGTGCAAGCAGTGAAACACCCCCAGGGAACACCCTTGGTCATCTGCATCTTCCTTCTATAATATCTGAGGAGTCACCTGTGACCCAAGAGGAAGAATCACAGGGAACCGAGCAACATCGACCCGAAGATGCTCTGCACCTGGAAGCTCTGGACACCAGGATTGTGATGGGGGAAGAAACATCTTGTAGCTCTGAGGAGAGGGGGACTGTAAATAGATTGCACACATTGATTCCTGAAAGGGAGATGATGTTCGGGGATGCTCTGGAGGAAGTAACATTGCACTTACATCACCCTAAAGTGGATGGGAGTTCAGGATGTGAAAACGACAAAGCCATTGTGTCAGAGTCCACCGATGATTTGCACTTTGGAGAGTCTGCATTGAAAGACGAATTATTTTCTCAGGGTGAATCTGTAGCTGATGTGCCTTCATTTCTCAAACCCACCAAAGAGTCACCCTACAGCTCCACAGAAAGTGATGTCCGATCCTTACAAGCTAAACCTGCAAGCACTGCTGACTCCGACCCGTACACCACCGCTCCATCAACTCCAGTAAAAAACGTGTACAGCCAGTATAGACACCATGCCTACACAAAGAGCCACCTCAATGAGGAACATAATGACCTTGACAATGACAATATGTCTTCTCCTCCAACGTCACCATCAGGATCCTACGTGACTGCAGAAGGAGGTAGCTGGGCCTCCTCTGTCACCTCCAGTGGCTCTCCTTCATGTTCCCCAAATTTGATGGCTGACGTGGACACCATTGAATCTCCCACCCCTTATCCAGATCACATGGTGGTTAACGAGGAAGGTCTATGTGAAGACCCTTGTTGTATGTCCCCAGATATGTTGGAAGATGAAGATATTCCAGAGCTCTACGACAGAGATATAGACCCTGACGACTTCTCTCCGGCCAACGAGGATTTCATAGATGGGTACCCTAGCGATATCCATTCTAGTGAAGAGGAAGAAGACGAATGGGAAACGGACTTTGCTCCATCCTTTACAAGCATCCCTCTGTGTCCTGAATTCATGAACACCATGTCTTTTGTCACAACACATGTGCAGGAATCGCAGGAAGCGTCTTTAGCAGGCTGCTCTGCAAACCTTGAGAGTGCTCTGCAGCCAGCGAGCCAGCAAGAAATCCACACGGTAAGCCTGCCAAACACGGAAAATGATCACATGATTCCTGCTTTCATGCTTCCATTTCGAGGAAGCTTAATATTCGAGGCCGAATCAATGGAAATCACATTATTCCCACAAGGAGAATCAGCTGATGAGGCCATTGATGCAGAAGAGAAAGAACAAGAAGATGAGGCAGATGATGAGGATGATAGTACCTCGGCTTCATATCTTCATTCATTGTCCGAGACGTCAATCAATGAAGGGGTCGATGAATCATTCGCTTATCAGGATGACACATCGGAGTCATCAGATTCAGCCTCTTATGATGGAGAAGAGGATGACAAATGCTATGGCACTGAGGAATATGCAGTGACAACAGACTCGGCTGCTCAGAGCACAGAGAAACCTGTCAGGGGCCAACACGAGTCTTCCAATTCTGGCTGTGAAAGTGAGATGGAGACATCATCTGATCTGTCCGACTCGGAGGGCGAATGTGCAGTGTTTACGGCTCTGGATATAAATGGTGATGATCTTCTTGGAATTGAAGAGGAAATTGTAAAAGTTAATGAAGCCACACCTGAAAAGAACGAACCTTGTGGTGAGAAGCAGGATGAAGGCATTGGACTACCCAATCTAGCACAAGGCTTTTCTGAAGGTGCCTCTGTGATACAAGACAGCTCCAGCGAGCTTGAAGACTCAAGTACCAGCAGAGCTCCAGAGGAAGCATGTGAAGAAGCCATAAGAAGCACTTTAGTACTTACAACCGAAGCTAATAGGGAACCGGATTCTGAATTATCTCAGAACCTCAAAGTCAGAGGAGGAGCGATGAGGACGTGGTCTGACAGTCCGGTAGAACAACAATCATCTTCATCATCCTCTGAAATGGACCATATTCTTCGAGCTGGAATTGGCAATGTAGGGGAATGTTTGATTGCTTGTTTTGACACTGATGAAGAGCTGGATACATTGCCACCTCTGTACACCTCTGCACAGACCCAAGAAGAGAACAGGACATGTGATGATGAGAATGGAAGGAGAACGTCCATGGCTGTGCAGCTGGCTGAAGATAGAAACTACTTCATAGAGAAATGTGAAAATAATGAAAATAACAAAAAATCTGATAAAGATGAAAGTAACATTTCCCAAGGACTGTCATGTGCTGTAGATGCTGATGAAACGTATGGAAGGAAGTTAGAACCTGTTGAAACAGAAATAACTGAAGAGGGAATGGCCTATGTAGAAGACACCGCCGATGAAGAGTTGTTTGCATGCTATGAGTCTGAAGAAGATCCTGAAGAAGTTAAACCTTTGGACCGACCTTCGCTCCTTGCCCAAATAAAGAAACAACAAGAAGAAGCTACCCATTATATCACAGACCAACTGTCCTTTAACTTGGAGGAAGAGCAGCCACATCTCGATTCTGCAGCAACCAGTGCAGACAATGACATTGTTAACAGAGAACATGATAATTGCAAACACCAAAATACAGCAAGAACTAGTACGAAGGGACCCAATAGGTCAATCATAAGAGAAATGTCTTCTGGCTTAGATGAGAGTAAGTTGTCATTCACCATTGATCACAAGGACATCCAATCTAAGAACATAAGATCTTGTGGGGAAACTGCAAGTAAAGTGGAAGACATCACTACAACAGATCATGTTCTATCAACGCATAGCATAAATCCACCATCATCTCTGAATACCTCAAAAGATCCTGTAGATCCAGTAGTCAAGTTAATTAAAATGTCCAATGAGCGAAATGACCAGGATCCACAGAATATTAAAGAAAGTTATTTTTCAGAAAAGGAATGGTTGATTGTAGGTCCTTCAAAACCCAATGAACCGGTGACAGAGGATAACAAAGGAGCCAGCGGATGCCAACAGGTCGAAGGGACCAGTGATATATATAACCACCGTGTTTGTAAGGAACCACCAGACAGGAATGCTGGGAAAACTGAAGATAGAGGAGAGTCTCCAGAATTTCCTACCAATAGAAACGCTAGTATCTTCCAGCTAAGTAATCATTTCAACACTAAGATGGAAGACAGTTCTACCTACGATAGTCTGCCAGAACGCGATCTCACAGTAACAAGTACAGAAGGAAGCGGACAACTCAACAAAAGCAATTTATCTGGTGATACAACTGGGAAGGACGGGAGCGTGGAAAATGTATCCCCTGCTGATGATCATCAAGACTCGTGTATCTCCTCAACTATCGGAGATGCTGCTAATAACCCACTGACCCTGCCGGCCTCTTCACTTCATTCAGTTCTCGTTTGCACTAAAAACTTATCAGATAAGAATAGTTCAGAAAATGACATATTTATTAAAACCGCCACAACATGTAGGGGATCCAAAGATCAGATGAAGCTGGGTCATAATCAGTCAGGAGATGACTCATGCAGTTTTTCTTCAGATATCTTAGAAGGGTCTTCTGCTCTGCAACTAGAAGAAACTTGTCACAAGTTAAATACTTCGCCAATATCAAAAGGAACAAGTATAGAACTGAGGTCAGTGCCGTCAGTCAGTGCCTTGTCTAAGCCAAGAACAGACAAAATGGAGATATCTGAAGACTTTCAGGAAATGACCAAGCTGCTCCAAGGTTCATTCGGTAAGCTGGAGGCACTGGATCTCAGTATTCGGTCAAGTTCTGCAGAGGCACAAGCAGCAGTATCATCAACTGAAACTACCAAGGTCATTTATAGTAGAGATCTTGGCCTTGAGGTTGTAGATCCATCAGAAACCAATACTTTTAAGGGGAATGATCTCGAGTCTAAGAGACAAAAAAAAACACAACCAAAAATAAGATCCGACCAGATAGATAAAAGCCCCTCCAAAAAAAAGAAAGGTGGAGACAAGTTCTGTCTTGAATCTAAAAAGTTACCCGGTCAGTCATCCCAGGAGGTGAAGAAAGCAAATCAGAACCTGGAACAGGAGCGGAGGACCAGCAGTCTCCACAGCAAAAATCTAGAACCGAAGCAGGAGACCACGGCTATTCGTGACCACCAGGGTAAGCAGGCGAATATGGACATTGCCCACGAGTTATTCATTCATGTAGCCCCCAAAACTGAAGCTGCTCTATCTCCTACTCTAGGCACTGCTGTAAGTGAAGTGCCTCCTGTGGAATCTCCTACCGTCATGACCAATGAGAGTCCTCAGAATCATAGAGACGTTGACCATCTGGCTGCTCCTAAAAATCTGGATTCCAAACAATTCTCAACAGGTAATCTTACTTTGTTGCCAACTACACCAGGTAAAGGCCACATTAAATAGATCAGACCTACTGCATGTACAGTATGCCCCCCGAACCTCTGACCCCTGCAGTATATAGCACTGCAAATTAACCCTAGTGTACTGGAATTTAGGGCTGTGGCTGCTGCTTTTCCATTAGACAGAGTAGTCATAGTCAGAAGACCATCCTGGGGAGGGGGGGGGGGTCTCTGTTATAATTGATCCAAATTTAATATCTATGTCATTTCATGCTATTTCCAGCAGCATCTGAAAGCAGCTCCACAACCCCCAATCTGAGCATAGAGGCCCCCTTTATCAGCCAGTGTCCAAGAGCCCTTGGAAGCCAAGAACCAGTGGGAAGGAAATCCCAAGTGATCTGCCCTCTATCTGAGCCGAGCTCCTCCAGTGACAGTGAGCTAACGCCTCAAGGGCAGGAAATGCAAATGATGAGGGAGACATCTGCAGTGACCCTGCTGGGCATCAGTAAACCTCTTCTGGGGCAACGAGGGTCTGAGATGCTGAGTCACAGAGGTAAGATCTTATCATGTATCTCTGTATACAGGGAGCTCCCCCTAGTGGTGGCTGCAGACAGGATCTTATCATGTATCTCTGTATACAGGGAGCTCCCCCTAGTGGTGGCTGCAGACAGGATCTTATCATGTATCTCTGTATACAAGGAGCTCCCCCTAGTGGTGATTGCGGACACGATCTTATCATGTATCTCTGTATACAGGGAGCTCCCCCTAGTTGTGGCTACAGACAGGATCTTATCCTGTATCTCTGTATACAGGGAGCTCCCCCTAGTGGTGACTGCAGACAGGATCTTATCATGTATCTCTGTATACAGGGAGCTCCCCCTAGTGGTGACTGCAGACAGGATCTTATCATGTATCTCTGTATACAGGGAGCTCCCCCTAGTGGTGGCTGCAGACAGGATCTTATCATGTATCTCTGAATACAGGGAGCTCCCCCTAGTGGTGACTGCAGACAGGATCTTATCATGTATCTCTGTATACAGGGAGCTCCCCCTAGTGGTGACTGCAGACAGGATCTTATCATGTATCTCTGAATACAGGGAGCCCCCCCTAGTGGTGACTGCAGACAGGATCTTATCATGTATCTCTGAATACAGGGAGCTCCCCCTAGTGGTGACTGCAGACAGGATTTTATCATGTATATCTATACAGGGAGCTCCCCCTAGTGGAGACTGCAGGCAGGATGTTAGCATGTATCTCTGTATACAGGGAGCTTCCCCTAGTGGTGGCTGCAGACAGGATCTTATCATGTATCTCTGTATACAGGGAGCTCCCCCTAGTGGTGACTGCAGACAGGTTCTTATCATGTATCTCTGTATACAGGGAGCTCCCCCTAGTGGTGGCTGCAGACAGGATCTTATCATGTATCTCTGTATACAGGGAGCTCCCCCTAGTGGTGACTGCAGACAGGATCTTATCATATATCTCTGTATACAGGGAGCCCCCCCCCCCTAGTGGTGGCTGCAGACAGGATCTTATCATGTATCTCTGTATACAGGGAGCTCCCTCTAGTGGTGGCTGCGAACAGGATCTTATCATGTATCTCTGTATGCAGGGAGCTCCCCCTAGTGGTGGCTGCAGACAGGATCTTATCATGCATCTCTGTATACAGGGAGCTCCCCCTAGTGGTGACTGCAGACAGGATCTTATCATGTATCTCTGTATACAGGGAGCTCCCCCTAGTGGTGGCTGCAGACAGGATCTTATCATGTATCTCTGAATACAGGGAGCTCCCCCTAGTGGTGACTGCAGACAGGATCTTATCATGTATCTCTGTATACAGGGAGCTCCCCCTAGTGGTGACTGCAGACAGGATCTTATCATGTATCTCTGTATACAGGGAGCTCCCCCTAGTGGTGACTGCAGACAGGATCTTATCATGTATCTCTGAATACAGGGAGCCCCCCCCCCCTAGTGGTGACTGCAGACAGGATCTTATCATGTATCTCTGAATACAGGGAGCTCCCCCTAGTGGTGACTGCAGACAGGATTTTATCATGTATATCTATACAGGGAGCTCCCCCTAGTGGAGACTGCAGGCAGGATGTTAGCATGTATCTCTGTATACAGGGAGCTTCCCCTAGTGGTGGCTGCAGACAGGATCTTATCATGTATCTCTGTATACAGGGAGCTCCCTCTAGTGGTGGCTGCAGACAGGATCTTATCATGTATCTCTGTATACAGGGAGCTCCCCCTAGTGGTGACTGCAGACAGGATCTTATCATGTATCTCTGTATACAGGGAGCTCCCCCTAGTGGAGGCTGCAGACAGGATCTTATCATGTATCTCTGTATACAGGGAGCTCCCCCTAGTGGTGGCTGCAGACAGGCTCTTATCATGTATCTCTGTATACAATGGGCTCCCCCTAGTGGTGACTGCAGACAGGATCTTATCATGTATCTCTGTATACAGGGAGCTCCCCCTAGTGGTGGCTGCAGACAGGATCTTATCATGTATCTCTGTATACAATGGGCTCCCCCTAGTTGTGGCTGCAGACAGGATCTTCTCATTTATCTATGTACACAGGGATTACTTATTTACTTTGATGCAGCGGGTGAAATGTAACCATTTTGTGATGTAAATATGAATTTATCCTGATTATTGTGTGATTGAACATTACTCCCCCATCACCTCCAAGGCAGCATCCCCTAGTTTTTAGGAAAGTTAATATACTGCGGGATCTTGTACCGGCAGCTTTTTCTCATAAATATTTCTCTTCGCTCCAGGTTCCTGTAATGATACAGAAAGTAACGATGAATCGCTCCCGGAACTGGAAGAAGCAGATCTGACCGAGCCCCGGACATCGTCCAGCCAGGTACCGCCCGCTGCCTCCCCTCATTGACTCATGATGTACATGGGGTTGTATACGCCATATACATCATCTGCAGAGTTTCCACAGCGCTTTTTGGTCATAATCTACATCTTTCATGTGGAAGAAAAACAGCAACAAAAAAGCTCCATGTGAACATACTCTTAGTGGTAAATCGGCACCTCCCCTGCTGGCCTAGAGTGGGTGCGCAGGGCTGTACTGCATTGTGGTAGAGGTAGATCAGAGAAGTCATGGTGGTTAGAGGGAAGTGATGGGAAACAGCGATGACGGGAAGATGAGCGATGTCCTGGAGGAGATGTGTTCAGCTCCTTGTAGGTGGGCGACCAAGTCTGACCCCATACTACTAGATAGGAGAAATAACAACCATACAAATATGCCCAGGTTATGCCAGAATGTTTCATATCACTATATACAAGAATTTCTATAACTTATACAGGCTGTACATACATGACAGTGCCCAGGTTATACCGGCTGTACACTACATACATGACGGTGCCCAGGTTATACCGGCTGTACACTACATACAGGACGGTGCCCAGGTTATACCGGCTGTACACTACATACATGACAGTGCCCAGGTTATACCGGCTGTACACTACATACAGGACGGTGCCCAGGTTATACCGGCTGCACATACATGATAGTGCCCAAGTTATACCGACTGTGCATACATGACGGTGCCCAGGTTATACCGACTGTACAGACATGACGGTGCCCAGGTTATATCGACTGTGCATACATGACGGTGCCCAGGTTATACCGACTGTACAGACATGACGGTGCCCAGGTTATACCAGCTGAACATACATGACGGTGCCCAGGTTATACCGACTGCGCATACATGACGGTGCCCAGGTTATACCGACTGTGCATACATAACAGTACCTATGTTATACCGGCTGAGCATCCATGACGATGCCCAGGCTATACCGGCTGAGCATCCATGACGATGCCCAGGCTATACCGGCTGTACATACACAACAGTGCCCAGGCTATACCGGCTGTACATACACGACAGTGCCCAGGCTATACCGGCTGTACATACACGACAGTGCCCAGGCTATACCGGCTGTACATACACGACAGCGCCCAGGCTATACCGGCTGTACATACACGACAGCGCCCAGGCTATACCGGCTGTACATACACGACAGCGCCCAGGCTATACCGGCTGTACATACACGACAGCGCCCAGGCTATACCGGCTGTACATACACGACAGCGCCCAGGCTATACCGGCTGTACATACACGACAGCGCCCAGGCTATACCGGCTGTACATACACGACAGCGCCCAGGCTATACCGGCTGTACATACACGACAGCGCCCAGGCTATACCGGCTGTACATACACGACAGCGCCCAGGCTATATCGGCTGTACATACACGACAGCGCCCAGGCTATACCGGCTGTACATACACGACGGCACCCAGGTTATACCGGCTGTACATACATGACGGTACCCAGGTTATACCGGCTGTACATACATGACGGTACCCAGGTTATACCGGCTGTACATACATGACAGTGCCCAGGCTATACCGGCTGTACATACATGACAGTGCCCAGGCTATACCGGCTGTACATACACGACAGTGCCCAGGCTATACCGGCTGTACATACACGACAGTGCCCAGGCTATACCGGCTGTACATACATGACGGTACCCAGGTTATACCGGCTGTACATACATGACAGTTATCCGGTGGGTGTTTCTCGCTTCGTCTCCGGGGGTTCAGGGGGTGACTGCTTTGATCGCCTCCAGTCTTGGCTATCTGTCTTCCCACAGAACCAGTTGGCACATTGTGTGGGCTCCGGAGAGGAAACCATCAGCAAGGCCAAGCAGAGCCGTAGTGAGAAGAAGGCCAGGAAGGTGAGTGAATAATTCATGGTGATCGATGTAAATGATTGCCACCTGCGAGGATACAGAGTGCACCCTTAATGGGAGCGGGCGACCTAAGTGAGGAGCCCAAGACCCCACTACACCATGGTAACCTTAGCATGGACTTCCTGTCATGTGACCACCATAAGCTCATATGACAGGAAGTCCATAGTTAAGTCTGCTACCATGGCAACCCCAGAAGTGTCTCTATGGGGCTGCATCAGAGCTGAGACCAGGGGTGAAAAAGCAAACATGGCGCCCATCATACACTGCAGAGTTTATCCGTCTGTTATTAAAGAATGAGGCAAAATATTCACCTCAGACTCCAGCAGCGAGCCAGCTTTCTACAGAGTGGCCGCCATATTCCAGGATGCTGGCAGACGCCCCACTGGCGGCCATATCGCTTGTGACCCAAGTGTTCCAGAACCGGTTATTACCAAGAAATGGCAGACAAGCGTCGCACCAGGACCCGTCCGTCACTACAAGTGTCAGTGTTCCCCGGCGTAAACGCCTCTGTTCTCCGGAGTCCGCTGATGGTTTCCTTTTGTTCCTGCTCCTTTTTGGCTCCGAGATCTGGCCCTTTCTACCTTGTATATAAATCTATATACACCAAGTGGGCGTGGTTCCAGAGTGTGCTCTGAGGGCACTTCTTGAAGAACACACCCCCTTGGCTAAAAAAGACGATTTATATACAGGCCCGGAGAGGAGCAGTGGCATTTATACCAGGTAACACAACTCCAGCGTTATGGAAAATGAGCGCTTGTCTTCCAGAAAGGCGGCCCTGAGCGGGGGCGAACTGCAGTACCAGACACGTCCTAGGGAAGGGGATGGCGCCCAGAGCGTAATCTTATATGTTTCCTTTAAGGCGGCGTGGGTGGACATTCTGTTTGTCTCCACCTTAAATCCCGATTTCCATTTCCCTTGCAGGCAATGTCCAAGCTCGGCCTGCGACAGATCCACGGAGTCACCAGAATCACCATCCGGAAATCCAAGAACATCCTGTTTGTCATCACCAAGCCGGACGTGTTCAAGAGTCCGGCGTCCGACATCTACATCGTGTTTGGAGAAGCCAAGGTGACAGCCGTAGAGCCGGGGTGCCACAGCCGTAGAGCCGGGGAGCCACAGACGTAGAGCCGGGGTGCCACAGCCGTAGAGCCGATGTGCCACAGCCGTAGAGCCGGGGTGCCACAGCTGTAGAGCCACAGCCGTAGAGCCGGGGTGCCACAGCCGTAGAGCCGGGGTGCCACAGCCGTAGAGCCGGGGTGCCACAGACGTAGAGCCGGGGTGCCACAGACGTAGAGCCGGGGTGCCATCGTTATTGGACAGTGTGGGGCTCCTCCATGACCTGGGCCTCATAGCAGCAGGGATGAGTCACTACACGCACCATTTGGTGGTCCCTGGGGGTCTTCCTTCATGTTTAAGTTTTCACTTTCTTTTCTTCATCAGATTGAAGATCTCTCCCAACAAGTGCACAAAGCAGCAGCAGAGAAGTTCAAAGTCCCAATGGAGCATTCACCCCTGATCACAGAAACTGCACCCACCCTGACCATCAAGGAGGAGAGCGAGGAAGAAGAGGTGAGAGCTGCAGAGATCTACCTAGGATCTAGTTTACACTGTGTACAGAATTATTAGGCAAGTTGTATTTTGATCACATGATATGTTTTATACCCATTGTCCTACTCCGAGCTGTTCAGGCTGAGAGCCAACTACCAATTATGTAAATCCGGTGATGGCATCTCTGTAATGAGGAGGGGTGTTGTCTTATGACATCAGAACCCTATATAAGGTGCGCTTAATTATTAGGCAACTTCCTTTCCTTTGGCAAAATGGGTCAGAAGAAAGATTTGACGGCTCTGGAAAGTCCACAATTGTGAGCTGTCTTGCAGAGGGATGCAGCAGTCTTGAAATTGCCAAACTTTTGAAGCGTGATCACCGAACAATCAAGCGATTCATGGCAAATAGCCAACAGGGTCGCAAGAAGCATGTTGGGCAAAAAAGGCGCAAAACAGGATTTTTGGTTGCTTACCGTAAAATCTGTTTCTCTGAGCCTTCATTGGGGGACACAGGAACCATGGGTGTATGCTGCTGCCACTAGGAGGCTGACACTATGCAAATAAAAAAGTTAGCTCCTCCTCTGCAGTGTACACCCCACCGACAGGAAGCAGGATATTCAGTTAGTGAGAAAGCAGTAGGAGAAGCAACATGTAAAAGAGAAATAATAATATAATAATAATAAACTTTATATAGCGCCAACAAAATCCACGGCGCTTCACAGATTAACAGATTCAAACACCCAAAGAGTGTTCAAAGAACTCAAACGTAACCAGTAAACAGAGCTGTTCAACTTGGGAGGGTGCTGTGTCCCCCAATGAAGGCTCCGAGAAACAGATTTTACGGTAAGCAACCAAAAATCCTGTTTTCTCTATCGCCTTTCATTGGGGGACACAGGAACCATGGGACGTCCCAAAGCAGTCCCTGGGGTGGGAAAAACAGACTTCCATCAGGTCCGAGGATTCATCACTGCCGCCTGCAGGATCCTTCTGCCCAGGCTGGAGTCCGCCGTAGTTCGGCGAAACGTGTGGATGGAAGACCAGGTTGCCGCTTTGCAAAGCCGTCAGCGAAAGCCTTGTGACTTACCGCACCGGAAGCGCCGACTGCCCGGGTAGAGTGAGCCTTCATCTCAGGAGGGGGCCCTCTGTGCTTGACCCGGTAAGCTTCCAAAATTGCCGTTCTGAATGAGCGAGCAATAGTCGCCTTGGAAGCCGGCAGGCCTCTACGCACGCCATCAGGGATGGCGAAAAGAGAATCCATCTTTCGAAAGCGGCCGTGTTAGCCAGGGAGATCCTCACTGCCCTGACGAGGTCCAGCCTGTTAAACGATCGCTCCAGAGGATGAGTCGGAGCTGGACAAAGGGAAGGTAGAACGATGTCCTCATTGAGGTGGAAAGATGAAAACCATCTCGAGAAATGGAAGGAAGGCGGAGGCCTGGGACCACCTTGTCCTGGTGGAAAATCAAGAAAGGAGGTCGGCAGGAAAAGGCCGTCAACTCAAAAACGCGGCGGATCGAAGAGATGGACCTGAGAAAAGCCACCTTCCGAGATAGAACTGACAGGGAAAACTCCCTGAGAGGCTCAAAGGGGGGAACCCCTAAGAACAACAACACAACCTTTAAATCCCATGAATCCACAGAGGCCCTGTACGGAGGGACAGCGTGGACTACTCCTTGAAGGAAGGTCTTAACCTGTGGCTGAGAAGATAAAGTCTTCTTAAAGGGAAGAAGAGCGCAGGAACCTGGCCCTTTAGGGAACTGAGAGCGAAGCCCGAATCCAGTCCTGCCTGAAGGAAAACCAAATGGAAGGCAGGGAAAAAGGACATAGGTGACAAGTAGTTGGACTCGCATCAACGAAAGTAAGCCTTCCAGGTACGATAGTAGGTCCTGGAAGAAGACGAAGGCTTCCTAGCCTGGATTATAGTGTGACTCATCCGGCACGAAAGGCCGGACGCTCTTAAAACTGTGGAGTCCACAGCCACGCCGTTAAAGTGAGCGACCGATAATTCGGGTGGCAGATTGGACCCTGAGACAGCTGATCGGGTCTGTTTGGAAGGCACCAGGGGTGTCCGCGAGAAGATTGACGATGTCTGCAAACCAAGACCTCCTGGGCCAATCCGGGACGATCAGAATTACCGGAACCCATCCCACCTGATCTTTTTCGACAGCTTGGAAAGCAAGGGAAGGGGTGGGAACCGATAGGGGAGCAGGAACTGCGACCAAGGAATGGCCAAAATGTCAACACCACTGCGAGAGAATCGCGGGACCTTGGGACGATCCGAGGGACCTTCCTGCTCAATCGGGACGCCGTGAGGACCACCTCTGGAGTCCCCCTACGAAGAGCAATCCGATAAGAGACCTCCTGAAGTAAGGACCATTCCCCTGCCACGAGGCCCTCGCGGCTGAGGAAGACGGCGGCCAAAATGTCCACGCCGGTGACCTGCACTGAGGATCTCACCAGGACCGTTGACTCAGTCCAAAGGAGGATCCTGGAATCTCGGCCAATGCCAGAGAACTCCACGTCCACCCCTGGTGGTTGACATATGCCACTGCTGTGTCATTGTCTGTCTGGGTTCGAATTGGCAGGCTGCTGAGAATCCTTACCCAGTGAAGGAAAGACAGAAAGAAGATCCGGAACTCGAGGACATTGATCGGCAGAGAGTACTCCTGTGCCGACCAACAACCATGAAAAGAACAGGTGGCAAAACCCCACGCCTCCGCCGGGAAGGCTGGCGACCGTCGTCACCACCTGCCAGGAAACTGGAAGGAAGGATAAGCTGGGAAGGATCTGCTCTGGGATAAAAGCAGAGACCTCGGTCACCAGTGGAGGAACCGTTTGATCCCGGTAGAAAGACGGATCGGACGATGCAAGGAGAAGACAGACCTGTCCTCCTGTGATAGGATAGACTGCTGAAGAAGTCTTGAATGAAACGGGCGAAGGGAAAAATTGCTTCCGGTGTTGCAACCAACCTCCTTAGGACCTTTATGCTCCATCAGAAAAGAGGGGAGCCGAGAACCCTGGAGCAACAAGACGGAACTTCTTCCTATTGACGAGCCACCGCAACGGCTAGTGTCGGGAAAGAGGGATAGACTTTCGGGAGCCTGAAACCGAAATTCCTGAGCCTCTATGGAAGTGATTACTGAACGAGGGAATATCATCCTGAAGTGTCTCAGACGAAACTTCCTGTTCAGCAATTTGAGATCCGCACTGGGACGAACCTTGTTGTCCTCTTTCAGTACAAATAGGTTCGAAGAGAAGCCTGTGAACCGTCCGTTCCTGTTCAGGGACGGGAATGTTACCCCGGATTTAAGGAGGGAAACAATGGCTGTAAAGAAACCCAGGACTAGAACGGGGTCTCTTGGAGGTTGGGATTAGAGAAAACGATCCCAGGACCGTGAAATTAATCTATTTCGTCTCCAGAGGATACAAGTTCCCTGGCCCATGCGTTCTCTGTTGAGGAAACAAAGACGTCCCTGGGGAACAGGAGAACGGCTGCCCGGCCTAGGAGACGGGCTGGGGCCTAGTCGTGGGTCCTGCCTAGGTGGAATTCCCAGTCCTGGAGAGTCCACCTTAGGAGTAGCGGGAACGCCAGGAAGGAGTGAGTCGAAGAATACCTTCTTCTCTTAACGTGCCTGTGGCCTCTGCTGTTGCGAAAAAGGGGTCAGATGCCGTGAAAACGACGAAAAAGAGGGCCGAAAGGACCGAATTTGCTGCCTAAGAAGAGAACTGGTGCCACCAGTGGCGTCCTTGATAATTTAGTCCAGCTTGGAACCGAAAAGACGTGATCCTTGAAAAAGGCAGGCTTGTAAGGGACTTCTTGATGACCCTTGAGCCAAACAGAGCGAGTAATCTGGGTGGCAACTTTCGCCAGCCAGTCTGGTGGAGCTCCGGCTTGAATTCCCCAACGGAGTTGTTTAGCCCCTTTGGATAGACTTCAAAACCCAAATGGAAGCGAAAGCCGGGCACAGGGATGATGCGGCAGCTTCGAAAACCGAATTCGCGAAGGACTCCATGATCTTATCGATGGAATCTGTCAGATTCGCCCCACCGGACAGCGTGAGGACTGTGTTGGTGGCAAGTCTAGCAGTCGGCGGATCCACAGAGGGAGAGGTCGTTCTCTAACGCCTCTCGTTCCGGTTGGCAATGAGATCCGGAGGAAGGAAATATGAGACTCCAAGACGCTCGTCTCTTTGAGAACGTCTGGTCGAATTCTCTCTTTCTCTGGCCAGTAGCTCCTCGAGTCAGGATGAGGAGCGAATGCCTTGGGAGGTGGTTTAGACCGTCTAAACGAAACCGCCTGATTTGCAGGTTCCGTAGAGGTATCTTTGATGCCACAGGTCAGAATGGACGCTCCAATGGGGCTTTGAACCATATCCCTCATGCTATGATTTGGTTCAACTTCGGCCCCAAATTATCCTCCGAGGCCTCGCCTGACTCCGGGGAGGGGATCAGGAGGAAGTCGACCACAGAGAAGGACCGTGGGGCGAGATGGACCGAGAAGAGAACTCAGACCGGCGTTCTCGTCTGGATCTTTCGCGGCCTGCATGGAAGACTCGGACGGAGCTTCTAGTGACCCGCTGGCTACTACGGAAGTCTGATCAAACACGGACACAAGGGTCTGGGAACACCCGTGTGAGATCCGCTACTGATAGAGATAGAGGGGAGGCCCAGCCTGGGGAGGGGACTTCGCTCTGAGGCGGAGCAGCAGGGGAGTCTTAGGCAGTGAACATAATGTGGGTTGCTGCGGGCCTGCCTGAGGGAAGCTTGGGGTTACAAGACGAACCCTGAAAGTGTTTCAGTAAGGCACAGGAAAAAGTAGAAGGCCGGGAGAGACCACCTTTAAAATTAGCCCAAAGGGGCCCCTGAGGGAAATGTATGGAGAGTAGGGGACGGGGGGGGGGGGGGTCTGTGCAGAGGTACTCACGGCAGACGCTGCGGTTTCCGGATGGAAGGCTGCACGGCTTGGAAGATGCTCCTCAGGAACGATAGCCCCTAGGAGAACAGGCAGACACATCTGATGCACTCTCTTGTCCGATGTAGCTTGCCTGCAGGCCAGTGGGGAGTTGTGAGGACGCCAGAAATTTGCGCTCTTAAGATGGGCGAAGAAAAACGTTCCTGGCACAGAAATAAGTATCTGTGGCTGCCTGGGAGTGGTGGGCGGGCTTAACCGCCAGGCCAGGAGCACCAAGATGGCGGCGGTGGGCGGAGCTTGCCGTGATAATCGGGCGGGAGAAAAGCCCGCTCGAGAGAGAGGAAGTGGGAGGGGACGCGGCGCCGGAAGTAGGCCCCGGGAAAAGCCGGGGCCTAAATTTGAGGCCGGTGGCCGCCAGGAAGGGCCGCGGTGGCGGGAACATTGCAGACGCCGGGAAAAGCGGCGCGGTTGCCTGCAAGGCTGCCGCGCCGCGGCAAATGGGCACGGTGTGGCCGGAGGAGGAAGCCGGAAGTAGGCCCCGGTAGAAGCTGGGGCCTAAATTTGAGGCCGGTGGCCGCCAGGAAGGGCCGTGGCGGCGGGAAAAGTGCCGACGCCGGAAAAAGCGGCGCGGTTGCCTGCAAGGCCGCCGCGCCGAGGCAAAAGTGCAGTGTGGCCGGAGGAGGAAGCGGCGCAGTGCCAGCAAAGCCGCCGCGCCAGAAGAAACGGTGCCTCCGTAGAAAACGGCGCGGCTGCCAGCGGGCAGAATAGTGCGGCCGTAAGAGGGAATCGGCGCGGCTACCTAAGGCCGCCGCGCCGGGGCAGAAACAGTGCGGCCGCAGGGGAAAAGAGGCAGCGGCTGCCACACAGCCGCCGCACGAGGCCAGAGCACAATGCGGCCGGGGGAAAAAAGGACAGCGCGGCCGCCTGTAAGGCCAAGAACAGCGCGGCTGCCATAGCGCGGCTGCCATGTGAATGGGGCGAAGACCCCGCCCCATGTGAAAATGAAAAACCAGCCTGGAAAAATATCCCAAGGGACCCCCAAATGATTGCCCTGGAACTGAGGAAGGACTCAGAGGTACTGGAATACTTACCTAAAACATCCCATGCCGTCCTTACTAACCTCATTCTGGGGAAAATATCAGAAGTCCATGGAGCTGATGGACGTCCTCGTCTCCTCCAACCGACAGGCTCTGGTGGGCGAGTGGGTGGGGGACGGAGCCAGGACCGGACTTCTGAGCACGCTTGTGTGCTAGGGTCTTGGTCCTGCTGTGGGATCTATGAGGATACGGGGTGGCAGTACACGCCGTACTCATAGTCCGCATTGTGGGACTACAGGTGTGACTGTTCACCCTGTATCCCTCCAGGAAACCTGAAAAGGAACGACGCACATTGAGGTAGATAAGGGTCTAATGAAAGACCCGTGTCCACCTCCTACTGACACTAAGCTAAACTGAATATCCTGCTTCCTGTCGGTGGGGTGTACACTGCAGAGGAGGAGCTAACTTTTTTATTTGCATAGTGTCAGCCTCCTAGTGGCAGCAGCATACACCCATGGTTCCTGTGTCCCCCAATGAAAGGCGATAGAGAAAATAACTTCCCATGAATTGATGAAAATCAAGCGTGAAGATGCCATTTGCCACCAGTTTTGCCATATTTCAGAGCTGCAACGTTACTGGAGTAACAAAAAGCACAAGGTGTGCGATACTCAGGGACATGGCCAAGGTAAGGAAGGCTGAAAAACGACCACCTCTGAACAAGAAACATAAGATAAAACGTCAAGACTGGGCCAAGAAATATCTGAAGACTGACTTTTCAAAGGTTTTATGGACTGATGAAATGAGAGTGACTCTTGATGGGCCAGATGGACGGGCCGGAGGCCGGATCAGTAAAGGGCAGAGAGCTCCACTCCGACTCAGACGCCAGCAAGGTGGAGGTGGGGACTGGTATGGGCTGGGATCATCAAAGATGAACTTGTGGGACCTTTTCGGGTTGAGGATGGAGTGAAGCTCAACTCCCAGACCTACTGCCAGTTTCTGGAAGACTTCTTCAAGCAGTGGTGCAGGAAGAAGTCGGTATCATTCAAGAAAAACATGATTTTCATGCAGGACAATGCTCCATCACATGCCCCCAACTACTCCACAGCGTGGCTGGCCAGTAAAGGTCTCAAAGAAGAAAAAATAATGACATGGCCCCCTTGTTCACCTGATCTGAACCCCATAGAGAACCTGTGGTCCCTCATAAAATGTGAGATCTACAGGGAGGGGAACAGTCCACCTCTCGGCACAGTGTCTGGAGGCTGTGGTGGCCGCTGCACGCAATGTTCATCGTAAACAGATCAAGCAACTGACAGAATCTATGGATGGAGGCTGCCGAGTGTCATCAGAAAGAAAGGGGGCTATATTGGTCACTCATTTTTGGGGTTTTGTTTCTGCATGTCAGAAATGTTTATTTCTAAATTATGTGCAGTGATATTGGTTTACCTGGTGAAAATAAACAAGTGAGATGGGAATATATTTGGTTTTTATTAAGTTGGCTAATAATTCTGCACAGTAATAGTTACCTGCACAAACAGATATCCTCCTAAGATAGCCAAATCTAAAAAAAAACCACTCCAACTTGCAAAAATATTAAGCTTTGATATTTATATCTTTTGGGTTGATTGAGAACATAGTTGTTGATCAATAATAAACAATCCTCTAAAATACAACTTGCCTAATAATTCTGCACACAGTGTAATGGCTGCTTCTTCCACAAGCAGCACCACCCTGTTCTGCACCTAGTGTACTGTATCACACTTCAGCTCAATGTATCTGAGCGACAATACCACCCCCAATCTGCAGAGCAGAGGGGCACTTTTACCAAGAACGCAGCTATCTCTCTGTAATCCCGGACAACCCCCTTAAGTCTTCCTTAGATCTTGGTGAAGGTTCCCTGCATGTGGAGCTGCAAGTTTAGGGCTTGTGAATGTTATCACTGTGTGGCTCAATGCACAGTATGTATTCACTGCTTGGGGATTTGCAGATTCACAGCTCAGTGGATGTTCCCTGTGTATGTTCCCTGTGTACGATAGTGCAGAGTCAAAGCTCAGTCAGTGTTCTGTAGCTAGTGCTACGGGTTCAGGTCTCATTGGATGTTCCCTGCATATGGAGTTGCAGGTTCAGAGTACAGAAGGTGTTCCTTGTGTGTGAATTTGCAGGTTCTGAGCTCAGTGGGTGTTCCCTGCATGTGGTAGTGTTCCCTGTGTGTAATGCTGCAGGTTCCGAGCTCAGTGGGTGTTCCCTGCCTGTGGTAGTGTTCCCTGTGTGTAATGCTGCAGGGTCTGAGCTCAGTGTGTGTTCCCTGCCTGTTGTAGTGTTCCCTGTGTGTAAAGCTGCAGGGTTTGAGCTCAGTGGGTGTTCCCTGCCTGTGGTAGTGTTCCCTGTGTGTAATGCTGCAGGGTTTGAGCTCAGTGTGTGTTCCCTGCCTGTGGTAGTGTTCCCTGTGTGTAATGCTGCAGGGTTTGAGCTCAGTGGGTGTTCCCTGCCTGTGGTAGTGTTCCCTGTAATGCTGCAGGGTTTGAGCTCAGTGTGTGTTCCTTGCATGTGGTAGTGTTCCCTGTGTGTAATGCTGCAGGGTCTGAGCTCAGTGGGTGTTCCCTGCCTGTTGTAGTGTTACCTGTGTGTAATGCTGCAGGGTCTGAGCTCAGTGGGTGTTCCCTGACTGTGGTAGAGTTCCCTGTGTGTAATGCTGCAGGGTCTGAGCTCAGTGTGTATTCCCTGCCAGTGGTAGTGTTCCCTGTGTGTAATGCTGCAGGTTCTGAGCTCAGTGTGTGTTCCCTGCCTGTGGTAGTGTTCCCTGTGTGTAATGCTGCAGGGTCTGAGCTCAGTGGGTGTTCCCTGCCTGTGGTAGTGTTCCCTGTGTGTAATGCTGCAGGGTCTGAGCTCAGTGGGTGTTCCCTGCCTGTGGTAGTGTTCCCTGTGTGTAATGCTGCAGGGTCTGAGCTCAGTGGGTGTTCCCAGCATGTGGTAGTGTTCCCTGTGTGTAATGCTGCAGGGTCTGAGCTCAGTGTGTGTTCCCTGCCTGTGGTAGTGTTCCCTGTGTGTAATGCTCCAGGTTCTGAGCTCAGTGGGTGTTCCCTGCCTGTGGTAGTGTTCCCTGTGTGTAATGCTGCAGGGTCTGAGCTCAGTGGGTGTTCCCTGCATGTGGTAGTGTTCCCTGTGTGTAATGCTGCAGGGTCTGAGCTCAGTGGGTGTTCCCTGCATGTGGTAGTGTTCCCTGTGTGTAATGCTGCAGGGTCTGAGCTCAGTGGGTGTTCCCTGCCTGTTGTAGTGTTACCTGTGTGTAATGCTGCAGGGTCTGAGCTCAGTGTGTGTTCCCTGCATGTGGTAGTGTTCCCTGTGTGTAATGCTGCAGGGTCTGAGCTCAGTGGGTGTTCCCTGCCTGTTGTAGTGTTACCTGTGTGTAATGCTGCAGGGTCTGAGCTCAGTGGGTGTTCCCTGCATGTGGTAGTGTTCCCTGTGTGTAATGCTGCAGGGTCTGAGCTCAGTGGGTGTTCTCTACCTGTGGTAGTGTTCCCTGTGTGTAAAGGCCCCTTCACATTAAGCGACGCTGCAGCGATACCGACGATCCGGATCGCTGCAGCGTCGCTGTTTGGTCGCTGGAGAGCTGTCACACAGACCGCTCTCCAGCGACCAACGATGCCAGTAACCAGGGTAAACATCGGGTAACTAAGCGCAGGGCCGCGCTTAGTAACCCGATGTTTACCCTGGTTACCATCCTAAAAGTAAAAAAACAAACACTACATACTTACCTACAGCCGTCTGTCCTCCAGCGCTGTGCTCTGCTCTCCTCCTGTACTGTCTGTGAGCACAGCGGCCGGAAAGCAGAGCGGTGACGTCACCGCTCTGCTTTCCGGCTGACCGACGCTCACAGCCAGTGCAGGAGGAGAGCAGAGCACAGCGCTGGAGGACAGACGGCTGTAGGTAAGTATGTAGTGTTTTTTTTTTTACTTTTAGGATGGTAACCAGGGTAAACATCGGGTTACTAAGCACGGCCCTGCGCTAAGTTACCCGATGTTTACCCTGGTTACCAGTGAAGACATCGCTGGATCGGTGTCACACACGCCGATCCAGCGATGTCCACGGGAGATCCAGCGACGAAATAAAGTTCTGGACTTTCTTCAGCGACCAACGATCTCCCAGCAGGGGCCTGATCGTTGGTCGCTGTCACACATAATGATTTTATTAACGATATCGTTGCTACGTCACAAAAAGCAACGATATCGTTAACAATATCGTTATGTGTGAAGGTACCTTAATGCTGCAGGGTCTGAGCTCAGTGGGTGTTCCCTGCCTGTGGTAGTGTTCCCTGTGTGTAATGCTGCAGGGTCTGAGCTCAGTGGGTGTTCTCTACCTGTGGTAGTGTTCCCTGTGTGTAATGCTGCAGGGTCTGAGCTCAGTGGGTGTTCCCTGCCTGTGGTAGTGTTCCCTGTGTGTAATGCTGCAGGGTCTGAGCTCAGTGGGTGTTCTCTACCTGTGGTAGTGTTCCCTGTGTGTAATGCTGCAGGGTCTGAGCTCAGTGGGTGTTCCCTGCCTGTGGTAGTGTTCCCTGTGTGTAATGCTGCAGGGTCTGAGCTCAGTGGGTGTTCCCTGCCTGTGGTAGTGTTCCCTGTGTGTAATGCTGCAGGGTCTGAGCTCAGTGGGTGTTCCCTGCATGTGGTAGTGTTCCCTGTGTGTAATGCTGCAGGGTCTGAGCTCAGTGGGTGTTCCCTGCCTGTTGTAGTGTTACCTGTGTGTAATGCTGCAGGGTCTGAGCTCAGTGTGTGTTCCCTGCATGTGGTAGTGTTCCCTGTGTGTAATGCTGCAGGGTCTGAGCTCAGTGGGTGTTCCCTGCATGTGGTAGTGTTCCCTGTGTGTAATGCTGCAGGGTCTGAGCTCAGTGGGTGTTCCCTGCATGTGGTAGTGTTACCTGTGTGTAATGCTGCAGGGTCTGAGCTCAGTGTGTGTTCCCTGCATGTGGTAGTGTTCCCTGTGTGTAATGCTGCAGGGTCTGAGCTCAGTGGGTGTTCCCTGCATGTGGTAGTGTTCCCTGTGTGTAATGCTGCAGGGTCTGAGCTCAGTGGGTGTTCCCTGCATGTGGTAGTGTTACCTGTGTGTAATGCTGCAGGGTCTGAGCTCAGTGTGTGTTCCCTGCATGTGGTAGTGTTCCCTGTGTGTAATGCTGCAGGGTCTGAGCTCAGTGGGTGTTCTCTACCTGTGGTAGTGTTCCCTGTGTGTAATGCTGCAGGTTCTGAGCTCAGTGGGTGTTCCCTGCATGTGGTAGTGTTCCCTGTGTGTAATGCTGCAGGTTCTGAGCTCAGTGGGTGTTCCCTGCCTGTTGTAGTGTTACCTGTGTGTAATGCTGCAGGGTCTGAGCTCAGTGGGTGTTCCCTGCATGTGGTAGTGTTCCCTGTGTGTAATGCTGCAGGGTCTGAGCTCAGTGGGTGTTCTCTACCTGTGGTAGTGTTCCCTGTGTGTAATGCTGCAGGTTCTGAGCTCAGTGGGTGTTCTCTACCTGTGGTAGTGTTCCCTGTGTGTAATGCTGCAGGGTCTGAGCTCAGTGTGTGTTCCCTGCCTGTGGTAGTGTTTCCTGTGTGTAATGCTGCAGGGTCTGAGCTCAGTGGGTGTTCTCTACCTGTGGTAGTGTTCCCTGTGTGTAATGCTGCAGGGTCTGAGCTCAGTGTGTGTTCCCTGCCTGTGGTAGTGTTTCCTGTGTGTAATGCTGCAGGGTCTGAGCTCAGTGGGTGTTCTCTGCCTGTGGTAGTGTTCCCTGTGTGTAATACTGCAGGGTCTGAGCTCAGTGGGTGTTCTCTGCATGTGGTAGTGTTCCCTGTGTGTAATGCTGCAGGGTCTGAGCTCAGTGGGTGTTCCCTGCCTGTGGTAGTGTTCCCTGTGTGTAATGCTGCAGGGTCTGAGCTCAGTGGGTGTTCTCTACCTGTGGTAGTGTTCCCTGTGTGTAATGCTGCAGGGTCTGAGCTCAGTGTGTGTTCCCTGCCTGTGGTAGTGTTTCCTGTGTGTAATGCTGCAGGGTCTGAGCTCAGTGGGTGTTCTCTACCTGTGGTAGTGTTCCCTGTGTGTAATGCTGCAGGGTCTGAGCTCAGTGTGTGTTCCCTGCCTGTGGTAGTGTTTCCTGTGTGTAATGCTGCAGGGTCTGAGCTCAGTGGGTGTTCCCTGCATGTGGTAGTGTTCCCTGTGTGTAATGCTGCAGGGTCTGAGCTCAGTGGGTGTTCTCTGCCTGTGGTAGTGTTCCCTGTGTGTAATGCTGCAGGGTCTGAGCTCAGTGGGTGTTCTCTGCCTGTGGTAGTGTTCCCTGTGTGTAATGCTGCAGGGTCTGAGCTCAGTGGGTGTTCTCTACCTGTGGTAGTGTTCCCTGTGTGTAATGCTGCAGGGTCTGAGCTCAGTGTGTGTTCCCTGCCTGTGGTAGTGTTTCCTGTGTGTAATGCTGCAGGGTCTGAGCTCAGTGGGTGTTCTCTACCTGTGGTAGTGTTCCCTGTGTGTAATGCTGCAGGGTCTGAGCTCAGTGTGTGTTCCCTGCCTGTGGTAGTGTTTCCTGTGTGTAATGCTGCAGGGTCTGAGCTCAGTGGGTGTTCTCTGCCTGTGGTAGTGTTCCCTGTGTGTAATACTGCAGGGTCTGAGCTCAGTGGGTGTTCTCTGCCTGTGGTAGTGTTCCCTGTGTGTAATGCTGCAGGGTCTGAGCTCAGTGGGTGTTCTCTACCTGTGGTAGTGTTCCCTGTGTGTAATGCTGCAGGGTCTGAGCTCAGTGGGTGTTCTCTACCTGTGGTAGTGTTCCCTGTGTGTAATGCTGCAGGTTCTGAGCTCAGTGGGTGTTCCCTGCCTGTGGTAGTGTTCCCTGTGTGTAATGCTGCAGGTTCTGAGCTCAGTGTGTGTTCCCTGCCTGCGGTAGTGTTACCTGTGTGTAATGCTGCAGGGTCTGAGCTCAGTGGGTGTTCTCTGCCTGTGGTAGTGTTTCCTGTGTGTAATGCTGCAGGGTCTGAGCTCAGTGGGTGTTCTCTGCCTGTGGTAGTGTTCCCTGTGTGTAATGCTGCAGGGTCTGAGCTCAGTGTGTGTTCCCTGCCTGTGGTAGTGTTTCCTGTGTGTAATGCTGCAGGGTCTGAGCTCAGTGGGTGTTCTCTACCTGTGGTAGTGTTCCCTGTGTGTAATGCTGCAGGGTCTGAGCTCAGTGTGTGTTCCCTGCCTGTGGTAGTGTTTCCTGTGTGTAATGCTGCAGGGTCTGAGCTCAGTGGGTGTTCCCTGCATGTGGTAGTGTTCCCTGTGTGTAATGCTGCAGGGTCTGAGCTCAGTGGGTGTTCTCTGCCTGTGGTAGTGTTCCCTGTGTGTAATGCTGCAGGGTCTGAGCTCAGTGGGTGTTCCCTGCCTGTGGTAGTGTTCCCTGTGTGTAATGCTGCAGGGTCTGAGCTCAGTGGGTGTTCTCTACCTGTGGTAGTGTTCCCTGTGTGTAATGCTGCAGGGTCTGAGCTCAGTGGGTGTTCCCTGCCTGTGGTAGTGTTCCCTGTGTGTAATGCTGCAGGGTCTGAGTTCAGTGTGTGTTCTCTACCTGTGGTAGTGTTCCCTGTGTGTAATACTGCAGGGTCTGAGCTCAGTGTGTGTTCTCTGCCTGTGGTAGTGTTCCCTGTGTGTAATGCTGCAGGGTCTGAGCTCAGTGGGTGTTCTCTGCCTGTGGTAGTGTTCCCTGTGTGTAATGCTGCAGGGTCTGAGCTCAGTGGGTGTTCCCTGCCTGTGGTAGTGCAGGTTCAGTGCACACTCAGTGTTCCCCTGTCTGGTGCTGCAGGCTCAGAGCTCAGTAGACGTCCTCTGCATGTGGTCCTGCAGGTTCACAGCTCAGTGGGTGTAACAGGTTGAGGTTGGGGTAATCCGTGCCTATGAAGCAGGTTCAGCGTACAGTGGAGCTCAGTTGATGTTCCATGTGTGGTACTGCAGGTTCACAACAGGTCATGGTGACGTGCATGTGCAGCTGTAGGTTCAAGGCTTGTGGGTATTCCCTGCACAATCGCTTTCTCTATCATATTGACTCAGTTGTGTAATCTACAATTTCTACCAAATGTAGCGCAGCAGTTCACACAGCTCCTGTATGCAAACAACACTGACCTGCTCCAACAATGCTCGGGTGGCAGAAAGACATTCCTAGGTCTTAAATAGCTTCCATTACCCTTTGCTTCTTTTCGGCAGGTGGACGAGACCGGACTAGAGGTGCGGGACATTGAGTTAGTGATGGCTCAGGCCAATGTTTCCCGTGCCAAGGCAGTACGAGCGCTGAGGCACAACAACAACGACATCGTCAACGCCATCATGGTGAGCTTCAAAAGTTCAGCTCCACATTTTACATCATGTCTGTTACTCCAGTCTCCTCCGAAGCTGCATTCACAATTCTGCTAGCTGCCAATCACCAGTACAGCTACTGTGGAGAAAAGAAGTATTTGACCCACTGCTGATTTTGCACATTTCCCACCTACACAGAATGGAGAGGTTTGTGATTTTTATCGTAGGTACATCTGTGAGAGATGGAATCTAAGAATAAATCCAGAAAATCACATTGTAGGATTGTTACATATTTCATGCAAATAAATGCAAATTAATTATGTAATTATCATACAATGTGGTTTTCTGGATTTGATTTTTACATTCCGTCTCTCACAGGTGAAGTGTACGTACCATAAAAATCACAGCCCTCTCCATTCTGTGTAGGTGGGAAACTTGCAAAATCAGCAGTGGATCAAATACTTTCCCCACTGTAAATGAGTTTTTGTTCAGCAGAAGTTGTAGCCACGGGTCACAAAGAAAGCACCGGTCAGATTTATCTAATACATTATTCCACTGATAAAATAAGGCGAGAGGTTATAGAAAGGGGCATAAGGAGGAGACCACCCCTGAACCCAGCTGCTTTCCCTTTTCTTCTTTTGCTGTATATATGGCAGGCACTGCACTGATAAAAGGCAGCCAGCAGAATTGTGAATGCAGCTTTGGAGGTGACTGGAGTATGACCGCAATGTAGTCCAGGATACCTAAAAGTAGAGTGATCAGCTCAAGTGGATAATGACTTTTCTTCTTCTGCTCTACAGGAATTAACCATGTAGCTGCTGGGCCGCATGTGATCCTGGAGCCTCCCGCCACACTCCTGTATAGACGCACAGCTATTCATTAACTGCCTCTGTATTAGACTTGCATATATTCCTACTAGGACGCACCAACAAAGCTGCTGAATAAACCTTGCCTGATTCCATTCTGACTGATTGATTTCTATTATGGCACTTGATGGGGCAAGGTTCACAAGTCCCTTATTCCATGCACTTACTAATGCTTAGTGACCGGTGCAGACTGAGCCCGGTGGGCGCTCCCTGCTCGGAATGCCGCAGACTCGGAGCCTGGTGGGCGCTCCCCGCTCGGAATGCCGCAGACTCGGAGCCCGGTGGGCGCTCCCCGCTCGGAATGCCGCAGACTCGGAGCCTGGTGGGCGCTCCCCGCTCGGAATGCCGCAGACTCGGAGCCTGGTGGGCGCTCCCTGCTCGGAATGCCGCAGACTCGGAGCCCGGTGGGCACCCCCACTGACACTACTGTTTAAGCTGCAGTTTCTAGCAGAAAACACAATCTGCACAGCTCCTGTAGGTGAAGAGCACAAATCTTGTGGGAGGATGCTAGAATGCTCAGGAGGCAGTAAGACGTGATGGAGCCATGCATGCCTGCAGGATCAGACTTCATAGACAGAATTAGGTCAGCTCTGGGGATGCCGCTGTACACACAAAACTGAATATTTTTAATGAAGATTATGTTTTAAAGCTGCCTCATTCTTTAACTTTAACAAAATTTGGAACAGTGCACACACTCACCGCCCCCCTCCAATTGATCCATCCTCGAGACTCCCCTAATTATTACTTTTGTAAGACAAGTATATCAGGCGCTGTCATGTAATAACGTTCACAGCAGGATCTGCTGTACAGGAGCAGGAAAGTAAACATCACAAGTCAGAACTCGCCGTCAGGATGGATGCACGCATATATTTACAGATAAAAATACATACAAAATGAGGTGTACACACAGCCGAGTAAACGAAAGATACAAAAAGCACTAAAAATCCAAAATAAAAAAAGCAAAACTTCAGTCTCCATCCAGCACATAAAACACAAGGTGGCATAAAGATGGCCGCCACAGACAGACACCTGGACCATGGACTTTGGTAGACTTTGATAGGTGTACGCCATCCTCAATGCAGTATTAAGGGGAAGCTAACTTGCAATCACTCCTAGTGGATAAGTGTAGGAGCATTGTTGGGCACAGAGGACCATAGATGACCTTGGATACGGCCTGCAGATCCGCCAAACCAGCACAATGATAGGTTATTGACCTGCCTATCTTGGCTTCAGCAGCAGTCTATTAATGCACACCTGCCTATCTTGGCTTCAGCAGCAGTCTATTAATGCACACCTGCCTATCTTGGCTTCAGCAGCAGTCTATTAATGCACGCCTGCCTAACTTGGTTTTTACAGCAGTCTGTTCTGGTTTTATCTACCTGGGATGCAGGGAATTATGAGAAATTCTGACTAATGTGTGAAATGTTTCCTGCCATGTGCGATATGACTGTTTGTTGTGGCAAATTTCAAAGGTTTATTTACTTTGAAGGCAGAGCCGCCCATCATGACCTTGTCGTGTTCACAGCTGAGGGATTGCTACAGGGTATCAGAGCATTCAATCATGGAGCTAAACACAGGAGCAGCACACGTCCGGCTGCCTCTTCTTGTTGTTCTAAACCATCAGCTGTGTGAACAGGAGCGAGTTTACAGAAGGTAACAGCAAACAGATCTTGGAAAAAAAAAAGGGGCAATGTACAAAATGATTTTTCAGCAGCTGTCGGAAAACTACAACTTCCATATTATTATAGCATATTGTACAAAAAAAAAAAAAAATCAACTGTGTAAGAAAAAAACCCCAAAAGTAAATGCCCCCACGCCCCTCCACAGGTGGCAGCACAACATTAGGAGGAGTTTGCAATTATTGCTACTAATGGTGGTCTAACCAGTGACCTAATGTAAGGGGGTACTTACTTCTACACACAAGTAATATGGAGGGATAAGAACTTCTATATTAACTAAAATATTCACATAAATGGTCCACATTGTAAATCACCACCAGAATACATCCATGTCTGAATCATTTTGCAGTGCAGATCGGACCTGTAACTCTGAGCTTCGTCATTACGGAGGAGACCGGGCTTTGGCACGGACAGTACAGATATGGCGGATCCGAGGAGCGAGACTGTCCGATTCTTGTAAACTGTAATGAACACTATAAATACAGGATGAGATCCAGCTCGTGTGACCACAGTCATGGGCCGCATCCGTCCAGCCCCATCTATGTGACTGCAGGCCCAGATATCCCAGAATACAATACACACTAGTATGCAGGCGGCGACACAAGCGTACACCCATCAGGTCAGCGCTGCCGACCCGCGCATTTCAGGATTCACATTGTGGTAAACTTTTTGGGTATTTTTCTTCTTTTTACCTATTAACATATTATATATATCACAAATTGTGGGTGAAACAATGTAAAAAGTTCTTGTGCAAACTAAAAAAAAACTTCATTATAGAAACTTAGTTCAGAAATGTACAGAAGCGGGCGGCCGGGTGTAACAAATAGGCTCCAGATAAAAAAAAGTCGCCCACTTCAGGGTCTCACTCATGCAGTCCTAAAGGCCCAACAAAATTTGGGCACTAAAACTTCTCTTTAGTAATGTGCCGCCATAAGGGCATACCCCTACAGATTCAACAGCTAGCGGGGTCAGCAGTCGCATGTCGGTGGGAAAACAAGTCGATACCCACCAGTGGCAATGGACTGATGAGCTGAGGGTTATCAGGAATAGTTAGGTGGTCCGGGAGTTGGGGGATCCTGGTCCATGCTGCACCCCAGGGCCTCAATATCATTGCTAATGTCTGAGATCATTCGGTCCCACTCGTCTCCTTCTGACGGCACAGACTGATCATCTGAACCCTCCACCGCGCCGTTTCCATTTGTGGTGGAGTTGGAGGCAGTGCTCATAGTCCGCCTGTACCTGCCGAAGCTGTCGGTGATTATGCCGCGCCCGTCCTTGACACCAATGGTTTCCAGGAAATTCTCAAAATGTTGACTGTCCTTCTCAGGAATGAAAGGCCGAAGTCCTGGGCAGAAGACAAGAAGAAATTAGCAAGTAACAGTGCAGAAAACAGCGGCGTATAAGAACATAGTGTAACCCCTGCGGGACACAGACAGACACTGGTTCTTGTTCCTCAACTTCCAAGAAACAAAAAAACTTTTTTTTTTTTGTTTAAATTTCTCCATCAGATCTTGCCAGTTTGTTTTGCAGGATGAGTTGTAGTTTTGAATAAGTCGGGTGTCGGCAGTGTAACACAGCCGCACACGGAGCCTGGACATCTATTGCCAACATCTGATGTCGCCGAGGGGTTAAATAGCAAGTGTCTCATTCATTGTAATCCACCTTTTAGGGTAGGTGCACACGATCAGGAACTGCTGTGGCTTTGACGCTGGGTATTTATGCAGCGGCCAGATGTTACAGTATAGTGGATGGGATTTCTAAAAATCCAATGTCCACTATGCACGTATAGTCGCCTGCGGATCATCCGTGGAAACTGACATGTGGCGCGTCTTTCAAGACTGCAGCATGTCAATTTCTCTTGTGGAGACACGAGACCCTGCAACAGAAATGACATCAATACAATGTATTGTATGCGGCGATTCCGCACGATTCAGTGATCACAGAGGAGTCACCTGCGTTCAGTAGACGGCAGCGAACATGAGCTGCATCCAAAGCGCTGCTAGTTCCGGATCGTGGGCACCGGGCCTCAGACTACTGCAAAGTCACATTCTGTTGATGGATCCTCGATAGTCTACCGCGATAACCCTGCGGATTGTTAGCTGCACTGACACATTCTGCTTACTGGTGTCCTCATCATGGTCAGGCACGGCAGAGCGAGAGCCGCACAGCTTACACCGCTCTCCTTACCGAGCAGAAGAAACTTCCTGCTGTCCCCGTACAGCTGCCGGAGGTTGATGCAGAACTCGTGGATGGAGGCGCCATTCCGGTACTCGTGGAGGAGCATCGCAAACTGCTGGATCTCCTGCGATGAAAGCTTCGTCCTCAGCTGAAAACAGAATTCAGGCGGGAAATCAGCGAGATGGCGAGAAATGAAAAGCAGCCGCCCAACTAAGATAGAGTCACCGACCCATCTGCTCCTGGAAAAGCTTTTGGCGACCAGGCCACCATTTGTGTTCCCACTCAGGACGGTATCCAGCTCGCCACGCTATATGGGGAAAGTATCACTGCGTACACTAAGGAGCCTTCAAAAACCACGTGACAACTGATAAGATGCTCACTACAGCCCCCACAGAGGTTGTCAGAGGCTTGGCGACGACCTCCACAGGAGATGGCGAAAATCTCCTTTACATAGGGATGACCTGGGAAAGCTGGGTGCCAACCCATGGCCATACCCAGCTTTCCTGGGGTGCAGGGTGGCATTTCTGTGCTCATATGCAGCAATACAAAACCTGGAACAAACCGCTGTGGCTGCACTACTGGTGACATACTGGTTATCACCCAGGTCTGAACACTTATGCAATGGGAACTGAGCCGGGGATGGGGTCCAACACTTGTCAAAGCAAATATTCCATTCAGAAACCTTAGCAAGCTGGGTGACAACCTGCATACAAGGTGTACCGGTGGCCATATTGGTAGCCACCCAGCTTTCTCAGTTGAGAGATGAATAGTTTATACCACATCTGACTGCAGCTGCAGGGTCCACATATTCTGTACATCGATGACCACCTCTTTACCGTCATCATGTAGTCGTGCAGTAACTCCGCCGCCGTGGTGCTCAGCTCACTCTCGCTGGCCGTCTTGTTGTGAGGGGGAGAGTTTCCTTCAGTATCAGGCGAATCCTCTAAGGAGCTGTCAGGAAACACAATGACCATTCGGTGGTGACAGGGTTAATGGACAAGCGGTCAGTCTCCAGCTGCTGCAACACTACATCTACCAGCATGCCCTGACAGCGTGGGAGTTATAGTTTTGCAGCAGCTGGACCCCCGCAGGCTGGAGACCACCACACGCTTCATTATGGTTTATAAACCGTGACGTTCCTCCCGCCATGAGCCCCATTCACTGCGGATCTGGTCGCGGGTGGCATGGGGGCGCCCTCTCACCCCGCTGTAAAGACTTACAAGGCTCCGGCCTCCAGGTCGTAGGCTTCCTTCACCTCCACCTTGTTTGAAGAATCGTCTGAAAGAAACACATTGGCGTTGAATTATAGCCCCCAAATACCATGGTGTGCCCACCCCGGAGTAAGGGGCCAACATGACAACTTCTCCACAAGAGTTTTACCACAACTTTCTATTAAACTTGGTCAGTTCCTTCTTACGTAGAAGAGTTCTGCTTGCTGTCAGTGAATAGGGAAATTCTTGTTAAGTGAAACATAAAGAATACAGCTGACATGCAGGGATCAGCAGGCTGCGACACTACAGCTCCCAGCATGCCCCCACAGTCACCCAACAGCCCATGGCTGGGGACCTTTTGCAATGTCTAAATTTACACAAGAAGTTTTCATTCACTGACTGCCAGCAGACATAACCCCTACGGCTGTGTTTTGCTCGTTTCCTTACTCACCACTGTGTAGGGACAGATGACGGGTCGGGGTGGACGCTCCATCGAATATGGCCCTGTCCAGAAAGTCGATGGTGGATTCGGTGTACACGATCTGGAAGACTTGGCCGAGCAGGGAGCACAATTCCTCGGCAGCCGCCTGATGGAAAGAGTGAATGTAAAGGACACTCCTGTAGATGGGAAGCGGGGGCCATGGCGGCAGGGCGGGGG